>NW_027480446.1:5421978-6024420 GCF_051401765.1 Calliopsis andreniformis
AATCCTCAATGCTCAATCCTCAGCCCTCAATCCTCAATCTTCAATTCTCAATCCTCAATCCTCAATCCTCAATCCTCAATCCTCAGTCCTCAAACGCCAATCCTGAATCCTCAATCCTGAATCCTCAATCTTCAGCCTTCAGTCCTCAACAATCAGTTGTCAATCTTCAGTCCTCAATAGAATATCATCAACTCACAGTTTTCAATACTCAATACTCAATCTGCAATCTTCAAATCTCTATCCACAAACATCAATACTCATCACTCAACCCTCAACACTCAGCCTTCAATACTCAATCCTCAATCCTCAATTCTCAATCCTCATTGTTCAATCCTCAATACCCAATCCTCAATCTTCAATCCTCAATACTCAATCCTCAATCCTCAATCCTCAATGTTCAATCCGCAATACCCAATCCTCAATCTTCAATCCTCAATCCTCAATCCTCAATCCTCAATCCTCAATCCTCAATCTTCAATCCTCAATACTCAATCTTAAATCCTCAATCCTCAATCCTCAATCCTCAATCCTCATTCTTCACTCCTCAACACCCAATCCTCAATCTTCAATCCTCAATCCACAATACTCAATTCTCAATCCTCAATCCTCAATCCACAGACCTCAAACTTCAATACTCAACCCTCAGTCCTCGTCCTCAATCCACAACCCTCAATCCTCGATCCTCAATCTTCAATCATCAATATTCAATCTTCAATCCTCAATCCACAATCCTCAATACACAATCCTCAATCCTCAATGTTCAATCCTCAATACCCAATCCTCAACCTTCAATCCTCAATTCTCAATCCTCAATCCTCAATCCTCAATCCTCAATCCTCAGTCCTCAAACCTCAATCCTGAATCCTCAATCCTGAATCCTCAATCTTCAGCCCTTAGTCCTCACCAATCAGTTGTGAATCCTCAATCCTCAATAGAATATCCTCAACTCACAGGTTTCAATCCTCAATACACAACCTGCAATCTTCAAATCTCTATCCACAAACATCAATACTCATCACTCAACCCTCAACACTCAGCCCCCAATCCTCAATATTCAAACCTCAATCCTTAATCCTCAATCCTCAATCCTCAATCTTCAATCCTCAATACTCAATCTTCAATCCTCAATCCTCAATCCTCAATCCTCAGTCCTCAATCCTCATTCTTCAATCCTCAATACCCAATTCTCAATCTTCAATCCTCAATCCTCAATCCTCAATTCTCAGCCCTCAATCCTCAGTCCTCAGTCCTCAAACCTCAATCCTCAAACCTCAGCCCTCATCCTCAGTCCTCAATCCTCAATCCTCAATCCTCAACGTTCAATCCTCAATACTCAATCTTCAATCCTCAATCCTCAGTCCTCAAACCTCAATTCCGAATCCTCAATCCTGCATCCTCAATCTTCAGCCCTCAGTCCTCAACAATCAGTTGTCAATCCTCAATCCCCAATAGAAAATCCTCAACTCACAGTTTTCAATACTCAATACTCCACCTGCAATCTTCAAATCTCTATCCACAAACATCAATTCTCATCACTCAACCCTGAGCGCTCAGTCCTCAATGTTCAATGCTCAATTCTCAATTCTCAATCTTCAATCCTCAATACTGAATCTTCAATCCTCAATCCTCAATCCTCAATCCTCAATCCTCAATCCTCAATCCTCAATCCTCAATCCTCAATCCTCAATCCTCAATCCTCAGTAATCAATCCTCAATCTTCAATACTCAATCGTCAATCCTCAGTCCTCAATCCTCAATCCTCAATCCTCGTGCCTCAAACCTCAATCCTGAGCCCTCATTCCTCATCCTCAATTCTCAATTCTCAATCCTAAATCCTCAACGCTCAATCTTCAATCCTCAATAATCAATCTCCAATCCTCAATCCTCAATCCTCAATACTCAATCCTCAATCCTCAATCCTCAATCCTCAATCTTCAATCCTCAATCCTCAATCCTCAATTCTCAACCCTCAATCCTCAATGTTCAATTCTCAATACCCAATCCTCAGTCTTCAATCCTCAATCCTCAATCCTCAATCCTCAATCCTCAATCCTCAATCCTCAGTCCTGAAACCTCAATCCTGAATCCTCAACCCTCAGCCCTCAGCCTCGATCCTCAATCGACAATCCTCAATCCCCAATCTTCAGTCCCCAATACTCAATCTCCAATCCTCAATCCTCAGTCCTCAAACCTCAATTCTGAATCCTAAATCCTGAGTCCTCAATCTTCAGCCCTCAGTCCTCAACAATCAGTTGTCAATCCTCAATCCTCAATAGAATATCCTGAATTCACAGTTTTCAATACTCAATACTCAATCTGCAATCTTCAAACCTCAATCCACAGACACCAATTCTCATCACTCAACCCTCAACACTCAGTCCTCAATCTTCAATCCTCAATCCTCAATCCTCAATCCTCAATCCTCAAGCGTCAATCCACAATCCTCAATCCTCAACCCTCAACCCTCAGTCCTCAAAAATCAATCCCGAAACCTCAATCCTGAATCCTCAATCTTCAGCCCTCGGTCCTCAACAATCAACTGTCAATCCTCCATCCTCAATAGAATATCATCAATTCACAGTTTTTATTACTCAATACTCAACCTGCAATCTTGAAATCTCTATCCACAAACATCAATTCTCATCACTCAACCCTCAACACTCAGTCCCCAATCCTCAATCTTCAATCCTCAATCCTCAGTCCTCAATCCTCAATCTTCAATCTTCAATCCTCAATCCTCAATCCTCAATCCTCGATCCTCAATTCTCAGTCCTCAAACCTCAATCCTGAATCCTCAATGCTCAATCCTCAATCCTCAATCCTCAATCTTCAATTCTCAATCCTCAATCCTCAATCCTCAATCCTCAATCCTCAATCCTCAGTCCTCAAACGCCAATCCTGAATCCTCAATCCTGAATCCTCAATCTTCAGCCTTCAGTCCTCAACAATCAGTTGTCAATCTTCAGTCCTCAATAGAATATCATCAACTCACAGTTTTCAATACTCAATACTCAATCTGCAATCTTCAAATCTCTATCCACAAACATCAATTCTCATCACTCAACCCTGAGCGCTCAGTCCTCAATGTTCAATGCTCAATTCTCAATTCTCAATCTTCAATCCTCAATACTGAATCTTCAATCCTCAATCCTCAATGCTCAATCCTCAATCCTCAATCCTCAATCCTCAGTAATCAATCCTCAATCTTCAATACTCAATCGTCAATCCTCAGTCCTCAATCCTCAATCCTCAATCCTCGTGCCTCAAACCTCAATCCTGAGACCTCATTCCTCATCCTCAATCCTCAATTCTCAATCCTAAATCCTCAACGCTCAATCTTCAATCCTCAATAATCAATCTCCAATCCTAGATCCTCAATCCCCAATACTCAATCCTTAATCCTCAATCTTCAATCCTCAATCCCCAGTCCTCAATCTTCAATCCTCAATGCTTAATCCTCAATCCTCAATCCACAGCCCTCAATCCTCAATCCTCATTCCTCAAACCTCAATCCTCAATCCTCAACCGTCAGTCCTCGTCCTCAATCCTCAACCCTCAATCCTCAATCCTCAATCTTCAATCCTCAATACTCAATATTCAATCCTCAATCCTCAATCTTCAATCCTCAATAATCAATCTCCAATCCTAGATCCTCAATCCTCAATCCTCATACCTCAATCCTCAATACTCAACCGTCAGTCCTCGTCCTCAATCCTCAACCCTCAATCCTTAATCCTCAATCTTCAATCCTCAATACTCAATATTCAATCCTCAATCCTCAATCCTCAATCCTCAATCTTCAATCCTCAATCCTCAATCCTCAATTCTCAACACTCAATCCTCAGTCCTCAGTCCTCATACCTCAATCCTCAACCCTGAGCCCTCATCCTCAATCCTCAATCCTCAATCCTCAATGTTCAATCCTCAATACTCAATCTTCAATCCTCAATCCTCAGTCCTCAAACCTCAATTCTGAATCCTCAATCCTGCATCCTCCGTCTTCAGCCCTCAGTCCTCAACAATCAGTTGTCAATCCTCAATCCCCAATAGAAAATCCTCAACTCACAGTTTTCAATACTCAATACTCCACCTGCAATCTTCAAATCTCTATCCACAAACATCAATTCTCATCACTCAACCCTGTGCGCTCAGTCCTCAATGTTCAATGCTCAATTCTCAATTCTCAATCTTCAATCCTCAATACTGAATCTTCAATCCTCAATCCTCAATCCTCAATCCTCAATCCTCAATCATAAATCCTCAGTAATCAATCCTCAATCTTCAATACTCAATCGTCAATCCTCAGCCCTCAATCCTCAATCCTCAATCCTCGTGCCTCAATCCTCAATCCACAGCCCTCAATCCTCAATCCTCAATCCTCAAACCTCTATCCTCAATCCTGAACCGTCAGTCCTCGTCCTCAATCCTCAACCCTCAATCCTCAATCCTCAAACCTCAATCCTCAATCCTCAATCTTCAATCCTCAATACTCAATATTCAATCCTCAATCCTCAATCCTCAATCCTCAACCTTCAATCCTAAATCCTCAATCCTCAATTCTCAACCCTCAATCCTCAATGTTCAATCCTCAATACCCAATCCTCAGTCTTCAATCCTCAATCCTCAATGCTCAATCCTCAATCCTCAATCCTCAATCCTCAGTCCTGAAACCTCAATCCTGAATCCTCAACACTGAATCCTCAATCTTCAGCCCTGGGTCCGCAACAACTAGTTGTCAATCCTCAATCCTCAATAGAATATCCTCAATTCACAGTTTTCAATACTCAATACTCCATCTGCAATATTCAGATCTCTATCCACAAACATCAATTCTCATCACTCAACCCTCAATACTCAGTCCCCAAACCTCAATCTTCAATCCTCAATCCTCAATCCTCAACACTCAATCTTAATCTTCAATCCTCAATACTCAATCTTCAATACTCAATCCTCAATCCTCAATCCTCAAACCTCAATCTTCAATCCTCAATACTCAATCTTCAATCCTGATTCCTCAACCCTCAATCCTCAGTCCTCAAACCTCAATCTCGAATCCAAAAACCTGAATCCTCAATCTTCAGCCCTCAGTCCTCAAAAATCAATTGTCAATCCTCAATCCTCAATAGAATATCCTCAATTCACAGTTTTCAATACTCAAACCCCATTCTTCAATCTTCAAATCTCAATCCACAAACATCAATTCTCATCACTCAACCATCAACACTCAGTCCTCAATCTTCAATCCTCAATCCTCAATCCTCAATATTCAATCGTCAATACTCAATCCTCAATACTCGATCCTCAATTCTCAATACTCAATACACGATCCTCAATCGTCAATCCTCAATACCCAATCCTCAATCTTCATTACTCAATCCTCAATATTCAACACACAACCCTCAGCCTTCAATCCTCAATACTCAACCATCAATCCTCAATTCTCAATACTCAATAGAATATCCTGAATTCTCATGGTTCAATACTCGATCCACAATATTCAATAATCAAATCTCAATCTTCAAACATCAATTCTCATCACTCAATCCTCAATACTTAGTCCTCTCTCTTCAATCCTCCATCATCAATCCTCAATCCACAAGCGTCAAACCTCAATCCTCGATCCTCAACCCGCTATCCTCAGTCCAGGAACCTCAATCCGGAATCCTCCATCCTGAATCCTCAATCTTTAGCCATCGGTCCTCAACAATCAATTGTCAATCCTCAATCCTCAATGGAATATCCTCAATTCACAGTTTTCAATACTCAATCCCCATTCTTCAATCTTCAAATCGCAATCCACAAACATCAATACTCATCACTCAACCCTCAACACTCAGTCCTCAATCTTCAATCCTCAATCCTCAATCCTCAATCTTCAATCCTCAATACTCAATCTTCAATCCTCAATCCTCAATCCTCAATCCTCGATCCTCAATCCTCAGTCCTCAAACCTCAATCCTGAATCCTCAATGCTCAATCGTCAATCCTCAATCCTCAATCTTCAATTCTCAATCCTCAATCCTCAGTCCTCAAACGCCAATCCTGAATCCTCAATCCTGAATCCTCAATCTTGAGCCATCAGTCCTCAACAATCAGTTGTCAATCTTCAGTCCTCAATAGAATATCATCAACTCACAGTTTTCAATACTCAATACTCAATCTGCAATCCTCAAATCTCTATCCACAAACATCAATACTCATCACTCAACCCTCAACACTCAGCCTTCAATCCTCAATCCTCAATCCTCAATTCTCAATCCTCATTGTTCAATCCTCAATACCCAATCTTCAATCTTCAATCCTCAATCCTCAATCCTCAATCCTCAATCCTCAATGTTCAATCCGCAATACCCAATCCTCAATCTTCAATCCTCAATCCTCAATCCTCAATCCTCAATCCTCAATCCTCAATCTTCAATCCTCAATACTCAATCTTATATCCTCAATCCTCAATCCTCAATCCTCAATCCTCATTCTTCAATCCTCAACACCCAATCCTCAATCTTCAATCCTCAATCCTCAATCCTCAATTCTCAATCCTCAATCCTCAATCCACAGACCTCATACTTCAATACTCAACCCTCAGTCCTCGTCCTCAATCCACAACCCTCAATCCTCGATCCTCAATCTTCAATCATCAATATTCAATCTTCAATCCTCAATCCTCAATCCTCAATACACAATCCTCAATCCACAATGTTCAATCCTCAATACCCAATCCTCAACCTTCAATCCTCAATTCTCAATCCTCAATCCTCAATCCTCAATCCTCAATCCTCAGGCCTCAAACCTCAATCCTGAATCCTCAATCTTCAGCCCTTAGTCCTCACCAATAAGTTGTGAGTCCTCAATCATCAATAGAATATCCTCAACTCGCAGGTTTCAATCCTCAATACACAACCTGCAATCTTCAAATCTCTATCCACAAACATCAATACTCATCACTCAACCCTCAACACTCAGTCCCCAATCCTCAATATTCAAACCTCAATCCTTAATCCTCAATCCTCAATCCTCAATCTTCAATCCTCAATACTCAATCTTCAACCCTCAATCCTCAATCCTCGGTCCTCAATCCTCAATCGTCAATCTCCAATCCTGAATACTCAATCTTCAATCCTCAATCCTCAATCCTCAATCCTCAGTCCTCAAACCTCATTCTTCAATCCTCAATACCCAATTCTCAATCTTCAATCCTCAATCCTCAATCCTCAACTCTCAGCCCTCAATCCTCAGTCCTCAGTCCTCAAACCTCAATCCTCAAACCTCAGCCCTCATCCTCAATCCTCAATCCTCAATCCTCAATCCTCAATGTTCAATCCTCAATACTCAATCTTCAATCCTCAATCCTCAGTCCTCAAACCTCAATTCTGAATCCTCAATCCTGCATCCTCAGTCTTCAGCCCTCAGTCCTCAACAATCAGTTGTCAATCCTCAATCCCCAATAGAAAATCCTCAACTCACAGTTTTCAATACTCAATACTCCACCTGCAATCTTCAAATCTCTATCCACAAACATCAATTCTCATCACTCAACCCTGAGCGCTCAGTCCTCAATGTTCAATGCTCAATTCTCAATTCTCAACCTTCAATCCTCAATACTGAATCTTCAATCCTCAATCCTCAATCCTCAATCCTCAATCCTCAATCCTCAATCCTCAGTAATCAATCCTCAATCTTCAATACTCAATCGTCAATCCACAGTCCTCAATCCTCAATCCTCAATCCTCGTGCCTCAAAGCTCAATCCTCAGCCCTCATTCTTCATCCTCAATTCTCAATTCTCAATCCTCAATCCTCAACGCTCAATCTTCAATCCTCAATAATCAATCTCTAATCCTAGATCCTCAATCCCCAATACTCAATCCTTAATCCTCAATCTTCAATCCTCAATCCCCAGTCCTCAATCTTCAATCCTCAATGCTTAATCCTCACTCCTCAATCCACAGCCCTCAATCCTCAATCCTCAATCCTCAAACCTCAATCCTCAGTCCTCAACCGCCAGTCCTCGTCCTCAATCCTCAATCCCCAATCCTCATTCCTCAATCTTCAATCCTCAATCCTCAGTCCTCAAACCTCAATTCTGAATCCTAAATCCTGAGTTCTGAAACTTCAGCCCTCAGTCCTCAACAATCAGTTGTCAATCCTCAATCGTCAATAGAATATCCTCAATTCACAGTTTTCAATACTCAATACTCAATCTGCAATCTTCAAATCTCTATCCACAAACATCAATTCTCATCACTCAACCCGCAACACTCAGTCCTCAATGTACAATCTTCAATCCTCAATTCTCAGTCTTCAATCCTCAATACTGAATCTTCAATCCTCAATCCTCAATCCTCAATCCTCAATCCTCAATCCTCAATACTGAATCTTCAATCCTCAGTCCCCAATCCTCAATTTTCAATCCTCAATACCCAATCCTCAATCCTCAATCCTCAATCCTCAGTATTCAGTCCTCAAACCTCAATCCTCATCCTCAATCCCCAACCCTCAATCCTCAATCCTGAATCCTCAATACTCAACCATCAATCCTCAATTCTCAATACTCAATAGAATATCCTGAATTATCAGGATTCCATACTCAAACCTCAATGCTCAACCCTCAGCCCTCATCCTCCATCCTCAATCCTCAGTCATCAATACTCAATCTTCAATACTCAATCCTCAATCATCAATCCTCAGTCCCAAATGCTCAATCATCAATACGCAATCTTCAATGCTCAATCCTCAATCCTCAATCCTCAATCCTCAATCCTGAATATTCAACGCACAACCCTCAACCATCAATCCTCAATACTCAGCCATCAATCCTCAATTCTCAATACTCAATAGAATATCCTGAATTCTCATGGTTCAATACTCTATCCACAATATTCAATAACAAATCTCAATCCTCAAACATCAATACTCAACACTCAATCCTCAACACTCAGTCCTCTCTCTTCAATCCTCAGTCCTCAAACTTCAATCCTCAATACTCAGTCTTCAATTCTCAATCCTCAATTCTCAATCCTCAATGCTCAATCCTCAATCGTCAATCCTCAATCCCCAATCCTCAATCTTCAATCCTCAATCCTCAATCCCCAATCTTCGATCCTCAATACTCAATCTTCAATCCTCAATCCTCAGTCCTTAAACCTCAATCCTGAATCCTCAACCCTGAATCCTCAATCTTCAGCCCTGAGACCGCCACAATCAGTTGTCAATCCTCAATCCTCAATAGAATATCATCAATTCACAGTTCTCAATACTCAATACTCAATCTGCAATCTTCAAATCTCTATCCACAAACATCAACTCTCATCACTCAACCCACAATACTCAGTCCCCAATCCTCAATCTTCAATCCTCAATCCTCAATCCTCAATCCTCAATCCTCAATCTTCAATCCTCAATACTCAATCTTCAATCCTCATTCCTCAGTCCACAAACCTCAATTCTGAATACTCAATCCTGAATCCTCAACCTTCAGCCCTCAGTCCTCAACAATCAGTTGTCAATCCTCAATCCTCAATAGAATATCCTCAATTCACAGTTTTCAATACTCAATACTCAATCTGCAATCTTCATATCTCTATCCACAAACATCAATTCTCATCACTCAACCTTCAACACTCAGTCCTCAATGTTCAATCTTCAATCCTCAATTCTCAATCTTCATTCCTCAATACTGAATCTTCAATCCTCAATCCTCAATCCTCAATCCTCAATCCTCAATCCTGAATCTTCAATCCTCAGTCCCCAATCCTCAATTTTCAATCCTCAATCTCCAATCCTCAATCCTCAATCCTCAATCCTCAGTATTCAGTCCTCAAACCTCAATCCTCAATCCTCAATCCCCAATCCTCAATCCTCAATCCTGAATCCTCAATACTCAACCATCAATCCTCAATTCTCAATACTCAACAGAATATCCTGAATTATCAGGATTCAATACTCAAGCCTCAATCCTCAACCCTCAGCCCTCATCCTCCATCCTCAATCCTCAATCCTTAATCCTCAATCTTCAACCCTCAATACTCAATCTTCAATCCTGAATCCTCAATCCTCAATCCTCAATCCTCAATATTCAGCACACAACCCTCAACCATCAATGCTCAATACTCAACCATCAATCCTCAATACTCAACCATCAATCCTCAATTCTCAATACTCAATAGAATATCCTGAATTCTCATGGTTCAATACTCAATCCACAATATTCAATAATCAAATCTCAATCCTCAAACATCAATTCTCAACACTCAATCCTCAACACTGAGTCCTCCCTCTTCAATCCTCCATCTTCAATCCTCAATCCTCGAGCGTCAATCCTCAATCCTGAATCCTCTACACTCAATCGTCAGTCAGCAAACCTCAATCCCGAATCCTCAACCCTGCATCCTCAATCTTCAGCCCTCAGTCCTCAACAATCAATTGTCAATCCTCTATCCTCAATAGAATATCCTCAATCCACTGTTTTCAATACTCAATCCCCATTCTTCAATCTTCAGATCTCAATCCACAAACATCAATTCTCATCACTCAACCATCAACATTCAGTCCTCAATCGTCAATCCTCAATCCTCAATCCTCAACCTTCAATCCTCAATCCTCAATCCTCAATCCTCAATCTTCAATCCTCATTCCTCAATACTCAATCCTCAATCCTTAATCATCAATCCTCAATCCTCAATCCTCAATCATCAATCCTCAATCTTCAATACTCAATCCTCTATCCTCAATCCTCAATCCTCAATACTCAAGCATCAATGCTCAATTCTCAATACTCAATCCTCAATACTCAAACATCAATCCTCAATTCTCAATACTCAATAGAATATCCTGAATCCTCATGGTTCAATACTAAATCCACAATATTCAATAATCAAATCTCAATCCTCAAACATAAATTCTCAACACTCAATTCTCAACACTCAGTCCTCACTCTTCAATCCTCCATCCTCAACCCTCAATCCTCAAGCGTCAATCCTCAATCCTCAACCCTCAACCCTCAATCCTCAGTCCTCAAACCTCAATCCCGAATCCTCAATCCTGAATCCTCAAACTTCAGCCCTCAATCCTCAGCAATCAATAGTCAATCCTCATTCCTCAATAGAATATCCTCAACTCACAGTTTTCTATACTCAATCCCCAATATTCAATCTTCAAATCTCAATCCACAAACATCAATTCTCATCACTCAACACTCAACACTCAGTCCTCAATCTTCAATCCTCAATCCTCTATCCTCAATCTTCAATCCTCAATACTCAATCTTCAATCCTCAGTCCTCAATTCTCAATCCTCAATCCTCAATCCTCAATCCTCAATCCTCATTCCTCAAACCTCAATCGTCAACCCACAGTCCTCATCCTCAATCCTCAATCCCCAATCCTCAGTCTTCAATCCTCAATTCTTAATCCTCAATCCTCAATTCTCAATCCTCAATACTCAATCCTCAATCGTCAATCCTCAATCCTCAATCCTCAATCCTCAATTCTCAATTGTCAAACTTCAATCCTCAATACTCAATCTTCAATTCTCAATCCTCAATCCTCAATCCTGAATCCTCAATCCTCAATCCTCAATATTCAACACACACCCCTCAACCATCAATCCTCAATACTCAATCATCAATAATCAATTCTCAATACTCAATAGAATATCCTGAATTCTCATGGTTCATTACTCAATACACAATGATCAATAATCAAATCTCAATCCTCTGTCCTCAAACCTCAATCCCGAATCCTCAAACCTGAATCCTCAATCTTCAGCCCTCAGTCCTCAACAATCAAATGTCAATCCCCAATCCTCAAGAGAATATCCTCAATTCACAGTTTTAAATACTGAATCCTCATTCCTCAATCTTCAAATCTCAATCCACAAACATCAATTCTCATCACTCAGCGCTCAACACTCATTCCTCAATCTTCAATCCTCAATCCTCAATCCTCAACCTTCAATCTTAAATACTCAATCTTCCATCCTCAATCCTCGATGCTCAATCCTCAATCCTCAATCTTCAATCCTCAATACTACATCTGCAATCCTCAATCATCAATCCTCAATCCTAGACCCTCATCCTTCAATCCTCAATACCGA
Source organism: Calliopsis andreniformis (assembly GCF_051401765.1). Lineage (NCBI taxonomy): Eukaryota > Metazoa > Arthropoda > Insecta > Hymenoptera > Andrenidae > Calliopsis > Calliopsis andreniformis. Next base: position 5,434,071 of record NW_027480446.1, read on the forward strand.
ATCCTCAATCTTCAATCCTCAATCCTAAATCCTCAATTCCCAATCCTCAACCCCCAATCCTCAGACATCAAACATCAATACTCAACCCTCAGTCCTCGTCCTCAATCCACAACGCTCAATCCTCAATCCTCAATCTTCAATATTCAATCTGCAATCCTCAATCCTCAATCCTCAATCCTCTATCCTCATTCTTCAATCTTCAATACCCAATCCTCAATCCTCAATCTTCAATCCTCAATCCTCAATCCTCAATCCTCAATCCTCAATCCTCAATCTTCAATCCTCAATCCTCAAACCTCAATCCTCAATCCTCAATCTTCAATACTCAATACTCAATCTTCAATCCTCGATCCTCAACCCTCAATCCTCAATCCTCAATCCTCAATCCTCAATCCTCAATCCTCGATCCTCAATCGTTAACCTTGAATCCTCAATACTCAGCCTTTAATCCTCAATCCTCAATCCTCAATCCTCAATACGCATTCTTCAATCCTCCATACCCAATCCTCAATCTTCAATCCACAATCCTCAATCCTCAATTCTCAAACCTCAATCCTCAATCCTCAGACCTCAGACATCAATGCTCAACCCTCAGTCCTCGTCCTCAATCCACAACAATCAATCCTCAATCCTCAATCTCAATCATCAATATTCAATCTTCAGTCCTCAATCCTCAATCCTCAATCCTCAATCCTCAATCCTCAATGTTCAATCCGCAATACACAATCCCCAATCCTCAATCCTCAATCATCAATCCTCAATCCTCAGTCCTCAAACCTCATTACTGAATCCTCAATCCTGAACCCTCAATCCTGAATCCTCAATCTTCAGACCTCAGTCCTCAACAATCAGTTGGCAATTCTCAATCCTCAATAGAATATCATCAATTAACAGTCTTCAATACTCAATACTCAATCTGCAATCTTCAAATGTCTATCCACAAACATCGATTCTCATCATTCAACCCTCAACACTCAGTCCCCAATCCTCAATCCTCAATCCTCGTTCCTCAATCCTCATTCTTCAATCCTCAATACCCAATCCTCAATCTTCGATCCTCAATCCTCAATCCTCAATTCACAACCGTCAATCCTCTGTCCTCAGTCCACAAACCTTAACCCTCAACCCTCAGCCCTCATCCTCAATCCTCAATACTCAATCCTCAATTCTGAATCCTCAATCCTGTATCCTCAATCTTCAGCCCTCGGTCCTCAATCCTCAGTAGTCAATCCTCAATCTTCAATACTCAATCGTCAATCCTCAGTCCTCAATCCTCAATCCTCAATCCTCGTGCCTCAAACCTCTATCCTCAGCCCTCAGTCCTCATCCTCAATTCTCAATTCTCAATCCTCAATCCTCAATACTCAATCCTCAATCCTCAATCCTCAACCTCCAATCCTCAATTCTCAGTCTTCAATCCTCAATCCTCAATCCTCAATCCTCATTCTTCAATCCTCAATACCCAATCCTCAATCTTCAATCCTCAATCCTCAATCCTCAATTCTCAATCCTCAATCCTCAATCCTCAGACCTCAAACAGCAATACTCAACCCTCAGTCCTCGTCCTCAATCCAAAACCATCAACACTCAATCCTCAATCTTCAATCATCAATATTCAATCTTCAGTCCTCAGTCCTCAATCCTCAATCCTCAATCCTCAATCCTCAATGTTCAATCCCGCAATACCCAATCCTCAATCTTCAATCCTCAATACTCAATCCTCAATCCTCAATCCTCAAGCCTCAATCCTCAATCCTCAGTCCTCAAACCTCAAACCTGAATCCTCAAACCTGAATCCTCAATCTTCAGACCACAGTCCTCAACAATCAGTTGTCAATCCTCAATCCTCAATAGAATATCATCAATTCACAGTTTTCAATTCTCAATACTCAATCTGCAATCTTCAAATCTCTATCCACAATCACCAATCCTCATCATTCAACCCTCAACACTCAGTCCCCAATCTTCAATCTTCAATCCTCAATCCTCAATCCTCAAGCCTCGATCCTCAACCTTCAATCCTCAATACTCAATCTTCAATCCTCCATCCTCAATCCTCAATCCTCAATCGTGAATCCTCAATCGCCAGGCTTGAATCCTCCATACACAATCTTCAATCCTCAATCCTCAATCCTCATTCCTCAATCCTCATTCTTCAACACTCAATACCCAATCCTCAATCTTCAATCCTCAATCCTCAATCCTCAACTCTCAATCCTCAATCCTCAGTCCTCAGTCCTCGAACCTCTAATCCTCAACCCTCAGCCCTCATACTCAATCCTCAATCCTCAATCTTCAATCCTCAATCCTCAATCCTCAAGCATGAATACTCAATCCTCAATCCTCAAACCTCAGTTCTCAAACCTCAATCCTGAATCCTCAAACCTGAATCCTCAATCTTCAGCCCTTAGTCCTCACCAATCAGTTGTGAATCCTCAATCCTCAATAGAATATCCTCAACTCACAGGTTTCAATACTCAATACACAACCTGCAATCTTCAAATCTCTATCCACAAACATCAATTCTCATCACTCAACCCTCAACACTCAGTCCCCAATCCTCAATATTCAAACCTCAATCCATCAATCCTCAGACCTCAAAACTCAAACCTGAATACTCAATTCTGAATCCTCAATCTTCAGACCACAGTACTCAACAATCAGTTGTCAATTCTCAATCCTCAATAGAATGTCATCAGTTCACAGTTTTCAATACTCAATACTCAATCTGCAATCTTCAAATCTCTATCCACAAACATCAATTCTCATCATTCAACCCTCAACAATCAGTCCCCAATCCTCAATCTTCGATCTTCGATCCTCAATCCTCAATCCACAATCGTCGATCCTCAACCTTCAATCCTCAATACTAAATCTTCAATCCTACATCCTCAATCCTCAATCCTCAATGCTCAATAGCCAGGCTTGAATCCTCAATACTCAATCTTCAATCCTCAATCCTCAGTCCTCAATCCTCTATTCTCAATCCTCAATACTCAGTCCTCAGTCCTCAAACCTCGATCCTCAACCCTCAGCCCTCACCCTCAATCCTCATTCGACAATCCGCAATCCTCAATCATCAATCCACAGTACTCAATCTTCAGTCCTCAATCCTCAGTCCTCAAACCTCAATTCTGAATCCTCAATCCTGAGTCCTCAATCTTCAGCCCTCAGTCCATAACAATCAGTAGTCAATCCTCAATCCTTAATAGAATATCCTCAATTCACAGTTTTCAATACTCAATCCCCATTCTTCAATCTTCAAATCTCAATCCACAAACATCAATTCTCATCTCTCAACCCTCAACACTCAGTCCTCAATCTTCAATACTCAATCCTCAATCCTCAAACTTCGATCCTCAATACTCAACCTTCAATCCTCAATCCTCAATTCTCAATCTTCAATGCTCAATCCTCAATCTTCAATCGTCAATCCCCAACCCTCAATCTTCAATCCTCAATCCTCAATCCTCAACCTTCGATCCTCAATACTCAATATTCAATCCTCAATCCTCAATATTCAACGCACAACCCTCAGCCATCAATCCTCAATACTCAACCATCAATCCTCAATTCACAATACTCATTAGAATATCCTGAATTCTCATGGTTCAATACTCAATCCACAATATTCAATAATCAAATCTCAATCCTCAAACATCAATACTCAACACTCAATCCTCAACACTCAGTCCTCTCTCTTCAATCCTCCATCCTCAATCCTCAATCCTCAAGCGTCAATCCTCAATCTTCAATCCTCAATACTCAATCTGCAATCTTCAATCCTCAATCCTCAATCCTCAATCCTCATTCTTCAATCCTCAATACCCAATCCTCAATCTTCAATCCTCAATCCTCAATCCTCAATTCTCAGTCCTCAATTCTGAATCCTCAGACCTCGAACATCAATATTCAACCCACAGTCTTCGTCCTCAATCCACAACTCTCAATCCTCAATCTTCAATATTCAATCATCAATATTTAATCTTTAATCCTACAACCCTCAATCCTCAGTCCTCAATCCTCAATCCTCAATCTTCAATCCTCAATCCTCTATCCTCAATCCTCAGTCCTCAATCCTCAAGCGTCTATCCTCAATCCTCAATCCTCAAGCGTCAATCCTCAATCCTCAATCCTCAACCCTCAGCCCTCAGTCCTCAAAACTCAATCCCGAATCCTCAATCCTGAACCCTCAATCTTCACCCCTCAGTCCTCAACAATCAATTGTCGATCCTCAATCCTCAATAGAATATCCGCAATTCACAGTTTTCAATACTCAATCCCCATTCTTCAATCTTCAAATCTCAATCCACAAACATCAGTTCTCATCCCTCAACCCTCAACACTCAGACCTCAATCTTCAATCCTCAGTCCTCAAACTTCAATCCTCAATACTCAATCTTCAATTCTCAATCCTCAATTCTCAATCCTCAATGCTCAATCCTCAATCGTCAATCCTCAATCCCCAACCCTCAACCTTCAATCCTCAATCCTCAATCCTCAATCTTCGACCCTCAATACTCAATCTTCAATCCTCAATCCTCAATCCTCAATCCTCAATCCTCAATCCCCAATCCTCAATCTTCAATCCTCAATGCTCAATCTGCAATACTCAATCCTCAGTCCTCACTCCTCAATCCTCATACTTCAATCCTCAATGCCGAATCCTCACTCATCAATCCTCAATCCTCAATCCTCAATTCTCAATCCTCATTCCTCAATCCTCAGACTTCAAACATCAATACTCAACCCTCAGTCCACGTCCTCAATTCACAACCCTCAGTCCTCAATCCTCAATTTTCAATCATTAATATTCAATCTTCAATCCTCAATCCTCAATCCTCAATCCTCAACCCTCAATCCTCAATGTTCAATCCTCAATACCCAATCCTCAGTCTTCAATCCTCAATCCTCAATCCTCAATCCTCAATCCTCAATCATCAATCCTCAATTCTCAGTCCTCAAACCTCAATACTGAATCCTCAATCCTGAATCCTCAATCCTGAATCCTCAATCTCCAGACTTCAGTCCTCAACAATCAGTTGGCAATTCTCAATCCTCAATAGAATATCATCAATTCACAGTCTTCAATACCCAATACTCAATCTGGAATCTTCAAATGTCTATCCACAAACATCAATTTTCATCATTCAACCCTCAACACTCAGTCCCCAATCCTCAATCTTCAATCTTCAATCCTCAATTCTCAATCCTCAATCCTCAGTCCTCAATCTTCAATCCTCGATACTCAACCTTCAATCCTCAATCCTCAATCCTCAATCCTCAACCCTCAATCCTCCATCCCCAATATTCAACACACAACCCTCAACCATCAATCCTCAATACTCAACCATCAATCCTCAATTCTCAATACTCAATAGAATATCCTGAATTCTCATGGTTCAATACTCAATCCACAATATTCAATAATCAAATCTCAATCCTCAAACGTCAATTCTCAACACTCAATCCGCAACACTCAGTCCTCCCTCTTCAATCCTCCATCGTCAATCCTCAATCCTCAAGCGTCAATCCTCAATCCTCAATCCTCAACCCTCAACCCTCAGTCCTCAAAACTCAATCCCGAATCCTCAATCCTGAACCCTCAATCTTCAGCCCTCAGTCCTCAACAATCAATTGTCGATCCTCAATCCTCAATAGAATATCCTCAATTCACAGTTTTCAATACTCAATACCCATTCTTCAATCTTCAAGTCTCAATCCACAAACATCAGTTCTCATCCCTCAACACTCAACACTCAGGCCTCAATCTTCAATCCTCAGTCCTCAAACTTCAATCCTCAATACTCAATCTTCAATTCTCAATCCTCAATTCTCAATCCTCAATGCTCTATCCTCAATCGTCAATCCTCAATCCCCAATCCTCAATCTTCAATCCTCAATCCTCAATCCTCAATCTTCGATCCTCAATACTCAATCTTCAATCCTCAATCCTCAATCCTCAATCCTCAATCCTCAATCCCCAATCCTCAATCTTCAATCCTCAGTGCTCAATCTGCAATACTCAATCCTCAGTCGTCACTCCTCAATCCTCATACTTCAATCCTCAATGCCGAATCCTCACTCATCAATCCTCAATCCTCAATACTCAATTCTCAATCCTCAATCCTCAATCCTCAGACTTCAAACATCAATACTCAACCCTCAGTCCTCGTCCTCAATTCACAACCCTCAGTCCTCAATCCTCAATTTTCAATCATTAATATTCAATCTTCAATCCTCAATCCTCAATCCTCAATCCTCAACCCTCAATCCTCAATGTTCAATCCTCAATACCCAATCCTCAGTCTTGAATCCTCAATCCTCAATCCTCAATCCTGAATCCTCAATCCTCAGTCCTCAAACCTCAATCCTCTATTCTCAACCCTGAATCCTCAATCTTCAGCACTGAGTCCGCAACAATCACTTGTCAATCCTCAATCCTCAATCGAATATCCTCTCTTCACAGTTCTCAATACTCAATACTCAATCTGCAATCTTCAAATCTCTATCCACAAACATCAATTCTCATCACTCAACCCACAATACTCAGACCGCAATCCTCAATCTTCAATCCTCAATACTCAATCTTCAATCCTCAATCCTCAATTCTCAATCCTCAATCCTCAATCCTCAATCTGCAATCCTCATTCCTCAATCTTCAATTCCCAATACTCAATCTTCAATCCTCAATCCTCAATCCTCAATCCTCAATCCTCAATCCTCAATCCTCAATCTTCAATCCTCAATACTCAATCTGCAATCTTCAATCCTCAATCCTCAATCCTCAATCCTCATTCTTCAATCCTCAATACCCAATCCTCAATCTTCAATCCTCAACCCTCAATCCTCAGTTCTCAGTCCTCAATTCTGAATCCTCAGACCTCGAACCTCAATCCTCAATCCTCAACCGTCAGTCCTCGTCCTCAATCCTCAACCCTCAATCCTCAATCCTCAATCTTCAATCCTCAATACTCAGTCTTCAATCCTCAATACTCAATACTCATTCTTCAATCCTCAATACCCAATCCTCAATCTTCAATCCTCAATCCTCAATCCTCAATTCTCAATCCTCAATTCTCAATCCTCAGACCTCAAACATCGATATTCCACCCACAGTCCTCGTCCTCAATCCACAACCCTCAATTCTCAATCTTCAATATTCAATCATCAATATTTAATCTTTAATACTCAACCCTCAATCCTCAGTCATCAACCCTCAATCCTCAATCTTCAATCCTCAATCCTCAATCCTCAATATTCAGCACACAACCCTCAACCATCAATGCTCAATACTCAACCATCAATCCTCAATACTCAACCATCAATCCTCAATTCTCAATTCTCAATAGAATATCCTGAATTCTCATGGTTCAATACTCAATCCACAATATTCAATAATCAAATCTCAATCCTCAAACATCAATTCTCAACACTCAATCCTCAACACTGAGTCCTCCCTCTTCAATCCTCCATCTTCAATCCTCAATCCTCAAGCGTCAATCCTCAATCCTGAATCCTCTACCCTCAATCGTCAGTCATCAAACCTCAATCCCGAATCCTCAATCCTGCATCCTCAATCTTCAGCCCTCAGTCCTCAACAATCAATTGTCAATCCTCAATCCTCAATAGAATATCCTCAATCCACTGTTTTCAATACTCAATCCCCATTCTTCAATCTTCAGATCTCAATCCACAAACATCAATTCTTATCACTCAACCCACAATACTCAGTCCCCAATCCTCAATCTTCAATCCTCAATACTCAATCTTCAATCATCAATCCTCAATCCTCAATACTCAATCCTCATTCTTCAATCCTCAACACCCAATCCTCAATATTCAATCCTCAATCCTCAATCCTCAATTCTCAATCCTCAATCCTGAATCCTCAGACCTCAAACGTCAATACTCAACCCTCAGTCCTCGTCCTCAATCCACAACTCTCAATCCCCAATCCTCAATCTTCAATTCTCAACCCTCAATCCTCAATCCTCAATCCTCAATCCTCAATCTGCAATCCTCATTCCTCAATCTTCAATTCCCAATACTCAATCTTCAATTCTCAACCCTCAATCCTCAATCCTCAATCCTCAATCCTCAATGCTCAATCTTCATTCTTCAATCCTCAATACACAATCGTCAATATTCAAACCTCAATCCTCGATCCTCGATCCTCAATCCTCAATCCTCAATCCTCACACCTCAATCCTGAATCCTCAACCCTGAATCCTCAATCTTCAGCCCTCAGTCCTCAACAAGCAGTTGTCAATACTCAATCCTCAATAGAATATGATCAATTCACAGATTTCAATACTCAATACTCAATCTGCAATCTTCAAATCTCTATCCACAAACATCAATTCTCATCACTCAAACCTCAACACTCAGTCCCCAATCCTCAATCCTCAATCCACATTCCTCAATCCTCAATCCTCAGTCCTCAATCATCAACCCTCAATGCTCAATCTTCAATCCTCAACCCTCAATCCTCAATCGTCAATCCTCAATCCTCAATCGTCAATAATCAATCCTGAATCCTCAAACCTCAATCCTCAATACTCAACCATCAATCCTCAATTCACAATACTCAATAGAATATCCTGAATTCTCAGGATTCATTACTTAAACCTCAATCCTCATCCCTCAGCCCTCATTCTCCATCCTCAATCCTCAATCCTCAATCCTCAATCATCAACCCTCAATACTCAATCTACAATCCTCAATCCTCAATCCTCAAACCTCAATCCTCAATCCTCAGTCATCAATACTCAGTCTTCAATACTCAATGCTCAATCCTCAAGCCTCAATCCTCATTCTTCAATCCTGAATACCCAATCCTCAGTCTTCAATCCTCAATCCTCAATCCTCAGTTCTCAATCCTCAATCATCAGTCCACAGTCCTCAAACCTCAATCCTCAACCCTCAGCCCTCACCCTCAATCCTCAATCCTCAATCCTCAGTCCTCAGCCCTCAAACCTCAATCCTCAACCCTCAGTCCTCATCATCAATTCTCAATTCTCAATCCACAATCCCCAATCCTCAATCCTCAATCTTCAATCCTCAATAATCAGTCTCCAATCCTAGATCCTCAATCCCCAACCTTCAGTCCTTAATCCTCAATCTTCAATTCTCAATCCCCAGTCCTCAATCTGCAATCCTCAATGCTCAACCCTCAATCCTCAATCCTGAGTCCTCAATCCTCAATCCTCAATACTCGAACCTCAATCCTCAATCCTCAATCTTCAATCCTCAATACTCAATCTGCAATCTTCAGTCCTCAATTCTCAATCCTCAGAACTCAAACATAAATATTCAACTCGCAGTACTCGTCCTCAATCCACAACCCTCAATCCTCAATCCTCAATGCTCAATCCTTACTCCTCAATCCTCAATCCTCAATCCTCAATTTTCAATCCTCAATACTCAATCTTCAATCCTCAATCCTCAATACTCAGTATTCAGTCCTCAAATCTCAATCCTCAATACTCAATCCCCAATCCTCAATCCTCAATCGTGAATCCTCAATACTCAACCATCAATCCTCAATTCTCAATACTCAATAGAATATCCTGAATTATCAGGATTCAATACTCAAACCTCAATGCTCAACCCTCAGCCCTCATCCTCCATCCTCAATCCTCAATCCTCAATCCTCAATCTTCAACCCTCAATACTCAATCCTCAGACTTCAAACATCAATACACAACCCTCAGTCCTCGTCCTCAATTCACAACCCTCAGTCTTCAATCCTCAACTTTCAATCATTAATATTCAATCTTCAATCCTCAATCCTCAATCCTCAATCCTCAACCCTCAATCCTCAATTTTCAATCCTCAATACCCAATCCTCAGTCTTCAATCCTCAATCCTCAATCCTCAATCCTCAATCCTCAATCCTCAGTCCTCAAACCTCAATCCTGAATCCTCAACCCTGATTCCTCAATCTTCAGCCCTGAGAGCGCAACAATCAGTTGTCAATCCTCAATCCTCAATAGAATATCCTCTATTCACAGTTCTCAATACTCAATACTCAATCTGCAATCTTCAAATCTCTATCCACAAACATCAATTCTCATCACTCAACCCACAATACTCAGTCCCCAATCCTCAATCTTCAATCCTCAATACTCAATCTTCAATCCTCAATCCTCAATTCTCAATCCTCAATCCTCAATCCTCAATCTGCAATCCTCATTCCTCAATCTTCAATTCCCAATACTCAATCTTCAATCCCCAATCCTCAATCCTCAATCCTCAATCCTCAATCTTCAATCCTCAATCCTCAATCCTCAATCTTCGATCCTCAATACTCAATCTTCAATCCTCAATCCTCAATCCTCAATCCTCAATCCTCAATCCCCAATCCTCAATCTTTAATCCTCAATGCTCAATATGCAATACTCAATCCTCAGTCCTCAGTCCTCAATCCTCTTACTTCAATCCTCAATGCCGAATCCTCACTCATCAATCCTCAATCCTCAATCCTCAATTCTCAATCCTCAATCCTCAATCCTCAGACTTCAAACATCAATACTCAACCCTCAGTCCTCGTCCTCAATTCACATCCCTCAGTCCTCAATCCTCAATTTTCAATCATTAATATTCAATCTTCAATCCTCAATCCTCAATCCTCAATCCTCAACCCTCAATCCTCAATGTTCAATCCTCAATACCCAATCCTCAGTCTTCAATCCTCAATTTTCAATCCTCAATACTCAATCTTCAATCCTCATTCCTCAGTCCACAAACCTCAATTCTGAATACTCAATCCTGAATCCTCAACCTTCAGCCCTCAGTCCTCAACAATCAGTTGTCAATCCTCAATCCTCAATAGAATATCCTCAATTCACAGTTTTCAATACTCAGTACTCAATCTGCAATCTTCAAATCTCTATCCACAAACATCAATTCTCATCACTCAACCTTCAACACTCAGTCCTCAATGTTCAATCTTCAATCCTCAATTCTCAATCTTCAATCCTCAATACTGAATCTTCAGTCCTCAATCCTCAATCCTCAATCCTCAATCCTCAATCCTGAATCTTCAATCCTCAGTCCCCAATCCTCAATTTTCAATCCTCAATCTTCAATCCTCAATCCTCAATCCTCAATCCTCAGTATTCAGTCCTCAAACCTCAATCCTCAATCCTCAGTCCCCAATCCTCAATCCTCAATCCTGAAACCTCAATACTCAACCATCAATCCTCAATTCTCAATACTCAATAGAATATCCTGAATTATCAGGATTCAATACTCAAACCTCAATCCTCAACCCTCAGCCCTCATCCTCCATCCTCAATCCTCAATCCTTAATCCTCAATCTTCAACCCTCAATACTCAATCTTCAAACCTCAATCCTCAAACCTCAATCCTCAATCCTCAATCCTCAATCCTCAATCCTCAATCCTCAATCCTCAATATTCAGCACACAACCCTCAACCATCAATGCTCAATACTCAGCCATCAATACTCAATACTCAACCATCAATCCTCAATTCTCAATACTCAATAGAATATCCTGAATTCTCATGGTTGAATACTCAATCCACAATATTCAATAATCAAATCTCAATCCTCAAACATCAATTCTCAATACTCAATCCTCAACACTGAGTCCTCCCTCTTCAATCCTCCATCTTCAATCCTCAATCCTCAAGCGTCAATCCTCAATCCTGAATACTCTACCCTCAATCTTCAGTCATCAAACCTCAATCCCGAATCCTCAATCCTGCATCCTCAATCTTCAGCCCTCAGTCCCCAACAATCAATTGTCAATCCTCAATCCTCAATAGAATATCCTCGATTCACTGTTTTCAATACTCAATCCCCATTCTTCAATCTTCAGATCTCAATCCACAAACATCAATTCTCATCACTCAACCCTCAACATTCAGTCCTCAATCTTAAATTCTCAATCCTCAATCCTCAACCTTCAATCCTCAATACTCGATCTTCATTCCTCAATCCTCAATCCTCAATCCTCAATACTCAATCCCCAATCTTCAATCCTCAATCCTCAATCCTCAATTCTCAATCCTCAATCCTCAATCCTCAATCCTCAATCCTCAATCCTCAATCCTCAATCCTCAATCCTCAATCCTCAATCCTCAATACTCAATCCTCAATCCTCAATCCTCAATCCTCAATCTTCAATCCTCAATACTCAATCCTCAATCCTCAATCCTCAATCCTGAATCCTCAATCCTCAATCCTCAATTTTCAATCCTCAATACTCAATCTTCAATCCTCAATCCTCAATCCTCAATCCTCAATCCTCAATCCTCAATCGTCAGTCTTCAATCCTCAATACTCAATCTTCAATCCTCAATCCTCAATCGTCAATCCTCAAGCCTCATTCTACAGTCCTCAATACCCAATCCTCAATCTTCAATCCTCAACCCTCAATCCTCAATCCTTAGTTCTCAATCTTCAATCCTCAATAATCCAACTTCAATACTCAATCCTCAATCCTCAATCCTCAATCCTCAATCCTCAATCCTCAATACTCATTCTTCAATCCTCAATCCTCAATCCTCAATCCTCAATCCTCAGTCCTCAATCCTCAATCCTCATTCTACAATCCTCAGTACCCAATCCTCAATCTTCAATCCTCAATCCTCAATCCTCATTCTTCAATCCTCAACACCCAATCCTCAACCTTCAATCCTCAATCCTCAATCCTCAGACCTCAATCCTCAATCTTCAATCCTCAATACTCAATCTTCAATCCTCAATCCTCAATCCTCAATCCTCAATCCTCAATCCTCAATCCCCAATCTTCAATCCTCAATCCTCAATCCTCAATTCTCAATCCTCAATCCTCAATCCTCAATCCTTAATCCTCAACCCTCAATCCTCAATCCTCAATCCTCAATCCTCAATCCTCAATCCTCAATCCTCAATCCTCAATCCTCAATCTTCAATCCTCAATACTCAGTCTTTAATCCTCAATCCTCAGTCCTCAATCCTCAATCCTCATTCCTCAATCCTTAATACCAAATCCTCAATCTTCGATCCTCAATCCACAATCCTGAATTCTCAATCCTCAATCCTCAATCCTCAGACCTCAGACATCAATACTCAACCCTCAGTCCTCGTAGCCAATCCACAACCATCAATCCTCAATCCTCAATTTCAAACACCAATATTCAATATTCAGTCCTCAATCCTCAATCCTCAATCCTCAATCCTCAATCCTCAATCCTCGATGTTCAATCCGCAATACCCAATCCTCAATCCTCAATCCTCAATCCTCAATCCTCAATCCTCAATCTTCAATCCTCAATCCTCAATACTCAATCCTCAATCCTTAATCCTCAATCCTCAATCTTCAATCCTCAATATTCAGCACACACCCCTCAACCATCAATCCTCAATACTCAATCTTCAATCCTCAACCCGCAATCCTCAATCCTTGTTCCTCAAACCTCAATCCTCAACCCTCAGTCCTCATCCTCAATTATCAATTCTCAATCCTCAATCCTCAATCCTCAATCTTCAATCCTCAATAATCAATCTCCAATCCTAGATCCCCAATCCCCAATCATCAATCCTTAAACCTCAAACTTCAATCCTCAATCCCCAGTCCTCATTCTTCAACCCTCAATGCTCAAACCTCAATCCTCAATCCTCAGTCCTCAATCTTCAATCCTCAATCCTCAGTCCTCAAACCTCTATTCTGAATCCTCAATCCCGAATCCTCTATCTTCAGCACTCAGTCCTCAACAATCAGTTGTCAATCCTCAATCCTCGATAGATTATCCTCAATTAACAGTTTTCAATACTCAATACTCAATCTGCAATCTCCAAATTCTATCCGCAAATATCAATTCTCATCACTCAACCCTCAACACTCAGTCCTCAATGTTCAATCCTCAATCCTCAATTCTCAATCTTCGATCCTCAACACTGTATCTTCAATCCTCAATCCTCAATACTCAATCCTCAATCCTCAATCCTCAATCTTCAATCATCAATCCTCAATCTTCAATACTCAATCCTCTATCCTCAATCCTCAATCCTCAATACTCAAGCATCAATGCTCAATTCTCAATACTCAATCCTCAATACTCAAACATCAATCCTCAATTCTCAATGCTCAATAGAATATCCTGAATCCTCATGGTTGCATACTAAATCCACAATATTCAATAATCAAATCTCAATCCTCAAACATAAATTCTCAACACTCAATCCTCAACACTCAGTCCTCTCTCTTCAATCCTCCATCCTCAACCCTCAATCCTCAAGCGTCAATCCTCAATCCTCAACCCTCAACCCTCAATCCTCAGTCCTCAAACCTCAATCCCGAATCCTCAATCCTGAATCCTCAAACTTCAGCCCTCAATCCTCAACAATCAATAGTCAATCCTCAATCCTCAATAGAATATCCTCAACTCACAGTTTTCTATACTCAATCCCCAATATTCAATCTTCAAATCTCAATCCACAAACATCAATTCTCATCACTCAACACTCAACACTCAGTCCTCAATCTTCAATCCTCAATCCTCTATCCTCAACCTTCAATCCTCAATACTCAATCTTCAATCCTCAGTCCTCAATTCTCAATCCTCAATCCTCAATCCTCAATCCTCAATCCTCATCCCTCAAACCTAAATCGTCAACCCACAGTCCTCATCCTCAATCCTCAATCCCCAATCCTCAGTCTTCAATCCTCAATACTTAATCCTCAATCCTCAATTCTCAATCCTCAACACTCAATCCTCAATCGTCAATCCTCAATCCTCAATCCTCAATCCTCAATTCTCAATTGTCAATCTTCAATCCTCAATACTCAATCTTCAGTTCTCAATCCTCAATCCTCAATCCTGAATCCTCAATCCTCAATCCTCAATATTCAACACACACCCCTCAACCATCAATCCTCAATACTCAATCATCAATAATCAATTCTCAATACTCAATAGAATATCCTGAATTCTCATGGTTGATTACTCAATACACAATGATCAATAATCAAATCTCATTCCTCAAACATCAATTCTCATCACTCAATCCTCAACACTCAGACCTCTCTTCAATCCTCCATCCTCAATCCTCAATCCTCAATAGTCAATCCTCAATCCGCAATCCTCAACCCTCAATCCTCAGTCCTCAAGCCTCAATCCCGGATCCTCAATCCTGAATCGTCAATCTTCAGCCCTCAGTCCTCAACAATCAATTGTCAATCCTGAATCCTCAATAGAATATCCTCAATTCACAGTTTTCAATACTCAATCCCCATTCTTCAATCTTCAAATCTCAATCCACAAACATCAATCCTCATCACTCAACCCTCAACACTCAGTCCTCAATCTTCAATCCTCTATCCTCAATCCTCAATCTTCAATCCTCAATACTCAAACTTCAATCCTCAGTCCTCAATTCTCAGTACTCAATCCTCAATCCTCAATCCTCAATCCTCAATCCTCAATCCTCAGTCCTCAGTCATCAAACCTCAATCCTGAATCGTCAATCCTGAATCCTCAATCTTCAGACCTCAGACCTGAACAATCAGATGTCAATCCTCAATCCTCAATAGAATATCATCAATTCACAGCTTTCAATACTCAATACTCAATCTGCAATCTTCAAATTTCTATCCACAAACATCAATTCTCATCACTCAACCCTCAACACTCAGTCCCCAAACCTCCATCTTCAATCCTCAATTCTCAATCCTCAATTCTCAATTCTCAATTCTCAATCCTCAATCTTCAATCCTCAATACTCAATCCTCAATCCTCAATCCTCAATCCTGAATCCTCAATCCTCAATCCTCAATTTTCAATCCTCAATACTCAATCTTCAATCCTCAATCCTCAATCCTCAATCCTCAATCCTCAATCCTCAATCGTCAGTCTTCAATCCTCAATACTCAATCTTCAATCCTCAATCCTCAATCGTCAATCCTCAAGCCTCATTCTACAGTCCTCAATACCCAATCCTCAATCTTCAATCCTCAATCCTCAATCCCCAATCCTCAATCTTCAATCCTCAACCCTCAATCCTCAATCCTTAGTTCTCAATCTTCAATCCTCAATAATCCAACTTCAATCCTCAATCCTCAATCCTCAATCCTCAATCCTCAATCCTCAATCCTCAATACTCATTCTTCAATCCTGAATCCTCAATCCTCAATCCTTAATCCTCAATGCTCAATCCTCAATCCTCATTCTACAATCCTCAGTACCCAATCCTCAATCTTCAATCCTCAATCCTCAATCCTCAATTCTCAATCCTCAACCCCAGTCTTCAATCCTCAAACCTCAATCCTCAAACCTTGGCCCACATCCTCAATCCTCAATCCTCAACCTTCAATCCTCAATCCTCAATCCTCAATACTCAATCATCAATCCTCAATGCTCAATACTCAATAGAATATCCTGAATTCTCAGGATTAAATACTCAAACCTCAACAATCAACGCTCAATCCTCAATCCACAATCCTCAATCCTCAATACTCAATCTTCAATCCTCAATCCTCAGTCCTCAAACCTCAATTCTGAATCCTCAATACTCAATCTTCAATCCACAATCCTCAGTCCTCAATACTCAACTATCAGTCCTCAATTCTCAATACTCAATCTGCAATACTCAATCCTCAATCCTCAATCCTCAATCCTCATTCTTTAATCCTCAATACCCAATCCTCAATGCCCAATCCTCAATCCTCAATCCTAAATCCTCAATCCTCATTCTTCAATCCTCAAAACCAATCCTCAATCTTCAATCCTCAATCCTCAATCCTCTGACCTCAATCCTCAATCTTCAATCCTCAATACTCAATCTTCAATCCTCAATCCTCAATCCTCAATCCTCAATCCTCATTCCTCAATCTTCAACACCCAATCCTCAATCTTCAATCCTCAATCCTCAATCCTCAATTCTCAATCCTCAATCCTCAACCCTCAGACCTCAAACATCAATACTCAACCCTCAGTCCTCGTCCTCAATCCACAACCTTCAATCCCCGATCCTCAATCATCAATCATCAATATTCAATCTTCAATCTTCAATCCTCAATCCTCAATACTCAATCCTCAATCCTCAATCGTCAATCCTCAATACTCAACCTTCAATCCTCAATCCTCAATCCTCAATTCTCAAACCTCAATCCTCAACCCTCAGCCCTCATCCTCAATCCTCAATCCTCATTCTTCAATCCTCAATACCCAATCCTCAATCTTCAA
Source organism: Calliopsis andreniformis (assembly GCF_051401765.1). Classification (NCBI taxonomy): domain Eukaryota; kingdom Metazoa; phylum Arthropoda; class Insecta; order Hymenoptera; family Andrenidae; genus Calliopsis; species Calliopsis andreniformis. Next base: position 5,451,269 of record NW_027480446.1, read on the forward strand.
TCCTCAATCCTCAATCCTCATTTCTCAATCCTTAATTCCGAATCCTCAGACCTCGAACATCAATATTCAACCCACAGTCTTCGTCCTCAATCCACAACCCTCAATCCTCAATCTTCAATATTCAATCATCAATATTTAATATTTAATCCTCAACCCTCAATCCTCAGTCCTCAATCCTCAATCCTCAATCTTCAATCCTCAATCCTCTATCCTCAATCCTCAATCCTCAATCTCCAATACTCAATACTCAATCTTCAATCCTCAATCCTCAATCCTCAATCCTCAATTCTCAATCCTCAATCCTCAATCCTCAATCCTTAATCCTCAACACTCAATCCTCAATCCTCAATCCTAAATCCTCAATCCTCAATCCTCAATCCTCAATCCTCAATCCTCAATCTTCAATCCTCAATACTCAGTCTTTAATCCTCAATCCTCAGTCCGCAATCCTCAATCCTCATTCCTCAATCCTTAATACCAAATCCTCAATCTTCGATCCTCAATCCTCAATCCTGAATTCTCAATCCTCAATCCTCAATCCTCAGACCTCAGACATCAATACTCAACCCTCAGTCCTCGTAGCCAATCCACAACCATCAATCCTCAATCCTCAATTTCAAACACCAATATTCAATATTCAGTCCTCAATCCTCAATCCTCAATCCTCAATCCTCAATCCTCAATCCTCAATGTTCAATCCGCAATACCCAATCCTCAATCCTCAATCCTCAATCCTCAATCCTCAATCCTCAATCTTCAATCCTCAATCCTCAATACTCAATCCTCAATCCTTAATCCTCAATCCTCAATCTTCAATCCTCAATATTCAGCACACACCCCTCAACCATCAATCCTCAATACTCAATCTTCAATCCTCAACCCGCAATCCTCAATCCTTGTTCCTCAAACCTCAATCCTCAACCCTCAGTCCTCATCCTCAATTATCAATTCTCAATCCTCAATCCTCAATCCTCAATCTTCAATCCTCAATAATCAATCTCCAATCCTAGATCCCCAATCCCCAATCATCAATCCTTAAACCTCAAACTTCAATCCTCAATCCCCAGTCCTCATTCTTCAACCCTCAATGCTCAAACCTCAATCCTCAATCCTCAGTCCTCAATCCTCAATCCTCAGTCCTTAGTCCTCAAACCTCAATCCTCAACCCTCAGCCCTCATCCTCAATACTCAGTCATCAATCCTCAATCTTCAATCTTCAATCCTCAATACTCAATCTTCAATCCTCAATCCTCAGTCCTCAAACCTCTATTCTGAATCCTCAATCCCGAATCCTCTATCTTCAGCACTCAGTCCTCAACAATCAATTGTCAATCCTGAATCCTCAATAGAATATCCTCAATTCACAGTTTTCAATACTCAATCCCCATTCTTCAATCTTCAAATCTCAATCCACAAACATCAATCCTCATCACTCAACCCTCAACACTCAGTCCTCAATCTTCAATCCCCTATCCTCAATCCTCAATCTTCAATCCTCAATACTCAACCTTCAATCCTCAGTCCTCAATTCTCAGTACTCAATCCTCAATCCTCAATCCTCAATCCTCAATCCTCAATCCTCAGTCATCAAACCTCAATCCTGAATCGTCAATCCTGAATCCTCAATCTTCAGACCTCAGACCTGAACAATCAGATGTCAATCCTCAATCCTCAATAGAATATCATCAATTCACAGTTTTCAATACTCAATACTCAATCTGCAATCTTCGAATTTCTATCCACAAACATCAATACTCATCACTCAACCCTCAACACTCAGTCCCCAAACCTCCACCTTCAATCCACAATTCTCAATCCTCAAATCTCAATTCTCAATTCTCAATCCTCAATCTTCAATCCTCAATACTCAATCCTCAATCCTCAATCCTCAATCCTGAATCCTCAATCCTAAATCCTCAATTTTCAATCCTCAATACTCAATCTTCAATCCTCAATCCTCAATCCTCAATCCTCAATCCTCAATCCTCAATCCTCAATCCTCATTCCTCAATCTTCAACACCCAATCCTCAATCTTCAATCCTCAATCCTCAATCCTCAATTCTCAATCCTCAATCCTCAACCCTCAGACCTCAAACATCAATACTCAACCCTCAGTCCTCGTCCTCAATCCACAACCTTCAATCCCCGATCCTCAATCTTCAATCATCAATATTCAATCTTCAATCCTCAATCCTCAATCCTCAATACTCAATCCTCAATCCTCAATCGTCAATCCTCAATACTCAACCTTCAATCCTCAATCCTCAATCCTCAGACCTCAGTCCTCAAACCTCAATCCTCAACCCTCAGCCCTCATCCTCAGGCCTCAATCCTAAATTCTCAATCCTCAAACGTCAAACCTCAATCCTCAACCGTCAGTCCACGTCCTCAATCCTCAACCCTCAATCCTCAATCCTCAATATTCAATCCTCAATACTCTCTATTCAATCCTCAATCCTCAATCCTCAATCCTCAATCTTGAATCCTCAATCCTCAATCCTCAATCCTCAATCCTCAATCCTCAGTCCTCAAAACTCAAACCTGAATCCTCAATCCTGAATCCTCAATACCCAATCCTCAATCCTCAGTCCTCAATCTTCAATCCTCAATACTCAATCTTCAATCCTCAGTCCTCAATCCTCAATCCTCAATCCTCAATCCTCAATCGTCAGTCTTCCTCAATCTTCAGAACTCAGTTCTCAACAATCAGTTGTCAATTCTCAATCCTCAATAGAATATAATCAATTCACAGTTTTCAATACTCAATACTCAATCTGCAATCTTCAAATCTCTATCCACAAACACCAATTCTCATCATTCAACCCTCAACACTCAGTCCCCAATCCTCAATCTTCAACACTCAATCCTCAAACCTCAATCCTCAGTCCTCAATCTTCAATACTCAATACTCAATCTTCAATCCTCAATCCTCAATCCTCAATCCTCAATCCTCAATCCTCAATCCTCAGTCATCAGTCCTCAATCCTCAACCCTCAAACCTCAATCCTCAACCGCCAGTCCTCGTCCTCAATCCTCAACCCTCAATCCTCAATCCCAATCTTCAATCATCAATACTCAATCGTCAATCCTCAATCCTCAATCCTCAATCCTAAAATCCACAATCCTCAATATTCTACACACAACCCTCAACCATCAATCCTCAATGATCAACCATCAATACTCAATTCTCAATACTCAATAGAATATCCTGAATTCTCAGTTTTCAATACTCAATCCTCAATCTTCAATCTTCATGTCTCCATCCACAAACATCAATTCTCATCACTCAACCCTCAACACTCAGTCCACAATCTTCAACCCTCAATCCTCAATACTCAATCCTCAGTCCTCAGTCCTCAATCTTCAATACCCAATCCTCAATCCTAAAATCCTCAATCCTCAATCTTCAATCACCAATCCTCAATCTTCAATCCTCAATCATCAATCCTCAAACCTCGATCCTCAATCCTCAATCTTCAATCCTGAATACTCAATCTTCAATCCTCAATCCTCAATCCTCAATCCTCAATCTTCAATCCTCAATACTCAATCTTCAATCCTCAATCCTCAATCCTCAATAATCAATCATCAATCCTCAATCATCAATCCTCATTCTTCAATACTCAATCCTCAATCCTCAATCCTCAATCCTCAATCCTCATGCCTCTATCCTCAATCCTCAATCCTCAATCCTCAGTTATCAAACCTCAATCCTGAATCCTCAATCCTAAATCCTCAATCTTCAATCCTCAATCCTCAATCCTCATGCCTCTATCCTCAATCCTCAATCCTCAATCCTCAGTCATCAAACCTCAATCCTGAATCCTCAATCCTGAGTCCTCAATCTTCAGACCTCAGACCTGAACAATCAGATGACAATCATCAATCCTCAATAGAATATCATCAATTCACAGTTTTCAATACTCATTACCCAATCTGCAATCTTCAAATTTCTATCCACAAACATCAATTCTCATCACTCAACCCTCAACGCTCAGTCCCCAATCCTCAATCTTCAATCCTCAATCCTCAATCCTCAATTCTCAATCCTCAATCTTCAATCCTCAATACTCAATCCTCAATCCTCAATCCTCAATCCTGAATCCTCAATCCTCAATCCTCAATTTTCAATCCTCAATACTCAATCCTCAGTCCTCAGTCCTCAATCTTCAATACCCAATCCTCAATCCTAAAATCCTCAATCCTCAATCTTCAATCACCAATACTCAATCTTCAATCCTCAATCATCAATCCTCAAACCTCGATCCTCAATCCTCAATCTTCAATCCTGAATACTCAATCTTCAATCCTCAATCCTCAATCCTCAATCCTCAATCTTCAATCCTCAATCCTCAATCCTCAATACTCAATCTTCAATCCTCAATCCTCAATCCTCAATCCTCAATCCTCAATCCTCAATCTTCAGTCATCAAACCTCAATCCTGAATCCTCAATCCTGAATCCTCAACCTTCAGACCTCAGAACTGAACAAGCAGATGTCAATACTCAATCCTCAATAGAATATTATCAATTTACAGTTTTCAATACTCAATACTCAATCTGCAATCTTCAAATTTCTATCCACAAACATCAATTCTCATCACTCAACCCTCAGCACTCAGTCCCCAATCCTCAATCTTCAATCCTCAATCCTCAATCCTCAATCCTCAATCCTCAATCTTCAATACTCTTTACTCAATCCTCAATCCTCAATCCTCAATCCTCAATCCTCAATCCTTAATTTTCAATCCTCAATACTCAATCTTCAATCCTCAATCCTCAATCCTCAATCCTCAATCCTCAATCCTCATTCTACAATCCTCAATACCCAATACTCAATCGTCAAACCTCAATCCTCAATCCTCAATTCTCAATCCTCAATCCTCAATCCTCAATCTTCAATCCTCAATACTCAATCTTCAATCCTCAATCCTCAATACTCAATCTGCAATACTCAATCCTCAATCCTCTATCCTCAATCCTCATTCTTCAATCCTGTATACCCAATCCTCAATCTTCCAACCTCAATCCTCAATCCTCAGTCCTCAATACTCAACTATCAGCCCTCAATTCTCAATACTCAATCCTCAATCCTCAATCTTCAATCCTCAATACTCCATCTTCAATCCTCAATCCTCAATCCTCAATCCTCAATGCTCAATACTCAACAGAATATCCTGAACACTCAGGCTTCAATACTCAAACCTCAACACTCAACCCTCAATCCTCAATCCTCAATCCTCAATCCTCAATACTCAATCTTCAATCCTCCATCCTCAATCCTCAATCCTCTATCCTCTATCCTCAATACTCAATACTCAATCTTCAATCCTCAATCCTCAATCCTCAATCCTCAATGCTCAATCCTCAATACTCAATCCTCAACCCTCAATCTGCAATCCTCAATACTCAATCTCCAATCCTCAATCCTCAATCCTCAATCCTCAATCCTCATTTTTCAATCCTCAATACCCAATCCTCAATACCCAATCGTCAGGATTCAATCCTCAATACTCAATCTTCAATCCCCAATACTCAATCTTCAATCCTCAATCCTCAATCCTCAATCCTCAATCCTCATTCTTCAATCCTCAACACCCAATCCTCAATCTTCAATCCTCAATCCTCAATCCTCAATTCTCAATCCTCAAACCTCAATCCTCAGACCTCAAACATCAATACTCAACCCTCAGTCCTCGTCCTCAACCAACAACACTCAATCCTCGATCATCAATCTTCAATCATCAATATTCAATCTTCAATCCTCAATCCTCAATCCTCAATACTCAATCCTCAATACTCGACCATCAACCCTTAATTCTCGATACCCAATAGAATATCCTGAATTCTCAGGATTCAATACTCAAACCCCAACACTCAACCCTCAACCCTCAATCCTCAATCCTCAATCCTCAATCGTCAATCCTCAATACTCAATCTTCAATCCTCCATTCTCAATCCTCGATCCTCAATCCTCAATCCTCAATCCTCAATCCTCAATCCTCAATCGTCAGGCTTCAATCCTCAATACCCAATCCTCAGTCTTCAATCTTCAATCCTCAGTCCTCAATTCTCAATCCTCAATCCTCAGTCCTCAGACCTCAAACCTCAATCCCCAACCCACAGCCCTCAACCTCATTCCTCAATCCTCAATCGTCAATTCTCAATCCTCAATCCTCAACCCTTATTCTTCAATCCTCAATACCCAATCCTCAATCTTCAATCCTCAATCCTCAATCCTCAGTTCTCAATCCTCATTCCTCAATCCTCAATCCTCAGACCTCAAACATCAATATTCAAACCCTCAGTCCTCGTCCTCAATCCTCAATCCTCAACACTCAATCTTCAATCCTCAATACTCAATCTGCAATCCTCAATCCTCAATCCCCAATTCTCAATCCTCGATCGCCAATCATCAATCCTCAATACTCGATCTTCAATCATCAATCCTCAATCCTCAATCGTCAGGCTTCAATCCTCAATACCCAATCCTCAGTCTTCAATCTTCAATCCTTTAATCCTCAACTCTCAATCCTCAATCCTCAGTCCTCAGACCTCAAACCTCAATCCCCAACCCTCAGCCCTCGTCCTCATTCCTCAATCCTCAATCGTCAATCCTCAATCCTCAATCCTCAATCTTCAATCCTCAATACTCAATCTTCAATCCTCAATCCTCAATACTCAATCTGCAATACTCAATCCTCAATCCTCAATCCTCAATCCTCATTCTTCAATCCTGAATACCCACTCCTCAATCTTCCAACCACAATCCTCAATCCTCAATCCTCAATCCTCAATCCTGAATCCTCAACCTTCAGACCTCAGTCCTCAACAATCAGTTGTCAATCCTCAATCCTCAATAGAATATCATCCATTCACAGCTTTCAATACTCAATACTCTATCTGCAATCTTCAAATCTCTATCCACAAACATCAATTCTCATCACTCAAACCTCAACACTCAGTCCCCAATCCTCAATCTTCAATCCTCAATACTCAATCTTCAATCCTCAATACTCAATCCTCAATCCTCAGTCCTCAAACCTCAATCCTCAATCCTCAATCCTCAATCCTCAACCTCAATCCTCAATCATCAATCTTCAATCCTCAACACTCAATCTTCAATACTCACTCCTCAATCTTCAATACACAATACTCAATCTTCAATCCTCAATCCTCAATACTCAATCTTCAATCCTCAATAATCATCGCACAACCCTCAACCATCAATCCTCAATACTCAACCATCAATCCTCAATTCCCAGTACTCAATAGAATATCCTGAATTCTCATGGTTCAATACTCAATCCACAATATTGAATAAACAAATCTCAATCCTCAAACATCAATTCTCAACACTAAATCCTCAACACTCAGTCCTCTCTCTTCAATCCTCCATCCTCAATCCTCAACCCTCAATACTCAATCCTCAACCTTCAATCCTCAATCCACAATCCTCAATCCTCAATCCTCAATCCTCAATCCTCAATCCTCAATCCCCAACCTTCAATCCTCAATCCTCAATCCTCAGTACCCAATCCTCAATCCTCAGTCCTCAATCTTCAATCCTCAATACTCAATCTTCAATCCTCAGTCCTCAATCCTCAATCCTCAATACTCAATCCTCAATCGTCAGTCTTCAATACTCAATACTCAATCTTTAATCCTCAATAATCAACGCACAACCCTCAACCATGAATCCTCAATACTCAACCATCAACCATCAATTCTCAATACTCAATAGAATATCCTGAATTCTCATGGTTCAATACTCAATCCACAATATTCAATAATCAAATCTCAATCCTCAAACATCAATCCTCAACACTAAATCCTCAACACTCAGGCCTCTCTCTTCAATCCTCCATCCTCAATCCTCAATCCTCAAGCGTCAATCCTCAATCCACAATCCTCAATCCTCAGACCTCAATTCTCAGTCCTCAAACCTCAATCCCGAATCCTCAACACTGAATCCTCAATCTTCAGCTCTCAGTCCTCAACAATCAGTTGTCAATACTCAATCCTCAATAGAATATGATCAATTCACAGTTTTCAATACTCAATACTCAATCTGCAATCTTCAAATCTCTATCCACAAACATCAACTCTCATCACTCAAACCTCAACACTCAGTCCCCAATCCTCAATCTTCAATCCACATTCCTCAATCCTCAATCCTCAATCCTCAATTCGCTATCCTCAATCCTCAATCCTCAGACCTCAAGCATCAATACTCAACCCTCAGTCCTCGTCCTCAACACACAACCCTCAATCCACAATCCTCAATCTTCATTCATCAATATTCAGCTTTCAATCCTCAATCCTCAATCCTCAATACTCAATCCTCAATCTTCAATCCTCAATCCTCAATCCTCAATCATCAATCCTCATTCTTCAATACTCAACCCTCAATCCTCAATCCTCAATCCTCAATTCTCAATCCTCAATCCTCAATCATCAATCCTCAATCTTCAATACTCAGTCCTCAATCCTCAATCCTCAATACTCAACCATCAATCCTCAAATCTCAATACTCAATAGAATATCCTGAATACTCAGGATTCAATACTCAAACCTCAATCCTCAACCCTCAGCCCTCATCCTCCATCCTCAATCGTCAATCCTAAATCCTCAATCCTCAGTCATCAATCCTCAATCTTCAATACTCAATCGTCAATCTTCTATACTCAATACTCAATACTCGATCCTCAATCCTCAATCCTCAAACTTCAATCTTCAATTCTCAATACTCAATCTTCGATCCTCAAACCTCAACACTCAATCCTCAATCCTCAATCCTCAGTCATGAATACTCAATCTTCAAGACTCAATCCTCAATCCTCAATCCTCAATCCTCAATCCTCAATCCTCAATCCTCAATCCTCAATCCGCATTCCTCAGTCCTCAAACCTCAACTCTCAACCCTCAGCCCTCATCCACAATCCTCAATCCTAAATCCTCAATCATCAATCTTCAATCCTCAATACTCAGTCTTCAATCCTCAATCCTCAATCCTCAATCCCCAATCGTCAATCCTCAATCATCAATACTCAATCTTCAATACTCAATCCTCAATCCTCGATCCTCAATCCTCAATACTCAATCTTCAATCCTCAATCCTCAATCCTCAATCCTCAATCCTCAGTCATCAATCCTCAATCCTCAATACTCAATCGTCAATACTCAAACGTCAATCCTCAGTCCTCAATTCTCAATCCTCAATCCTCAATACTCAATCATCAATACTCAATTCTCAATACTCAATAGAATATCCAGAATTCTCAGTTTTCAATACTCAATCCTCAATCTTCAATCTTCATGTCTCCATCCACAAACATCAATTCTCATCACTCAACCCTCAACAGTCAGTCCTCAATCTTCAATCCCCAATTCTCAATACTCAATCCTCAGTCCGCAGTCCTCAATCTTCAATCATCAATCCTCAATCCTAAAATCCTCAATCCTCAATATTCAACACATAACCCTCAACCATCAATCCGCAATACTCAACCATCAATCCTCAATTCTCAATACTCAATGGAATATCCTGAATTCTCAGTTTTCAATACTCAACCTCAATCTACAATCTTCAAGTCTCCATCCACAAACATTTATTCTCATCACTCAACCCTCAACACTCAGTCCTCAACCTTTAAGCATCAATCCCCAATCCTCAATCTTCAATCCTCATTACTCAATCTTCAATCCTCAATCCTCAATCCTCAATCCTCAGTCCTCAGTCCTCAAACCTCAATCCTCAACCCTCAGCCCTCATCCTCAATCCTCAATCCTCAATCCACAATCCTCAATCTTCAATCCTCAATACTCAACCGTCAATCCTCAACCCTCAGTCATCAAACCTCAATTCTGAATCCTCAATCCTGAATCCTCAATCTTCAGTTCTCAGTCCTCAACAATCAGTTGTCAATCCTCAATCCGCAACAGAATATCCTCAATTCACAGTTTTCAATACTCAATACTCAATCTGGAATCTTCCAACCTCTATCCACAAACATCAATACTCATGACTCAACCCTCAACACTCAGTCCTCAATGTTCAATCCTCAATCCTCAATTCTCAATCTTCAATCATCAATCCTCAGACCTCAAGCATCAATAGTTAACCCTCAGTCCTCGTCCTCAATCCACAACCATCAATCCTCAATCCTCAATCGTCAGGCTTCAATCCTCAATACCCAATCCTCAGTCTTCAATCTTCAATCCTTTAATCCTCAACTCTCAATCCTCAATCCTCAGTCCTCAGACCTCAAACCTCAATCCCCAACCCTCAGCCCTCGTCCTCATTCCTCAATCCTCAATCGTCAATCCTCAATCCTCAATCCTCAATCTTCAATCCTCAATACTCAATCTTCAATCCTCAATCCTCAATACTCAATCTGCAATACTCAATCCTCAATCCTCAATCCTCAATCCTCATTCTTCAATCCTGAATACCCACTCCTCAATCTTCCAACCACAATCCTCAATCCTCAATCCTCAATCCTCAATCCTGAATCCTCAACCTTCAGACCTCAGTCCTCAACAATCAGTTGTCAATCCTCAATCCTCAATAGAATATCATCCATTCACAGCTTTCAATACTCAATACTCGATCTGCAATCTTCAAATCTCTATCCACAAACATCAATTCTCATCACTCAAACCTCAACACTCAGTCCCCAATCCTCAATCTTCAATCCTCAATACTCAATCTTCAATCCTCAATACTCAATCATCAATCCTCAGTCCTCAAACCTCAATCCTCAATCCTCAATCCTCAATCCTCAACCTCAATCCTCAATCATCAATCTTCAATCCTCAACACTCAATCTTCAATACTCACTCCTCAATCTTCAATACACAATACTCAATCTTCAATCCTCAATCCTCAATACTCAATCTTCAATCCTCAATAATCATCGCACAACCCTCAACCATCAATCCTCAATACTCAACCATCAATCCTCAATTCCCAGTACTCAATAGAATATCCTGAATTCTCATGGTTCAATACTCAATCCACAATATTGAATAAACAAATCTCAATCCTCAAACATCAATTCTCAACACTAAATCCTCAACACTCAGTCCTCTCTCTTCAATCCTCCATCCTCAATCCTCAACCCTCAATACTCAATCCTCAACCTTCAATCCTCAATCCACAATCCTCAATACTCAATCCTCAATCCTCAATCCTCAATCCTCAATCCCCAACCTTCAATCCTCAATCCTCAATCCTCAATACCCAATCCTCAATCCTCAGTCCTCAATCTTCAATCCTCAATACTCAATCCTCAATCCTCAGTCCTCAATCCTCAATCCTCAATACTCAATCCTCAATCGTCAGTCTTCAATCCTCAATACTCAATCTTTAATCCTCAATAATCAACGCACAACCCTCAACCATGAATCCTCAATACTCAACCATCAACAATCAATTCTCAATACTCAATAGAATATCCTGAATTCTCATGGTTCAATACTCAATCCACAATATTCAATAATCAAATCTCAATCCTCAAACATCAATCCTCAACACTAAATCCTCAACACTCAGGCCTCTCTCTTCAATCCTCCATCCTCAATCCTCAATCCTCAAGCGTCAATCCTCAATCCACAATCCTCAATCCTCAGACCTCAATTCTCAGTCCTCAAACCTCAATCCCGAATCCTCAACACTGAATCCTCAATCTTCAGCTCTCAGTCCTCAACAATCAGTTGTCAATACTCAATCCTCAATAGAATATGATCAATTCACAGTTTTCAATACTCAATACTCAATCTGCAATCTTCAAATCTCTATCCACAAACATCAACTCTCATCACTCAAACCTCAACACTCAGTCCCCAATCCTCAATCTTCAATCCACATTCCTCAATCCTCAATCCTCAATCCTCAATTCGCTATCCTCAATCCTCAATCCTCAGACCTCAAGCATCAATACTCAACCCTCAGTCCTCGTCCTCAACACACAACCCTCGATCCACAATCCTCAATCTTCATTCATCAATATTCAGCTTTCAATCCTCAATCCTCAATCCTCAATACTCAATCCTCAATCTTCAATCCTCAATCCTCAATCCTCAATCATCAATCCTCATTCTTCAATACTCAATCCTCAATCCTCAATCCTCAATCCTCAATTCTCAATCCTCAATCCTCAATCATCAATCCTCAATCTTCAATACTCAGTCCTCAATCCTCAATCCTCAATACTCAACCATCAATCCTCAAATCTCAATACTCAATAGAATATCCTGAATACTCAGGATTCAATACTCAAACCTCAATCCTCAACCCTCAGCCCTCATCCTCCATCCTCAATCCTCAATCCTAAATCCTCAATCCTCAGTCATCAATCCTCAATCTTCAATACTCAATCGTCAATCTTCTATACTCAATACTCAATACTCGATCCTCAATCCTCAATCCTCAAACTTCAATCTTCAATTCTCAATACTCAATCTTCGATCCTCAAACCTCAACACTCAATCCTCAATCCTCAATCCTCAGTCATGAATACTCAATCTTCAAGACTCAATCCTCAATCCTCAATCCTCAATCCTCAATCCTCAATCCTCAATCCGCATTCCTCAGTCCTCAAACCTCAACTCTCAACCCTCAGCCCTCATCCACAATCCTCAATCCTAAATCCTCAATCATCAATCTTCAATCCTCAATACTCAGTCTTCAATCCTCAATCCTCAATCCTCAATCCCCAATCCTCAATCCTCAATCATCAATACTCAATCTTCAATACTCAATCCTCAATCCTCGATCCTCAATCCTCAATACTCAATCTTCAATCCTCAATCCTCAATCCTCAATCCTCAATCCTCAGTCATCAATCCTCAATCCTCAATACTCAATCGTCAATACTCAAACGTCAATCCTCAGTCCTCAATTCTCAATCCTCAATCCTCAATACTCAATCATCAATACTCAATTCTCAATACTCAATAGAATATCCAGAATTCTCAGTTTTCAATACTCAATCCTCAATCTTCAATCTTCATGTCTCCATCCACAAACATCAATTCTCATCACTCAACCCTCAACAGTCAGTCCTCAATCTTCAATCCTCAATTCTCAATACTCAATCCTCAGTCCTCAGTCCTCAATCTTCAATCTTCAATCCTCAATCCTAAAATCCTCAATCCTCAATATTCAACACATAACCCTCAACCATCAATCCGCAATACTCAACCATCAATCCTCAATTCTCAATACTCAATGGAATATCCTGAATTCTCAGTTTTCAATACTCAACCTCAATCTACAATCTTCAAGTCTCCATCCACAAACATTTATTCTCATCACTCAACCCTCAACACTCAGTCCTCAATCTTTAAGCATCAATCCCCAATCCTCAATCTTCAATCCTCATTACTCAATCTTCAATCCTCAATCCTCAATCCTCAATCCTCAGTCCTCAGTCCTCAAACCTCAATCCTCAACCCTCAGCCCTCATCCTCATTCCTCAATCCTCAATCCACAATCCTCAATCTTCAATCCTCAATACTCAGCCGTCAATCCTCAATCCTCAGTCATCAAACCTCAATTCTGAATCCTCAATCCTGAATCCTCAATCTTCAGTTCTCAGTCCTCAACAATCAGTTGTCAATCCTCAATCCGCAACAGAATATCCTCAATTCACAGTTTTCAATACTCAATACTCAATCTGGAATCTTCCAACCTCTATCCACAAACATCAATACTCATGACTCAACCCTCAACACTCAGTCCTCAATGTTCAATCCTCAATCCTCAATTCTCAATCTTCAATCATCAATCCTCAGACCTCAAGCATCAATAGTTAACCCTCAGTCCTCGTCCTCAATCCACAACCATCAATCCTCAATCCTCAATCTTCAATCATCAATATTCAATCTTCAATCCTCAGTCCTCAATCCTCAATGCTCAATCCTGAATCCTCAATGTTCAATCCTCAATACCCAACCCTCAACCCTCTGTTATCATCCTCAATTCTCAATTCTCAATCCTCAAACCTCAATCCTCAATCTTCAATCCTCAATAATCAATCTCCTATCCTAGATTCTCAATCCCCCATACTCTATCGTTAATCCTCAATATTCAATCCACTATCCCCAGGCCACAACCTTCAATCCCCAAAGCTCAATAATCAATCCTCAGACCTCAGTCCTCAATCGTCAATCATTCATCCACAATCTTCAATACTTAATCCTCAATCCCCAATCCTCAATCCTCAATCCTCAATCATCAAACCTCAATCTTCAATACTCAATCCTCAATCCACAATCCTCAATCCTCAACACTTAACCATCAATCCTCAATTCTCAATACTCGATAGAATATCCTGAATTCTCAGTATTCAATACTCAAACCTCAATCCTCAGCCCTCAGCACTCATCCTCCATCCTCAATCCTCAACCCTCAATCCTCAATCTTCAATCCTCAATAATCAACCTCCAATCCTACATCCTCAATCCCCATTCCTCAATCCTTAATCCTCAATCTTCAATCCTCAATCCACAGTCCTCAATCTTCAATCCTCAATGCTCAATCCTCAATCCTCAATCCTCAGTCATCAGTCCTCAACCCTCAACCCTCAAACCTCAATCCTCAACCGCCAGTCCTCGTCTTCAATCCTCAACCCTCAATCCTCAATCCTCAATCTTCAATCATCAATACTCAATCGTCAATCCTCAATCCTCAATCCTCAATCCTAAAATCCACAATCCTCAATATTCTACACACAACCCTCAACCGTCAATCCTCAATGATCAACCATCAATACTCAATTCTCAATACTCAATAAAATATCCTGAATTCTCAGTTTTCAATACTCAATCCTCAATCTTCACTCTTCATGTCTCCATCCACAAACATCAATTCTCATCACTCAACCCTCAACACTCAGTCCACAATCTTCAATCCTCAATCCTCAATACTCAATCCTCAGTCCTCAGTCCTCGATCTTCAATACCCAATCCTCAATCCTAAAATCCTCAATCCTCAATCCTCAATCACCAATCCTCAATCTTCAATCCTCAATCATCAATCCTCAAGCCTCGATCCTCAGTCCTCAATCTTCAATCCTGAATACTCAATCGTCAATCCTCAATCCTCAATCCTCAATCCTCAATCTTCAATCCTCAATACTCAATCTCCAATGCTCAATCCTCAATCCTCAATAATCAATCCTCAATCCTCAATCATCAATCCTCATTCTTCAATACTCAATCCTCAATACTCAATCATCAATTCTCAGTCCTCAATTCTCAATCCTCAATCCTCGTTCCTCAAACCTCAATCCTCAACCCTCAGTCCTCATCCTCAATTCTCAGTCCTCAATCCTCAAACCTCAATCTTCAATCCCCAATACTCAATCGTCAATCCTCAATCCTCAATCCTCAAACCTCAATCTTCAATCCTCAATACTCAATCTTCGATTCTCAATTCTCAATCCTCAATCCTCAATCCCCAATCCTCAATCTTCAATCCTCAATACCCAGTCCTCAGTCCTCAATCCTCAATCTTCAATCCTGAATACTCAATCGTCAATCCTCAATCCTCAATCCTCAAACCTCAATCTTCAATCCTCAATACTCAATCTTCGATTCTCAATTCTCAATCCTCAATCCTCAATCCCCAATCCTCAATCTTCAATCCTCAATACCCAGTCCTCAGTCCTCAATACTCAATCTTCAATCCTCAATCCTCAATGCTCATTCCTCAATACTCAATCCTCAATCGTCAATCCTCAATAGTCAATCCTCAAACCCCAATCCTGAATCTTCAAACCTCAAACCTCAACCCTCAGCCCTCATCCTCAATCCTGAATCCTCAATCCACAATCCTCAATCTTCAATCCTCAATACTCAATCGTCTATCCTCAATCCTCAGTCATCAAACCTCAATTCTGAATCCTCAATCCTGAATCCTCAATCTTCAGTTCTCAGTCCTCAACAATCAGTTGTCAATCCTCAATCCGCAATAGAATATCCTCAATTCACAGTTTTCAATACTCAATACTCAATCTGGAATCTTCCAACCTCTATCCACAAACATCAATCCTCATGACTCAACCCTCAACACTCAGTCCTCAATGTTCAATCCTCAATCCTCAATTCTCAATCCTCAATCATCAATCCTCAGACCTCAAGCATCAATAGTTAACCCTCAGTCCTCGTCCTCAATCCACAACCATCAATCCTCAATCCTCAAGCTTCAATCATCAATATTCAATCTTCTATCCTCAATCCTCAATCCTCAATGCTGAATCCTGAATCCTCAATGTTCAATCCTCAATACCCAACCCTCAACCCTCTGTCCTCATCCTCAATTCTCAATTCTCAATCCTCAAACCTCAATCCTCAATCTTCAATCCTCAATAATCAATCTCCTATCCTAGATTCTCAATCCCCCATACTCTATCGTTACTCCTCAATATTCAATCCTCTATCCCCAGGCCACAACCTTCAATCCCCAAAGCTCAATAATCAATCCTCAAACCTCAGTCCTCAATCGTCAATCATCAATCCACAATCTTCAATACTCAATCCTCAATCCCCAATCTTCAATCCTCAATCCTCAATCATCAACCCTCAATCTTCAATACTCAATCCTCAATCCACAATCCTCAATCCTCAACACTTAACCATCAATCCTCAATTCTCAATACTCGATAGAATATCCTGAATTCTCAGTTTTCAATACTCAATCCTCAATCTTCAATCTTCATGTCTCCATCCACAAACATCAATTCTCATCACTCAACCCTCAACACTCAGTCCACAATCTTCAATCCTCAATCCTCAGTACTCAATCCTCAGTCCTCAGTCCTCAATCTTCAATACCCAATCCTCAATCCTAAAATCCTCAATCCTCAATCTTCAATCACCAATCCTCAATCTTCAATCCTCAATCATCAATCCTCAAGCCTCGATCCTCAATCCTCAATCTTCAATCCTGAATACTCAATCTTCAATCCTCAATCCCCAATCCTCAATCCTCAATCTTCAATCCTCAATACTCAATCTTCAATCCTCTATCCTCAATACTCAATAATCAATCCTCAATCCTCAATCATCAATCCTCATTCTTCAATACTCAACCCTCAATCCTCAATCCTCAATCCTCAATCCTCAATCCTCAATCCTCAATCATCAATCCTCAATCTTCAATACTCAGTCCTCAATCCTCAATCCTCAATACTCAACCATCAATCCTCAAATCTCAATACTCAATAGAATATCCTGAATACTCAGGATTCAATACTCAAACCTCAATCCTCAACCCTCATCCCTCATCCTCCATCCTCAATCCTCAATCCTAAATCCTCAATCCTCAGTCATCAATCCTCAATCTTCAATACTCAATCGTCAATCTTCTATACTCAATACTCAATTCTCGATCCTCAACCCTCAATCCTCAAACTTCAATCTTCAATCCTCAATACTCAATCTTCGATCCTCAAACCTCAACACTCAATCCTCAATCCTCAATCCTCAGTCATGAATACTCAATCTTCAAGACTCAATCCTCAATCCTCAATCCTCAATCCTCAATCCTCAATCCTCAATCCTCAATCCTCAATCCGCACTCCTCAGTCCTCAAACCTCAACTCTCAACCCTCAGCCCTCATCCACAATCCTCAATCCTAAATCCTCAATCATCAATCTTCAATCCTCAATACTCAGTCTTCAATCCTCAATCCTCAATCCTCAATCCCCAATCGTCAATCCTCAATCATCAATACTCAATCTTCAATACTCAATCCTCAATCCTCGATCCTCAATCCTCAATACTCAATCTTCAATCCTCAATCCTCAATCCTCAATCCTCAATCCTCAATCCTCAGTCATCAATCCTCAATCCTCAATACTCAATCGTCAATACTCAAACGTCAATCCTCAGTCCTCAATTCTCAATCCTCAATCCTCAATACTCAATCATCAATACTCAATTCTCAATACTCAATAGAATATCCAGAATTCTCAGTTTTCAATACTCAATCCTCAATCTTCAATCTTCATGTCTCCATCCACAAACATCAATTCTCATCACTCAACCCTCAACAGTCAGTCCTCAATCTTCAATCCTCAATTCTCAATACTCAATCCTCAGTCCTCAGTCCTCAATCTTCAATCCTCAATCCTCAATCCTAAAATCCTCAATCCTCAATATTCAACACATAACCCTCAACCATCAATCCGCAATACTCAACCATCAATCCTCAATTCTCAATACTCAATGGAATATCCTGAATTCTCAGTTTTCAATACTCAACCTCAATCTACAATCTTCAAGTCTCCATCCACAAACATTTATTCTCATCACTCAACCCTCAACACTCAGTCCTCAATCTTTAAGCATCAATCCCCAATCCTCAATCTTCAATCCTCATTACTCAATCTTCAATCCTCAATCCTCAATCCTCAATCCTCAGTCCTCAGTCCTCAAACCTCAATCCTCAACCCTCAGCCCTCATCCTCAATCCTCAATCCTCAATCCACAATCCTCAATCTTCAATCCTCAATACTCAACCGTCAATCCTCAACCCTCAGTCATCAAACCTCAATTCTGAATCCTCAATCCTGAATCCTCAATCTTCAGTTCTCAGTCCTCAACAATCAGTTGTCAATCCTCAATCCGCAACAGAATATCCTCAATTCACAGTTTTCAATACTCAATACTCAATCTGGAATCTTCCAACCTCTATCCACAAACATCAATACTCATGACTCAACCCTCAACACTCAGTCCTCAATGTTCAATCCTCAATCCTCAATTCTCAATCTTCAATCATCAATCCTCAGACCTCAAGCATCAATAGTTAACCCTCAGTCCTCGTCCTCAATCCACAACCATCAATCCTCAATCCTCAATCTTCAATCATCAATATTCAATCTTCAATCCTCAATCCTCAATCCTCAATGCTCAATCCTGAATCCTCAATGTTCAATCCTCAATACCCAACCCTCAACCCTCTGTTATCATCCTCAATTCTCAATTCTCAATCCTCAAACCTCAATCCTCAATCTTCAATCCTCAATAATCAATCTCCTATCCTAGACTCTCAATCCCCCATACTCTATCGTTAATCCTCAATATTCAATCCTCTATCCCCAGGCCACAACCTTCAATCCCCAAAGCTCAATAATCAATCCTCAGACCTCAGTCCTCAATCGTCAATCATTAATCCACAAGCTTCAATACTTAATCCTCAATCCCCAATCCTCAATCCTCAATCCTCAATCATCAACCCTCAATCTGCAATACTCAATCCTCAGTCATCAGTCCTCAATCCTCAACCCTCAAACCTCAATCCTCAACCGCCAGTCCTCGTCCTCAATCCTCAACCCTCAATCCTCAATCCTCAATCTTCAACCATCAATACTCAATCGTCAATGCTCAATCCTCAATCCTCAATCCTAAAATCCACAATCCTCAATATTCTACACACAACCCTCAACCGTCAATCCTCTATGATCAACCATCAATACTCAATTCTCAAGACTCAATAGAATATCCTGAATTCTCAGTTTTCAATACTCAATCCTCAACCTTCACTCTTCATGTCTACATCCACAAACATCAATTCTCATCACTCAACCCTCAACACTCAGTCCACAATCTTCAATCCTCAATCCTCAATACTCAATCCTCAGTCCTCAGTCCTCAATCTTCAATACCCAATCCTCAATCCTAAAATCCTCAATCCTCAATCCTCAATCACCAATCCTCAATCTTCAATCCTCAATCATCAATCCTCAAGCCTCGATCCTCAATCCTCAATCTTCAATCCTGAATACTCAATCGTCAATCCTCAATCCTCAATCCTCAATCCTCAATCTTCAATCCTCAATACTCAATCTCCAATGCTCAATCCTCAATCCTCAATAATCAATCCTCAATCCTCAATCATCAATCCTCATTCTTCAATACTCAATCCTCAATACTCAATCGTCAATTCTCAGTCCTCAATTCTCAATCCTCAATCCTCGTTCCTCAAACCTCAATCCTCAACCCTCGGTCCTCATCCTCAATTCTCAATCCTCAATCCTCAAACCTCAATCTTCAATCCCCAATACTCAATCCTCAATCCTCAGTACTGAACCATCAACCCTCAATTCTCAATACTCAATAGAATATCCTGAGTTCTCAGTATTCAATACTCAAACCTCAATCCTCAACCCTCAGCCCTCATCCTCCATCGTCAATCCTCAATCCTCAAACCTCAATCTTCAATCCTCAATACTCAATCTTCGATTCTCAATTCTCAATCCTCAATCCTCAATCCCCAATCCTCAATCTTGAATCCTCAATACCCAGTCCTCAGTCCTCAATACTCAATCTTCAATCCTCAATCCTCAATTCTCATTCCTCAATTCTCAATCCTCAATCGTCAATCCTCAATAGTCAATCCTCAAACCCCAATCCTGAATCTTCAATCCTCAATCCTCAACCCTCAATCCTCAATCCTCAATCTTCAATCCTCAATATCCAGGCCTCAGTCCTCAATACTCAATCTTCAATCCTCAATCCTCAATTCTCAATCCTCAATACTCAGTCTTCAATCCTCAATCCTCAATCATCAATACTCAATCCTCAATCCTCAGTCATCAATCCTCAATCTTCAATACTCAATCGTCAATCCGCAGTCCTCAATCCTCAACCCTCAATCCTCGTTCCTCACACCTCAATCCTCAAAGCTCAGCGATCATCCTCAATCCTCAATCCTCGTTCCTCAATCCTCAATCCTCAATCCTCAATCCTCAATAGTCAATCTCCAATCCTAGATCCTCAATCCCCAATCCTCAATCCTTAATCCTCAATCTTCAATCCTCAATCCTCAATTCTCAATCCTCAACACTCAATCCTCAATCCTCAATCCTCAATCCCCAACCCTCAATCTTCAATCCTCAATCCTCAATCCTCAAGCCTCAACCCTCAATCCTCAATCTTCAATCCTGAATACTCAATCTTCAATCCTCAATACTCAATCTTCAATCCTGAACGCTCAATCCTCAATCCACAATCCTCAATCCTCAATCATCAACCTTCAATCCTCAATACTCAATCTTCAATCCTCAATCCCCAATCCTCAATCTTCAATCCTCCATACTCAATCTTTAATTATCAATCCTCAATCATCAATCCTCAATCCTCAATCCTCAGTCATCAATCCTCAAACCTCATGCCTCAGTCATGAATACTCCATCTTCAATACACAATACAAAATCCTCAATCGTCAATCCTCAATCCTCAATCCTCAGTCCTCATCCTTCAAACCTCAATCCTCATCCCTCAGTCCTCATCCTCAATTCCCAATTCTCAATCCTCAATCCTCAATTCTCAATCTTCAATCCTCAATAATCAATCTTCAATCCTCAATCCCCAGTCCTCAATCTTCAATCCTCAATGCTCAATCCTCAATCCTCAATCCTCAGTCCTCAATCCTCAATCCCCAATCCTCATACCTCAATCCTCAACCGTCAGTCCTCGTCCTCAATCCTCAACTATCAATCCTCAATCCTCAATATTCAATCATCAATACTCAATCTACAATCCTCAATCCTCAATCATCAATCCTCAATCCTCAATCCTCAATCTTCAATCCTCAATACTCAATCTTCAATCCTGAATCCTCAATCCTCAATCCTCAATCCTCAATCCTCAATCCTCAATCTTCAATCCTGAATACCCAATCTTCAATCCTCAATACTCAATCTTCAACCCTCAACCCTCAATCCTCAATCCACAATCCTCAACCCTCAATCATCAACCCTTCAATTCTCAATACTCAATCTTCGATTCTCAATTCTCAATCCTCAATCCTCAATCCCCAATCCTCAATCTTCAATCCTCAATCCTCAATCCTCAATCCTCAAGCCTCAATTCTCAATCCTCAAACCACGTTCCTCAAACCTCAATCCTCAACCCTCAGTCCGCATACTCAATTCTGAATTCTCAATCCTCAAACCTCAATCTTCAATCATCAATACTCAATCCTCAATCTTCAACACTCAATCCTCAATCCTCAATCCTCAATCCTCAATTCTCAATCTTCGATCCTCAATAATCAATCTCCAATCCTAGATCCTCAATCACCAATCCTCAATCGTTAATCCTCAGTCTTCAATCCTCAATACCCAGTCCTCAGTCCTCAATTCTCAATCTTCAATCCACAATCCTCAATTCTCAATCCTCAATACTCAATCCTCAATCGTCAATCCTCAATCGTCAATACTCAATCCCCAATCCTGAACCTTCAATCCTCAATCCTCAACCCTCAATCCTCAATCCTCAATCTTCAATCCTTAATACTCAATTCTCAATCCTCAATCCTCAATCCTCAATCCTCAATCCTCAATCTTCAATCCTCAACCGTCAGTCCTCGTCCTCAATCCTCAACCCTCAATCCTCAATCCTCAATCTTCAATCATCAATACTCAATCTTCAATCCTCAATTCTCAATCCTCAATCCTCATTCCTCAGTCCTCAATATTCAACACACAACCATCAACCATCAATTCTCAATACTCAACCATCAATCCTCAATTCTTAATACTCAATAGAATGTCCTGAATTCTCATGATTCAATACTCAATCCACAATATTCGATAATCAAATCTCGATCCCCAAACATCAATTCTCGACACTCAATCCTCAACACTCGGTCCTCTCTCTTCAATCCTCCATCCTCAATCCTCTATCCTCAAGCGTCAATCCTCAACCCTCAATCCTCAACACTCAATCCTCTGTCCTCAAACCTCAATTCCGAATCCTCAATCCTGAATACTCAATATTCATCCCTCAGTCCGCAACAATCAATTGTCAATCCTCAATCCTCTATAGAATATCCTCAATTCACAGTTTTCAATACTCAATCCCCAATCTTCAATCTTCAAATATCAATCCACAGACAACAATCCTCATCACTCAACACTCAACACTCTGTCCTCAATCTTCAATCCGCAATACTCAATCCTCAATCCTCAATCCTCAATCCTCCATCCTCAATTCTCAATCCTCAATCCTCTGTCCTCAGTCCTCAATCCTCAACCCTAAACCCTCAGCCCTCATCCTCAATCCTCAATCCTGAATCCTCAATCCTCAACATTCAAACCTCAATACACAGTCTTCAATCCTCAATCCTCAATCCTCAATCCTCAGGCCTCAATCCCCAATCATCAATACTCAATCTTCAATACTCAATCCTCAATCCTCAATCCTCAATCCTCAATACTCAATCTTCAATCCTCAATCCTCAATCCTCAATCCCCAATCCTCAACCCTCAGCCCTCATCCTCAATCCTCAATCCTCAAGCGTCAATCCTCAACCCTCAATCCTCAACCCTCAATCCTCAGCCCTCAAACCTCAATTCCGAATCCTCAATCCTGCATGCTCAATCTTCATCCCTCAGTCCGCAACAATCAATTGTCAATCCTCAATCCTCAATAGAATATTCTGAATTCACAGTTTTCAATACTGAATCCCCAATCTTCAATCTTCAAATATCAATCCACAGACATCAATTCTCATCACTCAACCCTCAACACTCAGTCCTCAATCTTCAATCCGCAACCCTCAATCCTCAATCTTCAATCCTCCATACTCAATCTTCAATCCTCAATCCTCAATCATCACTCCTCAATCCTCAATTCTCAATCCTCAATCCTCATCCCTCAAACCTCAATCCTCAACCCTCAGTCCTCATCCTCAATTCTCAATTCTCAATCCTCAATCCTCAATCCTCAATCTTCAATCCTCAATAATCAATCTCCTATCCTAGATCCTCAATCCCCAATAATCTATCCTTAATCCTTAATATTCAATCCTCTATCCCCAGTCCACAATCTTCAATCCCCAAAGCTCAATAATCAATCCTCAATCCTCAGTCCTCAATCGTCAATCATCAGCCCACAATCTTCAATACTCAATCCTCAATCCTCAGTCCTCAATCCTCAATCCTCAATCATCAATCCTCAATCTTCAATACTCAATCCTCAATCCTCAATCCTCAATCCTCCATCCTCAATTCTCAATCCTCAATCCTCTGTCCTCAGTCCTCAAACCTCAACCCTAAACCCTCAGCCCTCATCCTCAATCCTCAATCCTGAATCCTCAATCCTCAACCTTCAATCCTCAATACACATTCTTCAATACTCAATCCTCAATCCTCAATCCTCTGTCCTCAATCCTCAATCATCAATACTCAATCTTCAATACTCAATCCTCAGTCCTCAATCCTCAATCCTCAATACTCAACCTTCAATCCTCAATCCTCAATCGTCAATCCTCAATCCTCAACCCTCAGCCCTCATCCTCATTCCTCAATCCTGAATCGTCAATCCTCAATCTTCAATCCTCAATACTCAGTCTTCAATCATCAATCCTCAATACTCAATCCTCAATCCTCTGTCCTCAGTCCTCAAACCTCAACCCTAAACCCTCAGCCCTCATCCTCAATCCTCAATCCTGAATCCTCAATCCTCAGTCATCAATCCTCAATCCTCAACCATCAACCTTCAATCCTCAATACTCAATCTTCAATCCTCAATACTCAATCCTCAATATTCAGCACACAACCATCAACCATCAATTCTCAATACTCAACCGTCAATCCTCAATTCTCAATACTCAATAGAATATCCCGAATTCTCATGATTGAATACTCAATCCACAATATTCAATAATCAAACCTCGATCCTCAAACATCAACTCTCAACACTCAATCCTCAACACTCGGTCCTCTCTCTTCAATCCTCCATCCTCAATCCTCTATCCTCAAGCGTCAATCCTCAATCCTCAATCCTCAACCCTCAATCCTCAGCCCTCAAACCTCAATTCCGAATCCTCAATCCTTAATGCTCAATCTTCATCCCTCAGTCCGCAACAATCAATTGTCAATCCTCAATCCTCAATAGAATATCCTCAATTCACAGTTTTCAATACTGAATCCCCAATCTTCAATCTTCAAATCTCAATCCACAGTAATCAATTCTCATCACTCAAGCCTCAACACTCAGTCCTCAATCTTCAATCCTCAATCCTCAATCCTCAATCTTCAATCCTCAATACTCAATCTTCAATCCTCAATCCTCAATCATCAATCCTCGATCCTCAATCCTCAGTCATCAATCCTCAATCTTCAATACTCAATCGTCAATCCGCAGTCCTCAATCCTCAATCCTCAGTCCTCGTTCCTCACACCTCAATCCTCAACCCTCAGCCATCATCCTCAATCCTCAATCCTCGTTTGTCAATCCTCAATCCTCAATCCTCAATCCTCAATAGTCAATCTCCAATCCTAGATCCTCAATCCCCAATCCTCAATCCTTAATCCTCAATCTTCATTCCTCAATCCTCAATTCTCAATCCTAAACTCACAATCCTCAGTCCTCAATCTTCAATCCCCAATACTCAATCCTCAATCCTCAATACTCAACCATCAACCCTCAATTCTCAATACTCTATAGAATATCCTGAATTCTCAGTATTCAATACTCAAACCTCTCCCCTCAACCCTCAGCCCTCATCCTCCAACCTCGATCCTCAATCCCCAAACCTCAATCTTCAATCCTCAATACTCAATCTTCGATTCTCAATTCTCAATCCTCAATCCTCAATCCCCAATCCTCAATCTTCAATCCTCAATCCTCAATCCTCAATCCTCAATCCTCAATTCCCAATCCTCAAACCTCTTTCCTCAAACCTCAATCCTCAACCCTCAGTCCGCATACTCAAATCTGAATTCTCAATCCTCAAACCTCAATCTTCAATCATCAATACTCAATCCTCAATCTTCAACACTCAATCCTCAATCCTCAATCCTCAATCCTCAATTCTCAATCTTCAATCCTCAATAATCAATCTCCAATCCTAGATCCTCAATCACCAATCCTCAATCGTTAATCCTCAATCTTCAATCCTCAATACCCAGTCCTCAGTCCTCAATACTCAATCTTCAATCCTCAATCCTCAATTCTCAATCCTCAATACTCAATCCTCAATCGTCAATCCTCAATCGTCAATCCTCAATCCCCAATCCTGAATCTTCAATCCTCAATCCTCAATCCTCAATTCTCAATCCTCAACACTCAATCCTCAATCCTCAATCCTCAATCCCCAATCCTCAATCTTCAATCCTCAATCCTCAATCCTCAAGCCTCAACCCTCAATCCTCAATCTTCAATCCTGAATACTCAATCTTCAATCCTGAACGCTCAATACTCAATCCACAATCCTCAATCCTCAATCATCAACATTCAATCCTCAATACTCAATCTTCAATCCTCAATCCTCAATCCTCAATCTTCAATCCTCCATACTCAATCTTCAATTATCAATCCTCAATCATCAATCCTCAATCCTCAATCCTCAGTCATCAATCCTCAAACCTCAATCCTCAATCCTCATCCTTCAAACCTCAATCCTCATCCCTCAGTCCTCATCCTCAATTCCCAATTCTCAATCCTCAACCCTCAATCCTCAATCTTCAATCCTGAATACTCAATCTTCAATCCTGAACGCTCAATCCTCAATCCACAATCCTCAATCCTCAATCATCAACATTCAATCCTCAATACTCAATCTTCAATCCTCAATCCTCAATCCTCAATCTTCAATCCTCCATACTCAATCTTCAATTATCAATCCTCAGTCATCAATCCTCAAACCTCATGCCTCAGTCATGAATACTCCATCTTCAATACTCAATACACAATCCTCAATCGTCAATCCTCAATCCTCAATCCTCAATCCTCATCCTTCAAACCTCAATCCTCATCCCTCAGTCCTCATCCTCAATTCCCAATTCTCAATCCTCAATCCTCAATTCTCAATCTTCAATCCTCAATAATCAATCTTCAATCCTCAATCCCCAGTCCTCAATCTTCAATCCTCAATGCTCAATCCTCAATCCTCAATCCTCAGTCCTCAATCCTCAATCGTCAATCCTCATTATTCAATCCTCAATACCCAATCCTCAATCGTCAATCCTCAATTATCCATCCTCAATTCTCAATCCTCAATCCTCAGTCCTCAGTCCTCAATCCTCAATCCTCAACCCTCAGACCTCATCCTCAATCCTCAATCATAAATCCTCAATCATCAATCTTCAATCCTCAATACTCAGACTTCAATCCTCAATCCTCAATCCTCAATCCTCAATCCTCAATCCTCAATCATCAATCCTCAATCTTCAATACTCAATCCTCAATCCTCAATCCTCAATACTCAATACTCAATCTTCAATCCTCAATCTTCAATCCTCAATTCTCAATCCTCAGTCCTCAAACCTCAATCTTCAATCCTCAATACTCAATCCTCAATCCTCAATACTCAACCATCAATCCTCAATTCTCAATACTCAATAGAATATCCTGAATTCTCAGTATTCAATACTCAAACCTCAATCCTCAACCCTCAGCCCTCATTCTCCATCCTCAATCCTCAATCCTCAATCCTCAATTTTCAATCCTCAATACTCAATCTTCAGTCTCCAATCCTCAATCCTCAATCCTCAATCCTCAATCCTCAATCCTCAGTCATCAATCCTCAATCTTCAATACTCAATCGTCATCCGCAGTCCTCAATCCTCAATCCTCAATCCTCGTTCCTCAAACCTCAATCCTCAACCCTCAGCCATCATCCTCAATCCTCAATCCTCGTTCCTCAATCCTCAATCCTCAATCCTCAATCCTCAATAGTCAATCTCCAATCCTAGATCCTCAGTCCCCTATCCTCAATCCTTAATCCTCAATCTTCAAACCTCAATCCTCAATTCTCAATCCTCAATACTCTATCCTCAATCCTCAATCCTCAATCCCCAATCCTCAATCTTCAATGCTCAATCCTTAATCCTCAATCCTCAATCCTCAATCCTCAATCCTCAGTCATCAATCCTCAATCCTCAATCCTCAATCCCCAATCCTCAATCTTCAATCCTCAATCCTCAATCCTCAATCCTCAATCCTCAATTCTCAATCCTCAATCCTCGTTCCTCAAACCTCAATCCTCAACCCTAAGTCCTCATCCTCAATTCTAAATTCTCAATCCTCAAACCTCAATCCCCAATCCTCAATCCTCAATCCTCAATCATCAACCCTCAATCTGCAATACTCAATCCTCAGTCATCAGTCCTCAATCCTCAACCCTCAAACCTCAATCCTCAACCGCCAGTCCTCGTCCTCAATCCTCAACCCTCAATCCTCAATCCTCAATCTTCAACCATCAATACTCAATCGTCAATCCTCAATCCTCAATCCTCAATCCTAAAATCCACAATCCTCAATATTCTACACACAACCCTCAACCGTCAATCCTCTATGATCAACCATCAATACTCAATTCTCAAGACTCAATAGAATATCCTGAATTCTCAGTTTTCAATACTCAATCCTCAATCTTCACTCTTCATGTCTACATCCACAAACATCAATTCTCATCACTCAACCCTCAACACTCAGTCCACAATCTTCAATCCTCAATCCTCAATACTCAATCCTCAGTCCTCAGTCCTCAATCTTCAATACCCAATCCTCAATCCTAAAATCCTCAATCCTCAATCCTCAATCACCAATCCTCAATCTTCAATCCTCAGTCATCAATCCTCAAGCCTCGATCCTCAATCCTCAATCTTCAATCCTGAATACTCAATCGTCAATCCTCAATCCTCAATCCTCAATCCTCAATCTTCAATCCTCAATACTCAATCTCCAATGCTCAATCCTCAATCCTCAATAATCAATCCTCAATCCTCAATCATCAATCCTCATTCTTCAATACTCAATCCTCAATACTCAATCGTCAATTCTCAGTCCTCAATTCTCAATCCTCAATCCTCGTTCCTCAAACCTCAATCCTCAACCCTCGGTCCTCATCCTCAATTCTCAATCCTCAATCCTCAAACCTCAATCTTCAATCCCCAATACTCAATCCTCAATCCTCAGTACTGAACCATCAACCCTCAATTCTCAATACTCAATAGAATATCCTGAGTTCTCAGTATTCAATACTCAAACCTCAATCCTCAACCCTCAGCCCTCATCCTCCATCGTCAATCCTCAATCCTCAAACCTCAATCTTCAATCCTCAATACTCAATCTTCGATTCTCAATTCTCAATCCTCAATCCTCAATCCCCAATCCTCAATCTTGAATCCTCAATACCCAGTCCTCAGTCCTCAATACTCAATCTTCAATCCTCAATCCTCAATTCTCATTCCTCAATTCTCAATCCTCAATCGTCAATCCTCAATAGTCAATCCTCAAACCCCAATCCTGAATCTTCAATCCTCAATCCTCAACCCTCAATCCTCAATCCTCAATCTTCAATCCTCAATATCCAGGCCTCAGTCCTCAATACTCAATCTTCAATCCTCAATCCTCAATTCTCAATCCTCAATACTCACTCTTCAATCCTCAATCCTCAATCATCAATACTCAATCCTCAATCCTCAGTCATCAATCCTCAATCTTCAATACTCAATCGTCAATCCGCAGTCCTCAATCCTCAACCCTCAATCCTCGTTCCTCACACCTCAATCCTCAAAGCTCAGCGATCATCCTCAATCCTCAATCCTCGTTCCTCAATCCTCAATCCTCAATCCTCAATCCTCAATAGTCAATCTCCAATCCTAGATCCTCAATCCCCAATCCTCAATCCTTAATCCTCAATCTTCAATCCTCAATCCTCAATTCTCAATCCTCAACACTCAATCCTCAATCCTCAATCCTCAATCCCCAACCCTCAATCTTCAATCCTCAATCCTCAATCCTCAAGCCTCAACCCTCAATCCTCAATCTTCAATCCTGAATACTCAATCTTCAATCCTCAATACTCAATCTTCAATCCTGAACGCTCAATCCTCAATCCACAATCCTCAATCCTCAATCATCAACCTTCAATCCTCAATACTCAATCTTCAATCCTCAATCCCCAATCCTCAATCTTCAATCCTCCATACTCAATCTTTAATTATCAATCCTCAATCATCAATCCTCAATCCTCAATCCTCAGTCATCAATCCTCAAACCTCATGCCTCAGTCATGAATACTCCATCTTCAATACACAATACAAAATCCTCAATCGTCAATCCTCAATCCTCAATCCTCAGTCCTCATCCTTCAAACCTCAATCCTCATCCCTCAGTCCTCATCCTCAATTCCCAATTCTCAATCCTCAATCCTCAATTCTCAATCTTCAATCCTCAATAATCAATCTTCAATCCTCAATCCCCAGTCCTCAATCTTCAATCCTCAATGCTCAATCCTCAATCCTCAATCCTCAGTCCTCAATCCTCAATCCCCAATCCTCATACCTCAATCCTCAACCGTCAGTCCTCGTCCTCAATCCTCAACTATCAATCCTCAATCCTCAATATTCAATCATCAATACTCAATCTACAATCCTCAATCCTCAATCATCAATCCTCAATCCTCAATCCTCAATCTTCAATCCTCAATACTCAATCTTCAATCCTGAATCCTCAATCCTCAATCCTCAATCCTCAATCCTCAATCCTCAATCTTCAATCCTGAATACCCAATCTTCAATCCTCAATACTCAATCTTCAACCCTCAACCCTCAATCCTCAATCCACAATCCCCAACCCTCAATCATCAACCCTTCAATTCTCAATACTCAATCTTCGATTCTCAATTCTCAATCCTCAATCCTCAATCCCCAATCCTCAATCTTCAATCCTCAATCCTCAATCCTCAATCCTCAAGCCTCAATTCTCAATCCTCAAACCACGTTCCTCAAACCTCAATCCTCAACCCTCAGTCCGCATACTCAATTCTGAATTCTCAATCCTCAAACCTCAATCTTCAATCATCAATACTCAATCCTCAATCTTCAACACTCAATCCTCAATCCTCAATCCTCAATCCTCAATTCTCAATCTTCGATCCTCAATAATCAATCTCCAATCCTAGATCCTCAATCACCAATCCTCAATCGTTAATCCTCAGTCTTCAATCCTCAATACCCAGTCCTCAGTCCTCAATTCTCAATCTTCAATCCACAATCCTCAATTCTCAATCCTCAATACTCAATCCTCAATCGTCAATCCTCAATCGTCAATACTCAATCCCCAATCCTGAACCTTCAATCCTCAATCCTCAACCCTCAATCCTCAATCCTCAATCTTCAATCCTTAATACTCAATTCTCAATCCTCAATCCTCAATCCTCAATCCTCAATCCTCAATCTTCAATCCTCAACCGTCAGTCCTCGTCCTCAATCCTCAACCCTCAATCCTCAATCCTCAATCTTCAATCATCAATACTCAATCTTCAATCCTCAATTCTCAATCCTCAATCCTCATTCCTCAGTCCTCAATATTCAACACACAACCATCAACCATCAATTCTCAATACTCAACCATCAATCCTCAATTCTTAATACTCAATAGAATGTCCTGAATTCTCATGATTCAATACTCAATCCACAATATTCGATAATCAAATCTCGATCCCCAAACATCAATTCTCGACACTCAATCCTCAACACTCGGTCCTCTCTCTTCAATCCTCCATCCTCAATCCTCTATCCTCAAGCGTCAATCCTCAACCCTCAATCCTCAACACTCAATCCTCTGTCCTCAAACCTCAATTCCGAATCCTCAATCCTGAATACTCAATATTCATCCCTCAGTCCGCAACAATCAATTGTCAATCCTCAATCCTCTATAGAATATCCTCAATTCACAGTTTTCAATACTCAATCCCCAATCTTCAATCTTCAAATATCAATCCACAGACAACAATCCTCATCACTCAAAACTCAACACTCTGTCCTCAATCTTCAATCCGCAATACTCAATCCTCAATCCTCAATCCTCAATCCTCCATCCTCAATTCTCAATCCTCAATCCTCTGTCCTCAGTCCTCAATCCTCAACCCTAAACCCTCAGCCCTCATCCTCAATCCTCAATCCTGAATCCTCAATCCTCAACATTCAAACCTCAATACACAGTCTTCAATCCTCAATCCTCAATCCTCAATCCTCAGGCCTCAATCCCCAATCATCAATACTCAATCTTCAATACTCAATCCTCAATCCTCAATCCTCAATCCTCAATACTCAATCTTCAATCCTCAATCCTCAATCCTCAATCCCCAATCCTCAACCCTCAGCCCTCATCCTCAATCCTCAATCCTCAAGCGTCAATCCTCAACCCTCAATCCTCAACCCTCAATCCTCAGCCCTCAAACCTCAATTCCGAATCCTCAATCCTGCATGCTCAATCTTCATCCCTCAGTCCGCAACAATCAATTGTCAATCCTCAATCCTCAATAGAATATTCTGAATTCACAGTTTTCAATACTGAATCCCCAATCTTCAATCTTCAAATATCAATCCACAGACATCAATTCTCATCACTCAACCCTCAACACTCAGTCCTCAATCTTCAATCCGCAACCCTCAATCCTCAATCTTCAATCCTCCATACTCAATCTTCAATCCTCAATCCTCAATCATCACTCCTCAATCCTCAATTCTCAATCCTCAATCCTCAAGCCTCAACCCTCAATCCTCAATCTTCAATCCTGAATACTCAATCTTCAATCCTGAACGCTCAATACTCAATCCACAATCCTCAATCCTCAATCATCAACATTCAATCCTCAATACTCAATCTTCAATCCTCAATCCTCAATCCTCAATCTTCAATCCTCCATACTCAATCTTCAATTATCAATCCTCAATCATCAATCCTCAATCCTCAATCCTCAGTCATCAATCCTCAAACCTCAATCCTCAATCCTCATCCTTCAAACCTCAATCCTCATCCCTCAGTCCTCATCCTCAATTCCCAATTCTCAATCCTCAACCGTCAATCCTCAATCTTCAATCCTGAATACTCAATCTTCAATCCTGAACGCTCAATCCTCAATCCACAATCCTCAATCCTCAATCATCAACATTCAATCCTCAATACTCAATCTTCAATCCTCAATCCTCAATCCTCAATCTTCAATCCTCCATACTCAATCTTCAATTATCAATCCTCAGTCATCAATCCTCAAACCTCATGCCTCAGTCATGAATACTCCATCTTCAATACTCAATACACAATCCTCAATCGTCAATCCTCAATCCTCAATCCTCAATCCTCATCCTTCAAACCTCAATCCTCATCCCTCAGTCCTCATCCTCAATTCCCAATTCTCAATCCTCAATCCTCAATTCTCAATCTTCAATCCTCAATAATCAATCTTCAATCCTCAATCCCCAGTCCTCAATCTTCAATCCTCAATGCTCAATCCTCAATCCTCAATCCTCAGTCCTCAATCCTCAATCGTCAATCCTCATTATTCAATCCTCAATACCCAATCCTCAATCGTCAATCCTCAATTATCCATCCTCAATTCTCAATCCTCAATCCTCAGTCCTCAGTCCTCAATCCTCAATCCTCAACCCTCAGACCTCATCCTCAATCCTCAATCATAAATCCTCAATCATCAATCTTCAATCCTCAATACTCAGACTTCAATCCTCAATCCTCAATCCTCAATCCTCAATCCTCAATCCTCAATCATCAATCCTCAATCTTCAATACTCAATCCTCAATCCTCAATCCTCAATACTCAATACTCAATCTTCAATCCTCAATCTTCAATCCTCAATTCTCAATCCTCAGTCCTCAAACCTCAATCTTCAATCCTCAATACTCAATCCTCAATCCTCAATACTCAACCATCAATCCTCAATTCTCAATACTCAATAGAATATCCTGAATTCTCAGTATTCAATACTCAAACCTCAATCCTCAACCCTCAGCCCTCATTCTCCATCCTCAATCCTCAATCCTCAATCCTCAATTTTCAATCCTCAATACTCAATCTTCAGTCTCCAATCCTCAATCCTCAATCCTCAATCCTCAATCCTCAATCCTCAGTCATCAATCCTCAATCTTCAATACTCAATCGTCATCCGCAGTCCTCAATCCTCAATCCTCAATCCTCGTTCCTCAAACCTCAATCCTCAACCCTCAGCCATCATCCTCAATCCTCAATCCTCGTTCCTCAATCCTCAATCCTCAATCCTCAATCCTCAATAGTCAATCTCCAATCCTAGATCCTCAGTCCCCTATCCTCAATCCTTAATCCTCAATCTTCAAACCTCAATCCTCAATTCTCAATCCTCAATACTCTATCCTCAATCCTCAATCCTCAATCCCCAATCCTCAATCTTCAATGCTCAATCCTTAATCCTCAATCCTCAATCCTCAATCCTCAATCCTCAGTCATCAATCCTCAATCCTCAATCCTCAATCCCCAATCCTCAATCTTCAATCCTCAATCCTCAATCCTCAATCCTCAATCCTCAATTCTCAATCCTCAATCCTCGTTCCTCAAACCTCAATCCTCAACCCTAAGTCCTCATCCTCAATTCTAAATTCTCAATCCTCAAACCTCAATCTTCAATCCTCAATCCTCAATACTCAATCCTCAATCCTCAATCGTCAATCCTCAATACTCAACCTTCAATCCTCAATCCTCAATCCTCAATTCTCAAACCTCAATCCTCAACCCTCAGCCCTCATCCTCAATCCTCAATCCTCATTCTTCAATCCTCAATACCCAATCCTCAATCTTCAATCCTCAATCCTCAATCCTCATTTCTCAATCCTTAATTCCGAATCCTCAGACCTCGAACATCAATATTCAACCCACAGTCTTCGTCCTCAATCCACAACCCTCAATCCTCAATCTTCAATATTCAATCATCAATATTTAATATTTAATCCTCAACCCTCAATCCTCAGTCCTCAATCCTCAATCCTCAATCTTCAATCCTCAATCCTCTATCCTCAATCCTCAATCCTCAATCTCCAATACTCAATACTCAATCTTCAATCCTCAATCCTCAATCCTCAATCCTCAATTCTCAATCCTCAATCCTCAATCCTCAATCCTTAATCCTCAACACTCAATCCTCAATCCTCAATCCTAAATCCTCAATCCTCAATCCTCAATCCTCAATCCTCAATCCTCAATCTTCAATCCTCAATACTCAGTCTTTAATCCTCAATCCTCAGTCCGCAATCCTCAATCCTCATTCCTCAATCCTTAATACCAAATCCTCAATCTTCGATCCTCAATCCTCAATCCTGAATTCTCAATCCTCAATCCTCAATCCTCAGACCTCAGACATCAATACTCAACCCTCAGTCCTCGTAGCCAATCCACAACCATCAATCCTCAATCCTCAATTTCAAACACCAATATTCAATATTCAGTCCTCAATCCTCAATCCTCAATCCTCAATCCTCAATCCTCAATCCTCAATGTTCAATCCGCAATACCCAATCCTCAATCCTCAATCCTCAATCCTCAATCCTCAATCCTCAATCTTCAATCCTCAATCCTCAATACTCAATCCTCAATCCTTAATCCTCAATCCTCAATCTTCAATCCTCAATATTCAGCACACACCCCTCAACCATCA
Source organism: Calliopsis andreniformis (assembly GCF_051401765.1). Lineage (NCBI taxonomy): Eukaryota > Metazoa > Arthropoda > Insecta > Hymenoptera > Andrenidae > Calliopsis > Calliopsis andreniformis. Next base: position 5,486,727 of record NW_027480446.1, read on the forward strand.
ATCCTCAATACTCAATCTTCAATCCTCAACCCGCAATCCTCAATCCTTGTTCCTCAAACCTCAATCCTCAACCCTCAGTCCTCATCCTCAATTATCAATTCTCAATCCTCAATCCTCAATCCTCAATCTTCAATCCTCAATAATCAATCTCCAATCCTAGATCCCCAATCCCCAATCATCAATCCTTAAACCTCAAACTTCAATCCTCAATCCCCAGTCCTCATTCTTCAACCCTCAATGCTCAAACCTCAATCCTCAATCCTCAGTCCTCAATCCTCAATCCTCAGTCCTTAGTCCTCAAACCTCAATCCTCAACCCTCAGCCCTCATCCTCAATACTCAGTCATCAATCCTCAATCTTCAATCTTCAATCCTCAATACTCAATCTTCAATCCTCAATCCTCAGTCCTCAAACCTCTATTCTGAATCCTCAATCCCGAATCCTCTATCTTCAGCACTCAGTCCTCAACAATCAATTGTCAATCCTGAATCCTCAATAGAATATCCTCAATTCACAGTTTTCAATACTCAATCCCCATTCTTCAATCTTCAAATCTCAATCCACAAACATCAATCCTCATCACTCAACCCTCAACACTCAGTCCTCAATCTTCAATCCCCTATCCTCAATCCTCAATCTTCAATCCTCAATACTCAACCTTCAATCCTCAGTCCTCAATTCTCAGTACTCAATCCTCAATCCTCAATCCTCAATCCTCAATCCTCAATCCTCAGTCATCAAACCTCAATCCTGAATCGTCAATCCTGAATCCTCAATCTTCAGACCTCAGACCTGAACAATCAGATGTCAATCCTCAATCCTCAATAGAATATCATCAATTCACAGTTTTCAATACTCAATACTCAATCTGCAATCTTCGAATTTCTATCCACAAACATCAATACTCATCACTCAACCCTCAACACTCAGTCCCCAAACCTCCACCTTCAATCCACAATTCTCAATCCTCAAATCTCAATTCTCAATTCTCAATCCTCAATCTTCAATCCTCAATACTCAATCCTCAATCCTCAATCCTCAATCCTGAATCCTCAATCCTAAATCCTCAATTTTCAATCCTCAATACTCAATCTTCAATCCTCAATCCTCAATCCTCAATCCTCAATCCTCAATCCTCAATCCTCAATCCTCATTCCTCAATCTTCAACACCCAATCCTCAATCTTCAATCCTCAATCCTCAATCCTCAATTCTCAATCCTCAATCCTCAACCCTCAGACCTCAAACATCAATACTCAACCCTCAGTCCTCGTCCTCAATCCACAACCTTCAATCCCCGATCCTCAATCTTCAATCATCAATATTCAATCTTCAATCCTCAATCCTCAATCCTCAATACTCAATCCTCAATCCTCAATCGTCAATCCTCAATACTCAACCTTCAATCCTCAATCCTCAATCCTCAATTCTCAAACCTCAATCCTCAACCCTCAGCCCTCAGCCCTCATCCTCAATCCTCAATCCTCATTCTTCAATCCTCAATACCCAATCCTCAATCTTCAATCCTCAATCCTCAATCCTCATTTCTCAATCCTTAATTCTGAATCCTCAGACCTCGAACATCAATATTCAACCCACAGTCTTCGTCCTCAATCCACAACCCTCAATCCTCAATCTTCAATATTCAATCATCAATATTTAATATTTAATCCTCAACCCTCAATCCTCAGTCCTCAATCCTCAATCCTCAATCTTCAATCCTCAATCCTCTATCCTCAATCCTCAATCCTCAACCTTCAATCCTGAATCCACAATCCTCAATCCTCAATCCTCAATCCTCAATCCTCAATCCTCAATCCCCAACCTTCAATCCTCAATCCTCAATCCTCAATACCCAATCCTCAATCCTCAGTCCTCAATCTTCAATCCTCAATACTCAATCTTCAATCCTCAGTCCTCAATCCTCAATCCTCAATCCTCAATCCTCAATCGTCGGTCTTCAATCCTCAATACTCAATCTTTAATCCTCAATAATCTACGCACAACCCTCAACCATGAATCCTCAATACTCAACCATCAACCATCAATTCTCAATACTCAATAGAATATCCTGAATTCTCATGGTTCAATACTCAATCCACAATATTCAATAATCAAATCTCAATCCTCAAACATCAATCCTCAACACTAAATCCTCAACACTCAGGCCTCTCTCTTCAATCCTCCATCCTCAATCCTCAATCCTCAAGGGTCAATCCTCAATCCTGAATCCTCAATCTTCAATCCTCAATCCTGAATCCTCAACCCTCAATCCTCATTCCTCAATCCTCAACACCCAATCCTCAATCCTCAATCCTGAATCGTCAATTCTCAATCCTCAATTTTCAATCGTCAATACTCAATCTTCAATCCTCAATCCTCAATCCTCAATCCTCAATCCTCAATCGTCAGTCTTCAATCCTCAATACTCAATCTTCAATCCTCAATCCTCAATCCTCAATCCTCAAACCACATTCTACAATCCTCAATTCCCAATCCTCAATTTTCAACCCTCAATCCTCAATCCTCAATACTCAATCCTCAATCCTCAGACCTCAGTCCTCAAACCTCAATCCTCAACCCTCAGCCCTCATCCTCAGGCCTCAATCCTAAATTCTCAATCCTCAAACGTCAAACCTCAATCCTCAACCGTCAGTCCACGTCCTCAATCCTCAACCCTCAATCCTCAATCCTCAATATTCAATCCTCAATACTCTCTATTCAATCCTCAATCCTCAATCCTCAATCCTCAATCTTGAATCCTCAATCCTCAATCCTCAATCCTCAATCCTCAATCCTCAGTCCTCAAAACTCAAACCTGAATCCTCAATCCTGAATCCTCAATACCCAATCCTCAATCCTCAGTCCTCAATCTTCAATCCTCAATACTCAATCTTCAATCCTCAGTCCTCAATCCTCAATCCTCAATCCTCAATCCTCAATCGTCAGTCTTCCTCAATCTTCAGAACTCAGTTCTCAACAATCAGTTGTCAATTCTCAATCCTCAATAGAATATAATCAATTCACAGTTTTCAATACTCAATACTCAATCTGCAATCTTCAAATCTCTATCCACAAACACCAATTCTCATCATTCAACCCTCAACACTCAGTCCCCAATCCTCAATCTTCAACACTCAATCCTCAAACCTCAATCCTCAGTCCTCAATCTTCAATACTCAATACTCAATCTTCAATCCTCAATCCTCAATCCTCAATCCTCAATCCTCAATCCTCAATCCTCAGTCATCAGTCCTCAATCCTCAACCCTCAAACCTCAATCCTCAACCGCCAGTCCTCGTCCTCAATCCTCAACCCTCAATCCTCAATCCCAATCTTCAATCATCAATACTCAATCGTCAATCCTCAATCCTCAATCCTCAATCCTAAAATCCACAATCCTCAATATTCTACACACAACCCTCAACCATCAATCCTCAATGATCAACCATCAATACTCAATTCTCAATACTCAATAGAATATCCTGAATTCTCAGTTTTCAATACTCAATCCTCAATCTTCAATCTTCATGTCTCCATCCACAAACATCAATTCTCATCACTCAACCCTCAACACTCAGTCCACAATCTTCAACCCTCAATCCTCAATACTCAATCCTCAGTCCTCAGTCCTCAATCTTCAATACCCAATCCTCAATCCTAAAATCCTCAATCCTCAATCTTCAATCACCAATCCTCAATCTTCAATCCTCAATCATCAATCCTCAAACCTCGATCCTCAATCCTCAATCTTCAATCCTGAATACTCAATCTTCAATCCTCAATCCTCAATCCTCAATCCTCAATCTTCAATCCTCAATACTCAATCTTCAATCCTCAATCCTCAATCCTCAATAATCAATCATCAATCCTCAATCATCAATCCTCATTCTTCAATACTCAATCCTCAATCCTCAATCCTCAATCCTCAATCCTCATGCCTCTATCCTCAATCCTCAATCCTCAATCCTCAGTTATCAAACCTCAATCCTGAATCCTCAATCCTAAATCCTCAATCTTCAATCCTCAATCCTCAATCCTCATGCCTCTATCCTCAATCCTCAATCCTCAATCCTCAGTCATCAAACCTCAATCCTGAATCCTCAATCCTGAGTCCTCAATCTTCAGACCTCAGACCTGAACAATCAGATGACAATCATCAATCCTCAATAGAATATCATCAATTCACAGTTTTCAATACTCATTACCCAATCTGCAATCTTCAAATTTCTATCCACAAACATCAATTCTCATCACTCAACCCTCAACGCTCAGTCCCCAATCCTCAATCTTCAATCCTCAATCCTCAATCCTCAATTCTCAATCCTCAATCTTCAATCCTCAATACTCAATCCTCAATCCTCAATCCTCAATCCTGAATCCTCAATCCTCAATCCTCAATTTTCAATCCTCAATACTCAATCCTCAGTCCTCAGTCCTCAATCTTCAATACCCAATCCTCAATCCTAAAATCCTCAATCCTCAATCTTCAATCACCAATACTCAATCTTCAATCCTCAATCATCAATCCTCAAACCTCGATCCTCAATCCTCAATCTTCAATCCTGAATACTCAATCTTCAATCCTCAATCCTCAATCCTCAATCCTCAATCTTCAATCCTCAATCCTCAATCCTCAATACTCAATCTTCAATCCTCAATCCTCAATCCTCAATCCTCAATCCTCAATCCTCAATCTTCAGTCATCAAACCTCAATCCTGAATCCTCAATCCTGAATCCTCAACCTTCAGACCTCAGAACTGAACAAGCAGATGTCAATACTCAATCCTCAATAGAATATTATCAATTTACAGTTTTCAATACTCAATACTCAATCTGCAATCTTCAAATTTCTATCCACAAACATCAATTCTCATCACTCAACCCTCAGCACTCAGTCCCCAATCCTCAATCTTCAATCCTCAATCCTCAATCCTCAATCCTCAATCCTCAATCTTCAATACTCTTTACTCAATCCTCAATCCTCAATCCTCAATCCTCAATCCTCAATCCTTAATTTTCAATCCTCAATACTCAATCTTCAATCCTCAATCCTCAATCCTCAATCCTCAATCCTCAATCCTCATTCTACAATCCTCAATACCCAATACTCAATCGTCAAACCTCAATCCTCAATCCTCAATTCTCAATCCTCAATCCTCAATCCTCAATCTTCAATCCTCAATACTCAATCTTCAATCCTCAATCCTCAATACTCAATCTGCAATACTCAATCCTCAATCCTCTATCCTCAATCCTCATTCTTCAATCCTGTATACCCAATCCTCAATCTTCCAACCTCAATCCTCAATCCTCAGTCCTCAATACTCAACTATCAGCCCTCAATTCTCAATACTCAATCCTCAATCCTCAATCTTCAATCCTCAATACTCCATCTTCAATCCTCAATCCTCAATCCTCAATCCTCAATGCTCAATACTCAACAGAATATCCTGAACACTCAGGCTTCAATACTCAAACCTCAACACTCAACCCTCAATCCTCAATCCTCAATCCTCAATCCTCAATACTCAATCTTCAATCCTCCATCCTCAATCCTCAATCCTCTATCCTCTATCCTCAATACTCAATACTCAATCTTCAATCCTCAATCCTCAATCCTCAATCCTCAATGCTCAATCCTCAATACTCAATCCTCAACCCTCAATCTGCAATCCTCAATACTCAATCTCCAATCCTCAATCCTCAATCCTCAATCCTCAATCCTCATTTTTCAATCCTCAATACCCAATCCTCAATACCCAATCGTCAGGATTCAATCCTCAATACTCAATCTTCAATCCCCAATACTCAATCTTCAATCCTCAATCCTCAATCCTCAATCCTCAATCCTCATTCTTCAATCCTCAACACCCAATCCTCAATCTTCAATCCTCAATCCTCAATCCTCAATTCTCAATCCTCAAACCTCAATCCTCAGACCTCAAACATCAATACTCAACCCTCAGTCCTCGTCCTCAACCAACAACACTCAATCCTCGATCATCAATCTTCAATCATCAATATTCAATCTTCAATCCTCAATCCTCAATCCTCAATACTCAATCCTCAATACTCGACCATCAACCCTTAATTCTCGATACCCAATAGAATATCCTGAATTCTCAGGATTCAATACTCAAACCCCAACACTCAACCCTCAACCCTCAATCCTCAATCCTCAATCCTCAATCGTCAATCCTCAATACTCAATCTTCAATCCTCCATTCTCAATCCTCGATCCTCAATCCTCAATCCTCAATCCTCAATCCTCAATCCTCAATCGTCAGGCTTCAATCCTCAATACCCAATCCTCAGTCTTCAATCTTCAATCCTCAGTCCTCAATTCTCAATCCTCAATCCTCAGTCCTCAGACCTCAAACCTCAATCCCCAACCCACAGCCCTCAACCTCATTCCTCAATCCTCAATCGTCAATTCTCAATCCTCAATCCTCAACCCTTATTCTTCAATCCTCAATACCCAATCCTCAATCTTCAATCCTCAATCCTCAATCCTCAGTTCTCAATCCTCATTCCTCAATCCTCAATCCTCAGACCTCAAACATCAATATTCAAACCCTCAGTCCTCGTCCTCAATCCTCAATCCTCAACACTCAATCTTCAATCCTCAATACTCAATCTGCAATCCTCAATCCTCAATCCCCAATTCTCAATCCTCGATCGCCAATCATCAATCCTCAATACTCGATCTTCAATCATCAATCCTCAATCCTCAATCGTCAGGCTTCAATCCTCAATACCCAATCCTCAGTCTTCAATCTTCAATCCTTTAATCCTCAACTCTCAATCCTCAATCCTCAGTCCTCAGACCTCAAACCTCAATCCCCAACCCTCAGCCCTCGTCCTCATTCCTCAATCCTCAATCGTCAATCCTCAATCCTCAATCCTCAATCTTCAATCCTCAATACTCAATCTTCAATCCTCAATCCTCAATACTCAATCTGCAATACTCAATCCTCAATCCTCAATCCTCAATCCTCATTCTTCAATCCTGAATACCCACTCCTCAATCTTCCAACCACAATCCTCAATCCTCAATCCTCAATCCTCAATCCTGAATCCTCAACCTTCAGACCTCAGTCCTCAACAATCAGTTGTCAATCCTCAATCCTCAATAGAATATCATCCATTCACAGCTTTCAATACTCAATACTCGATCTGCAATCTTCAAATCTCTATCCACAAACATCAATTCTCATCACTCAAACCTCAACACTCAGTCCCCAATCCTCAATCTTCAATCCTCAATACTCAATCTTCAATCCTCAATACTCAATCCTCAATCCTCAGTCCTCAAACCTCAATCCTCAATCCTCAATCCTCAATCCTCAACCTCAATCCTCAATCATCAATCTTCAATCCTCAACACTCAATCTTCAATACTCACTCCTCAATCTTCAATACACAATACTCAATCTTCAATCCTCAATCCTCAATACTCAATCTTCAATCCTCAATAATCATCGCACAACCCTCAACCATCAATCCTCAATACTCAACCATCAATCCTCAATTCCCAGTACTCAATAGAATATCCTGAATTCTCATGGTTCAATACTCAATCCACAATATTGAATAAACAAATCTCAATCCTCAAACATCAATTCTCAACACTAAATCCTCAACACTCAGTCCTCTCTCTTCAATCCTCCATCCTCAATCCTCAACCCTCAATACTCAATCCTCAACCTTCAATCCTCAATCCACAATCCTCAATCCTCAATCCTCAATCCTCAATCCTCAATCCTCAATCCCCAACCTTCAATCCTCAATCCTCAATCCTCAGTACCCAATCCTCAATCCTCAGTCCTCAATCTTCAATCCTCAATACTCAATCTTCAATCCTCAGTCCTCAATCCTCAATCCTCAATACTCAATCCTCAATCGTCAGTCTTCAATACTCAATACTCAATCTTTAATCCTCAATAATCAACGCACAACCCTCAACCATGAATCCTCAATACTCAACCATCAACCATCAATTCTCAATACTCAATAGAATATCCTGAATTCTCATGGTTCAATACTCAATCCACAATATTCAATAATCAAATCTCAATCCTCAAACATCAATCCTCAACACTAAATCCTCAACACTCAGGCCTCTCTCTTCAATCCTCCATCCTCAATCCTCAATCCTCAAGCGTCAATCCTCAATCCACAATCCTCAATCCTCAGACCTCAATTCTCAGTCCTCAAACCTCAATCCCGAATCCTCAACACTGAATCCTCAATCTTCAGCTCTCAGTCCTCAACAATCAGTTGTCAATACTCAATCCTCAATAGAATATGATCAATTCACAGTTTTCAATACTCAATACTCAATCTGCAATCTTCAAATCTCTATCCACAAACATCAACTCTCATCACTCAAACCTCAACACTCAGTCCCCAATCCTCAATCTTCAATCCACATTCCTCAATCCTCAATCCTCAATCCTCAATTCGCTATCCTCAATCCTCAATCCTCAGACCTCAAGCATCAATACTCAACCCTCAGTCCTCGTCCTCAACACACAACCCTCAATCCACAATCTCAATCTTCATTCATCAATATTCAGCTTTCAATCCTCAATCCTCAATCCTCAATACTCAATCCTCAATCTTCAATCCTCAATCCTCAATCCTCAATCATCAATCCTCATTCTTCAATACTCAACCCTCAATCCTCAATCCTCAATCCTCAATTCTCAATCCTCAATCCTCAATCATCAATCCTCAATCTTCAATACTCAGTCCTCAATCCTCAATCCTCAATACTCAACCATCAATCCTCAAATCTCAATACTCAATAGAATATCCTGAATACTCAGGATTCAATACTCAAACCTCAATCCTCAACCCTCAGCCCTCATCCTCCATCCTCAATCGTCAATCCTAAATCCTCAATCCTCAGTCATCAATCCTCAATCTTCAATACTCAATCGTCAATCTTCTATACTCAATACTCAATACTCGATCCTCAATCCTCAATCCTCAAACTTCAATCTTCAATTCTCAATACTCAATCTTCGATCCTCAAACCTCAACACTCAATCCTCAATCCTCAATCCTCAGTCATGAATACTCAATCTTCAAGACTCAATCCTCAATCCTCAATCCTCAATCCTCAATCCTCAATCCTCAATCCTCAATCCTCAATCCGCATTCCTCAGTCCTCAAACCTCAACTCTCAACCCTCAGCCCTCATCCACAATCCTCAATCCTAAATCCTCAATCATCAATCTTCAATCCTCAATACTCAGTCTTCAATCCTCAATCCTCAATCCTCAATCCCCAATCGTCAATCCTCAATCATCAATACTCAATCTTCAATACTCAATCCTCAATCCTCGATCCTCAATCCTCAATACTCAATCTTCAATCCTCAATCCTCAATCCTCAATCCTCAATCCTCAGTCATCAATCCTCAATCCTCAATACTCAATCGTCAATACTCAAACGTCAATCCTCAGTCCTCAATTCTCAATCCTCAATCCTCAATACTCAATCATCAATACTCAATTCTCAATACTCAATAGAATATCCAGAATTCTCAGTTTTCAATACTCAATCCTCAATCTTCAATCTTCATGTCTCCATCCACAAACATCAATTCTCATCACTCAACCCTCAACAGTCAGTCCTCAATCTTCAATCCCCAATTCTCAATACTCAATCCTCAGTCCGCAGTCCTCAATCTTCAATCATCAATCCTCAATCCTAAAATCCTCAATCCTCAATATTCAACACATAACCCTCAACCATCAATCCGCAATACTCAACCATCAATCCTCAATTCTCAATACTCAATGGAATATCCTGAATTCTCAGTTTTCAATACTCAACCTCAATCTACAATCTTCAAGTCTCCATCCACAAACATTTATTCTCATCACTCAACCCTCAACACTCAGTCCTCAACCTTTAAGCATCAATCCCCAATCCTCAATCTTCAATCCTCATTACTCAATCTTCAATCCTCAATCCTCAATCCTCAATCCTCAGTCCTCAGTCCTCAAACCTCAATCCTCAACCCTCAGCCCTCATCCTCAATCCTCAATCCTCAATCCACAATCCTCAATCTTCAATCCTCAATACTCAACCGTCAATCCTCAACCCTCAGTCATCAAACCTCAATTCTGAATCCTCAATCCTGAATCCTCAATCTTCAGTTCTCAGTCCTCAACAATCAGTTGTCAATCCTCAATCCGCAACAGAATATCCTCAATTCACAGTTTTCAATACTCAATACTCAATCTGGAATCTTCCAACCTCTATCCACAAACATCAATACTCATGACTCAACCCTCAACACTCAGTCCTCAATGTTCAATCCTCAATCCTCAATTCTCAATCTTCAATCATCAATCCTCAGACCTCAAGCATCAATAGTTAACCCTCAGTCCTCGTCCTCAATCCACAACCATCAATCCTCAATCCTCAATCGTCAGGCTTCAATCCTCAATACCCAATCCTCAGTCTTCAATCTTCAATCCTTTAATCCTCAACTCTCAATCCTCAATCCTCAGTCCTCAGACCTCAAACCTCAATCCCCAACCCTCAGCCCTCGTCCTCATTCCTCAATCCTCAATCGTCAATCCTCAATCCTCAATCCTCAATCTTCAATCCTCAATACTCAATCTTCAATCCTCAATCCTCAATACTCAATCTGCAATACTCAATCCTCAATCCTCAATCCTCAATCCTCATTCTTCAATCCTGAATACCCACTCCTCAATCTTCCAACCACAATCCTCAATCCTCAATCCTCAATCCTCAATCCTGAATCCTCAACCTTCAGACCTCAGTCCTCAACAATCAGTTGTCAATCCTCAATCCTCAATAGAATATCATCCATTCACAGCTTTCAATACTCAATACTCGATCTGCAATCTTCAAATCTCTATCCACAAACATCAATTCTCATCACTCAAACCTCAACACTCAGTCCCCAATCCTCAATCTTCAATCCTCAATACTCAATCTTCAATCCTCAATACTCAATCATCAATCCTCAGTCCTCAAACCTCAATCCTCAATCCTCAATCCTCAATCCTCAACCTCAATCCTCAATCATCAATCTTCAATCCTCAACACTCAATCTTCAATACTCACTCCTCAATCTTCAATACACAATACTCAATCTTCAATCCTCAATCCTCAATACTCAATCTTCAATCCTCAATAATCATCGCACAACCCTCAACCATCAATCCTCAATACTCAACCATCAATCCTCAATTCCCAGTACTCAATAGAATATCCTGAATTCTCATGGTTCAATACTCAATCCACAATATTGAATAAACAAATCTCAATCCTCAAACATCAATTCTCAACACTAAATCCTCAACACTCAGTCCTCTCTCTTCAATCCTCCATCCTCAATCCTCAACCCTCAATACTCAATCCTCAACCTTCAATCCTCAATCCACAATCCTCAATCCTCAATCCTCAATCCTCAATCCTCAATCCTCAATCCCCAACCTTCAATCCTCAATCCTCAATCCTCAATACCCAATCCTCAATCCTCAGTCCTCAATCTTCAATCCTCAATACTCAATCCTCAATCCTCAGTCCTCAATCCTCAATCCTCAATACTCAATCCTCAATCGTCAGTCTTCAATCCTCAATACTCAATCTTTAATCCTCAATAATCAACGCACAACCCTCAACCATGAATCCTCAATACTCAACCATCAACAATCAATTCTCAATACTCAATAGAATATCCTGAATTCTCATGGTTCAATACTCAATCCACAATATTCAATAATCAAATCTCAATCCTCAAACATCAATCCTCAACACTAAATCCTCAACACTCAGGCCTCTCTCTTCAATCCTCCATCCTCAATCCTCAATCCTCAAGCGTCAATCCTCAATCCACAATCCTCAATCCTCAGACCTCAATTCTCAGTCCTCAAACCTCAATCCCGAATCCTCAACACTGAATCCTCAATCTTCAGCTCTCAGTCCTCAACAATCAGTTGTCAATACTCAATCCTCAATAGAATATGATCAATTCACAGTTTTCAATACTCAATACTCAATCTGCAATCTTCAAATCTCTATCCACAAACATCAACTCTCATCACTCAAACCTCAACACTCAGTCCCCAATCCTCAATCTTCAATCCACATTCCTCAATCCTCAATCCTCAATCCTCAATTCGCTATCCTCAATCCTCAATCCTCAGACCTCAAGCATCAATACTCAACCCTCAGTCCTCGTCCTCAACACACAACCCTCGATCCACAATCCTCAATCTTCATTCATCAATATTCAGCTTTCAATCCTCAATCCTCAATCCTCAATACTCAATCCTCAATCTTCAATCCTCAATCCTCAATCCTCAATCATCAATCCTCATTCTTCAATACTCAATCCTCAATCCTCAATCCTCAATCCTCAATTCTCAATCCTCAATCCTCAATCATCAATCCTCAATCTTCAATACTCAGTCCTCAATCCTCAATCCTCAATACTCAACCATCAATCCTCAAATCTCAATACTCAATAGAATATCCTGAATACTCAGGATTCAATACTCAAACCTCAATCCTCAACCCTCAGCCCTCATCCTCCATCCTCAATCCTCAATCCTAAATCCTCAATCCTCAGTCATCAATCCTCAATCTTCAATACTCAATCGTCAATCTTCTATACTCAATACTCAATACTCGATCCTCAATCCTCAATCCTCAAACTTCAATCTTCAATTCTCAATACTCAATCTTCGATCCTCAAACCTCAACACTCAATCCTCAATCCTCAATCCTCAGTCATGAATACTCAATCTTCAAGACTCAATCCTCAATCCTCAATCCTCAATCCTCAATCCTCAATCCTCAATCCGCATTCCTCAGTCCTCAAACCTCAACTCTCAACCCTCAGCCCTCATCCACAATCCTCAATCCTAAATCCTCAATCATCAATCTTCAATCCTCAATACTCAGTCTTCAATCCTCAATCCTCAATCCTCAATCCCCAATCCTCAATCCTCAATCATCAATACTCAATCTTCAATACTCAATCCTCAATCCTCGATCCTCAATCCTCAATACTCAATCTTCAATCCTCAATCCTCAATCCTCAATCCTCAATCCTCAGTCATCAATCCTCAATCCTCAATACTCAATCGTCAATACTCAAACGTCAATCCTCAGTCCTCAATTCTCAATCCTCAATCCTCAATACTCAATCATCAATACTCAATTCTCAATACTCAATAGAATATCCAGAATTCTCAGTTTTCAATACTCAATCCTCAATCTTCAATCTTCATGTCTCCATCCACAAACATCAATTCTCATCACTCAACCCTCAACAGTCAGTCCTCAATCTTCAATCCTCAATTCTCAATACTCAATCCTCAGTCCTCAGTCCTCAATCTTCAATCTTCAATCCTCAATCCTAAAATCCTCAATCCTCAATATTCAACACATAACCCTCAACCATCAATCCGCAATACTCAACCATCAATCCTCAATTCTCAATACTCAATGGAATATCCTGAATTCTCAGTTTTCAATACTCAACCTCAATCTACAATCTTCAAGTCTCCATCCACAAACATTTATTCTCATCACTCAACCCTCAACACTCAGTCCTCAATCTTTAAGCATCAATCCCCAATCCTCAATCTTCAATCCTCATTACTCAATCTTCAATCCTCAATCCTCAATCCTCAATCCTCAGTCCTCAGTCCTCAAACCTCAATCCTCAACCCTCAGCCCTCATCCTCATTCCTCAATCCTCAATCCACAATCCTCAATCTTCAATCCTCAATACTCAGCCGTCAATCCTCAATCCTCAGTCATCAAACCTCAATTCTGAATCCTCAATCCTGAATCCTCAATCTTCAGTTCTCAGTCCTCAACAATCAGTTGTCAATCCTCAATCCGCAACAGAATATCCTCAATTCACAGTTTTCAATACTCAATACTCAATCTGGAATCTTCCAACCTCTATCCACAAACATCAATACTCATGACTCAACCCTCAACACTCAGTCCTCAATGTTCAATCCTCAATCCTCAATTCTCAATCTTCAATCATCAATCCTCAGACCTCAAGCATCAATAGTTAACCCTCAGTCCTCGTCCTCAATCCACAACCATCAATCCTCAATCCTCAATCTTCAATCATCAATATTCAATCTTCAATCCTCAGTCCTCAATCCTCAATGCTCAATCCTGAATCCTCAATGTTCAATCCTCAATACCCAACCCTCAACCCTCTGTTATCATCCTCAATTCTCAATTCTCAATCCTCAAACCTCAATCCTCAATCTTCAATCCTCAATAATCAATCTCCTATCCTAGATTCTCAATCCCCCATACTCTATCGTTAATCCTCAATATTCAATCCTCTATCCCCAGGCCACAACCTTCAATCCCCAAAGCTCAATAATCAATCCTCAGACCTCAGTCCTCAATCGTCAATCATTCATCCACAATCTTCAATACTTAATCCTCAATCCCCAATCCTCAATCCTCAATCCTCAATCATCAAACCTCAATCTTCAATACTCAATCCTCAATCCACAATCCTCAATCCTCAACACTTAACCATCAATCCTCAATTCTCAATACTCGATAGAATATCCTGAATTCTCAGTATTCAATACTCAAACCTCAATCCTCAGCCCTCAGCACTCATCCTCCATCCTCAATCCTCAACCCTCAATCCTCAATCTTCAATCCTCAATAATCAACCTCCAATCCTACATCCTCAATCCCCATTCCTCAATCCTTAATCCTCAATCTTCAATCCTCAATCCACAGTCCTCAATCTTCAATCCTCAATGCTCAATCCTCAATCCTCAATCCTCAGTCATCAGTCCTCAACCCTCAACCCTCAAACCTCAATCCTCAACCGCCAGTCCTCGTCTTCAATCCTCAACCCTCAATCCTCAATCCTCAATCTTCAATCATCAATACTCAATCGTCAATCCTCAATCCTCAATCCTCAATCCTAAAATCCACAATCCTCAATATTCTACACACAACCCTCAACCGTCAATCCTCAATGATCAACCATCAATACTCAATTCTCAATACTCAATAAAATATCCTGAATTCTCAGTTTTCAATACTCAATCCTCAATCTTCACTCTTCATGTCTCCATCCACAAACATCAATTCTCATCACTCAACCCTCAACACTCAGTCCACAATCTTCAATCCTCAATCCTCAATACTCAATCCTCAGTCCTCAGTCCTCGATCTTCAATACCCAATCCTCAATCCTAAAATCCTCAATCCTCAATCCTCAATCACCAATCCTCAATCTTCAATCCTCAATCATCAATCCTCAAGCCTCGATCCTCAGTCCTCAATCTTCAATCCTGAATACTCAATCGTCAATCCTCAATCCTCAATCCTCAATCCTCAATCTTCAATCCTCAATACTCAATCTCCAATGCTCAATCCTCAATCCTCAATAATCAATCCTCAATCCTCAATCATCAATCCTCATTCTTCAATACTCAATCCTCAATACTCAATCATCAATTCTCAGTCCTCAATTCTCAATCCTCAATCCTCGTTCCTCAAACCTCAATCCTCAACCCTCAGTCCTCATCCTCAATTCTCAGTCCTCAATCCTCAAACCTCAATCTTCAATCCCCAATACTCAATCGTCAATCCTCAATCCTCAATCCTCAAACCTCAATCTTCAATCCTCAATACTCAATCTTCGATTCTCAATTCTCAATCCTCAATCCTCAATCCCCAATCCTCAATCTTCAATCCTCAATACCCAGTCCTCAGTCCTCAATCCTCAATCTTCAATCCTGAATACTCAATCGTCAATCCTCAATCCTCAATCCTCAAACCTCAATCTTCAATCCTCAATACTCAATCTTCGATTCTCAATTCTCAATCCTCAATCCTCAATCCCCAATCCTCAATCTTCAATCCTCAATACCCAGTCCTCAGTCCTCAATACTCAATCTTCAATCCTCAATCCTCAATGCTCATTCCTCAATACTCAATCCTCAATCGTCAATCCTCAATAGTCAATCCTCAAACCCCAATCCTGAATCTTCAAACCTCAAACCTCAACCCTCAGCCCTCATCCTCAATCCTGAATCCTCAATCCACTATCCTCAATCTTCAATCCTCAATACTCAATCGTCTATCCTCAATCCTCAGTCATCAAACCTCAATTCTGAATCCTCAATCCTGAATCCTCAATCTTCAGTTCTCAGTCCTCAACAATCAGTTGTCAATCCTCAATCCGCAATAGAATATCCTCAATTCACAGTTTTCAATACTCAATACTCAATCTGGAATCTTCCAACCTCTATCCACAAACATCAATCCTCATGACTCAACCCTCAACACTCAGTCCTCAATGTTCAATCCTCAATCCTCAATTCTCAATCCTCAATCATCAATCCTCAGACCTCAAGCATCAATAGTTAACCCTCAGTCCTCGTCCTCAATCCACAACCATCAATCCTCAATCCTCAAGCTTCAATCATCAATATTCAATCTTCTATCCTCAATCCTCAATCCTCAATGCTGAATCCTGAATCCTCAATGTTCAATCCTCAATACCCAACCCTCAACCCTCTGTCCTCATCCTCAATTCTCAATTCTCAATCCTCAAACCTCAATCCTCAATCTTCAATCCTCAATAATCAATCTCCTATCCTAGATTCTCAATCCCCCATACTCTATCGTTACTCCTCAATATTCAATCCTCTATCCCCAGGCCACAACCTTCAATCCCCAAAGCTCAATAATCAATCCTCAAACCTCAGTCCTCAATCGTCAATCATCAATCCACAATCTTCAATACTCAATCCTCAATCCCCAATCTTCAATCCTCAATCCTCAATCATCAACCCTCAATCTTCAATACTCAATCCTCAATCCACAATCCTCAATCCTCAACACTTAACCATCAATCCTCAATTCTCAATACTCGATAGAATATCCTGAATTCTCAGTTTTCAATACTCAATCCTCAATCTTCAATCTTCATGTCTCCATCCACAAACATCAATTCTCATCACTCAACCCTCAACACTCAGTCCACAATCTTCAATCCTCAATCCTCAGTACTCAATCCTCAGTCCTCAGTCCTCAATCTTCAATACCCAATCCTCAATCCTAAAATCCTCAATCCTCAATCTTCAATCACCAATCCTCAATCTTCAATCCTCAATCATCAATCCTCAAGCCTCGATCCTCAATCCTCAATCTTCAATCCTGAATACTCAATCTTCAATCCTCAATCCCCAATCCTCAATCCTCAATCTTCAATCCTCAATACTCAATCTTCAATCCTCTATCCTCAATACTCAATAATCAATCCTCAATCCTCAATCATCAATCCTCATTCTTCAATACTCAACCCTCAATCCTCAATCCTCAATCCTCAATCCTCAATCCTCAATCCTCAATCATCAATCCTCAATCTTCAATACTCAGTCCTCAATCCTCAATCCTCAATACTCAACCATCAATCCTCAAATCTCAATACTCAATAGAATATCCTGAATACTCAGGATTCAATACTCAAACCTCAATCCTCAACCCTCATCCCTCATCCTCCATCCTCAATCCTCAATCCTAAATCCTCAATCCTCAGTCATCAATCCTCAATCTTCAATACTCAATCGTCAATCTTCTATACTCAATACTCAATTCTCGATCCTCAACCCTCAATCCTCAAACTTCAATCTTCAATCCTCAATACTCAATCTTCGATCCTCAAACCTCAACACTCAATCCTCAATCCTCAATCCTCAGTCATGAATACTCAATCTTCAAGACTCAATCCTCAATCCTCAATCCTCAATCCTCAATCCTCAATCCTCAATCCTCAATCCTCAATCCGCACTCCTCAGTCCTCAAACCTCAACTCTCAACCCTCAGCCCTCATCCACAATCCTCAATCCTAAATCCTCAATCATCAATCTTCAATCCTCAATACTCAGTCTTCAATCCTCAATCCTCAATCCTCAATCCCCAATCGTCAATCCTCAATCATCAATACTCAATCTTCAATACTCAATCCTCAATCCTCGATCCTCAATCCTCAATACTCAATCTTCAATCCTCAATCCTCAATCCTCAATCCTCAATCCTCAATCCTCAGTCATCAATCCTCAATCCTCAATACTCAATCGTCAATACTCAAACGTCAATCCTCAGTCCTCAATTCTCAATCCTCAATCCTCAATACTCAATCATCAATACTCAATTCTCAATACTCAATAGAATATCCAGAATTCTCAGTTTTCAATACTCAATCCTCAATCTTCAATCTTCATGTCTCCATCCACAAACATCAATTCTCATCACTCAACCCTCAACAGTCAGTCCTCAATCTTCAATCCTCAATTCTCAATACTCAATCCTCAGTCCTCAGTCCTCAATCTTCAATCCTCAATCCTCAATCCTAAAATCCTCAATCCTCAATATTCAACATATAACCCTCAACCATCAATCCGCAATACTCAACCATCAATCCTCAATTCTCAATACTCAATGGAATATCCTGAATTCTCAGTTTTCAATACTCAACCTCAATCTACAATCTTCAAGTCTCCATCCACAAACATTTATTCTCATCACTCAACCCTCAACACTCAGTCCTCAATCTTTAAGCATCAATCCCCAATCCTCAATCTTCAATCCTCATTACTCAATCTTCAATCCTCAATCCTCAATCCTCAATCCTCAGTCCTCAGTCCTCAAACCTCAATCCTCAACCCTCAGCCCTCATCCTCAATCCTCAATCCTCAATCCACAATCCTCAATCTTCAATCCTCAATACTCAACCGTCAATCCTCAACCCTCAGTCATCAAACCTCAATTCTGAATCCTCAATCCTGAATCCTCAATCTTCAGTTCTCAGTCCTCAACAATCAGTTGTCAATCCTCAATCCGCAACAGAATATCCTCAATTCACAGTTTTCAATACTCAATACTCAATCTGGAATCTTCCAACCTCTATCCACAAACATCAATACTCATGACTCAACCCTCAACACTCAGTCCTCAATGTTCAATCCTCAATCCTCAATTCTCAATCTTCAATCATCAATCCTCAGACCTCAAGCATCAATAGTTAACCCTCAGTCCTCGTCCTCAATCCACAACCATCAATCCTCAATCCTCAATCTTCAATCATCAATATTCAATCTTCAATCCTCAATCCTCAATCCTCAATGCTCAATCCTGAATCCTCAATGTTCAATCCTCAATACCCAACCCTCAACCCTCTGTTATCATCCTCAATTCTCAATTCTCAATCCTCAAACCTCAATCCTCAATCTTCAATCCTCAATAATCAATCTCCTATCCTAGACTCTCAATCCCCCATACTCTATCGTTAATCCTCAATATTCAATCCTCTATCCCCAGGCCACAACCTTCAATCCCCAAAGCTCAATAATCAATCCTCAGACCTCAGTCCTCAATCGTCAATCATTAATCCACAAGCTTCAATACTTAATCCTCAATCCCCAATCCTCAATCCTCAATCCTCAATCATCAACCCTCAATCTGCAATACTCAATCCTCAGTCATCAGTCCTCAATCCTCAACCCTCAAACCTCAATCCTCAACCGCCAGTCCTCGTCCTCAATCCTCAACCCTCAATCCTCAATCCTCAATCTTCAACCATCAATACTCAATCGTCAATGCTCAATCCTCAATCCTCAATCCTAAAATCCACAATCCTCAATATTCTACACACAACCCTCAACCGTCAATCCTCTATGATCAACCATCAATACTCAATTCTCAAGACTCAATAGAATATCCTGAATTCTCAGTTTTCAATACTCAATCCTCAACCTTCACTCTTCATGTCTACATCCACAAACATCAATTCTCATCACTCAACCCTCAACACTCAGTCCACAATCTTCAATCCTCAATCCTCAATACTCAATCCTCAGTCCTCAGTCCTCAATCTTCAATACCCAATCCTCAATCCTAAAATCCTCAATCCTCAATCCTCAATCACCAATCCTCAATCTTCAATCCTCAATCATCAATCCTCAAGCCTCGATCCTCAATCCTCAATCTTCAATCCTGAATACTCAATCGTCAATCCTCAATCCTCAATCCTCAATCCTCAATCTTCAATCCTCAATACTCAATCTCCAATGCTCAATCCTCAATCCTCAATAATCAATCCTCAATCCTCAATCATCAATCCTCATTCTTCAATACTCAATCCTCAATACTCAATCGTCAATTCTCAGTCCTCAATTCTCAATCCTCAATCCTCGTTCCTCAAACCTCAATCCTCAACCCTCGGTCCTCATCCTCAATTCTCAATCCTCAATCCTCAAACCTCAATCTTCAATCCCCAATACTCAATCCTCAATCCTCAGTACTGAACCATCAACCCTCAATTCTCAATACTCAATAGAATATCCTGAGTTCTCAGTATTCAATACTCAAACCTCAATCCTCAACCCTCAGCCCTCATCCTCCATCGTCAATCCTCAATCCTCAAACCTCAATCTTCAATCCTCAATACTCAATCTTCGATTCTCAATTCTCAATCCTCAATCCTCAATCCCCAATCCTCAATCTTGAATCCTCAATACCCAGTCCTCAGTCCTCAATACTCAATCTTCAATCCTCAATCCTCAATTCTCATTCCTCAATTCTCAATCCTCAATCGTCAATCCTCAATAGTCAATCCTCAAACCCCAATCCTGAATCTTCAATCCTCAATCCTCAACCCTCAATCCTCAATCCTCAATCTTCAATCCTCAATATCCAGGCCTCAGTCCTCAATACTCAATCTTCAATCCTCAATCCTCAATTCTCAATCCTCAATACTCAGTCTTCAATCCTCAATCCTCAATCATCAATACTCAATCCTCAATCCTCAGTCATCAATCCTCAATCTTCAATACTCAATCGTCAATCCGCAGTCCTCAATCCTCAACCCTCAATCCTCGTTCCTCACACCTCAATCCTCAAAGCTCAGCGATCATCCTCAATCCTCAATCCTCGTTCCTCAATCCTCAATCCTCAATCCTCAATCCTCAATAGTCAATCTCCAATCCTAGATCCTCAATCCCCAATCCTCAATCCTTAATCCTCAATCTTCAATCCTCAATCCTCAATTCTCAATCCTCAACACTCAATCCTCAATCCTCAATCCTCAATCCCCAACCCTCAATCTTCAATCCTCAATCCTCAATCCTCAAGCCTCAACCCTCAATCCTCAATCTTCAATCCTGAATACTCAATCTTCAATCCTCAATACTCAATCTTCAATCCTGAACGCTCAATCCTCAATCCACAATCCTCAATCCTCAATCATCAACCTTCAATCCTCAATACTCAATCTTCAATCCTCAATCCCCAATCCTCAATCTTCAATCCTCCATACTCAATCTTTAATTATCAATCCTCAATCATCAATCCTCAATCCTCAATCCTCAGTCATCAATCCTCAAACCTCATGCCTCAGTCATGAATACTCCATCTTCAATACACAATACAAAATCCTCAATCGTCAATCCTCAATCCTCAATCCTCAGTCCTCATCCTTCAAACCTCAATCCTCATCCCTCAGTCCTCATCCTCAATTCCCAATTCTCAATCCTCAATCCTCAATTCTCAATCTTCAATCCTCAATAATCAATCTTCAATCCTCAATCCCCAGTCCTCAATCTTCAATCCTCAATGCTCAATCCTCAATCCTCAATCCTCAGTCCTCAATCCTCAATCCCCAATCCTCATACCTCAATCCTCAACCGTCAGTCCTCGTCCTCAATCCTCAACTATCAATCCTCAATCCTCAATATTCAATCATCAATACTCAATCTACAATCCTCAATCCTCAATCATCAATCCTCAATCCTCAATCCTCAATCTTCAATCCTCAATACTCAATCTTCAATCCTGAATCCTCAATCCTCAATCCTCAATCCTCAATCCTCAATCCTCAATCTTCAATCCTGAATACCCAATCTTCAATCCTCAATACTCAATCTTCAACCCTCAACCCTCAATCCTCAATCCACAATCCTCAACCCTCAATCATCAACCCTTCAATTCTCAATACTCAATCTTCGATTCTCAATTCTCAATCCTCAATCCTCAATCCCCAATCCTCAATCTTCAATCCTCAATCCTCAATCCTCAATCCTCAAGCCTCAATTCTCAATCCTCAAACCACGTTCCTCAAACCTCAATCCTCAACCCTCAGTCCGCATACTCAATTCTGAATTCTCAATCCTCAAACCTCAATCTTCAATCATCAATACTCAATCCTCAATCTTCAACACTCAATCCTCAATCCTCAATCCTCAATCCTCAATTCTCAATCTTCGATCCTCAATAATCAATCTCCAATCCTAGATCCTCAATCACCAATCCTCAATCGTTAATCCTCAGTCTTCAATCCTCAATACCCAGTCCTCAGTCCTCAATTCTCAATCTTCAATCCACAATCCTCAATTCTCAATCCTCAATACTCAATCCTCAATCGTCAATCCTCAATCGTCAATACTCAATCCCCAATCCTGAACCTTCAATCCTCAATCCTCAACCCTCAATCCTCAATCCTCAATCTTCAATCCTTAATACTCAATTCTCAATCCTCAATCCTCAATCCTCAATCCTCAATCCTCAATCTTCAATCCTCAACCGTCAGTCCTCGTCCTCAATCCTCAACCCTCAATCCTCAATCCTCAATCTTCAATCATCAATACTCAATCTTCAATCCTCAATTCTCAATCCTCAATCCTCATTCCTCAGTCCTCAATATTCAACACACAACCATCAACCATCAATTCTCAATACTCAACCATCAATCCTCAATTCTTAATACTCAATAGAATGTCCTGAATTCTCATGATTCAATACTCAATCCACAATATTCGATAATCAAATCTCGATCCCCAAACATCAATTCTCGACACTCAATCCTCAACACTCGGTCCTCTCTCTTCAATCCTCCATCCTCAATCCTCTATCCTCAAGCGTCAATCCTCAACCCTCAATCCTCAACACTCAATCCTCTGTCCTCAAACCTCAATTCCGAATCCTCAATCCTGAATACTCAATATTCATCCCTCAGTCCGCAACAATCAATTGTCAATCCTCAATCCTCTATAGAATATCCTCAATTCACAGTTTTCAATACTCAATCCCCAATCTTCAATCTTCAAATATCAATCCACAGACAACAATCCTCATCACTCAACACTCAACACTCTGTCCTCAATCTTCAATCCGCAATACTCAATCCTCAATCCTCAATCCTCAATCCTCCATCCTCAATTCTCAATCCTCAATCCTCTGTCCTCAGTCCTCAATCCTCAACCCTAAACCCTCAGCCCTCATCCTCAATCCTCAATCCTGAATCCTCAATCCTCAACATTCAAACCTCAATACACAGTCTTCAATCCTCAATCCTCAATCCTCAATCCTCAGGCCTCAATCCCCAATCATCAATACTCAATCTTCAATACTCAATCCTCAATCCTCAATCCTCAATCCTCAATACTCAATCTTCAATCCTCAATCCTCAATCCTCAATCCCCAATCCTCAACCCTCAGCCCTCATCCTCAATCCTCAATCCTCAAGCGTCAATCCTCAACCCTCAATCCTCAACCCTCAATCCTCAGCCCTCAAACCTCAATTCCGAATCCTCAATCCTGCATGCTCAATCTTCATCCCTCAGTCCGCAACAATCAATTGTCAATCCTCAATCCTCAATAGAATATTCTGAATTCACAGTTTTCAATACTGAATCCCCAATCTTCAATCTTCAAATATCAATCCACAGACATCAATTCTCATCACTCAACCCTCAACACTCAGTCCTCAATCTTCAATCCGCAACCCTCAATCCTCAATCTTCAATCCTCCATACTCAATCTTCAATCCTCAATCCTCAATCATCACTCCTCAATCCTCAATTCTCAATCCTCAATCCTCATCCCTCAAACCTCAATCCTCAACCCTCAGTCCTCATCCTCAATTCTCAATTCTCAATCCTCAATCCTCAATCCTCAATCTTCAATCCTCAATAATCAATCTCCTATCCTAGATCCTCAATCCCCAATAATCTATCCTTAATCCTTAATATTCAATCCTCTATCCCCAGTCCACAATCTTCAATCCCCAAAGCTCAATAATCAATCCTCAATCCTCAGTCCTCAATCGTCAATCATCAGCCCACAATCTTCAATACTCAATCCTCAATCCTCAGTCCTCAATCCTCAATCCTCAATCATCAATCCTCAATCTTCAATACTCAATCCTCAATCCTCAATCCTCAATCCTCCATCCTCAATTCTCAATCCTCAATCCTCTGTCCTCAGTCCTCAAACCTCAACCCTAAACCCTCAGCCCTCATCCTCAATCCTCAATCCTGAATCCTCAATCCTCAACCTTCAATCCTCAATACACATTCTTCAATACTCAATCCTCAATCCTCAATCCTCTGTCCTCAATCCTCAATCATCAATACTCAATCTTCAATACTCAATCCTCAGTCCTCAATCCTCAATCCTCAATACTCAACCTTCAATCCTCAATCCTCAATCGTCAATCCTCAATCCTCAACCCTCAGCCCTCATCCTCATTCCTCAATCCTGAATCGTCAATCCTCAATCTTCAATCCTCAATACTCAGTCTTCAATCATCAATCCTCAATACTCAATCCTCAATCCTCTGTCCTCAGTCCTCAAACCTCAACCCTAAACCCTCAGCCCTCATCCTCAATCCTCAATCCTGAATCCTCAATCCTCAGTCATCAATCCTCAATCCTCAACCATCAACCTTCAATCCTCAATACTCAATCTTCAATCCTCAATACTCAATCCTCAATATTCAGCACACAACCATCAACCATCAATTCTCAATACTCAACCGTCAATCCTCAATTCTCAATACTCAATAGAATATCCCGAATTCTCATGATTGAATACTCAATCCACAATATTCAATAATCAAACCTCGATCCTCAAACATCAACTCTCAACACTCAATCCTCAACACTCGGTCCTCTCTCTTCAATCCTCCATCCTCAATCCTCTATCCTCAAGCGTCAATCCTCAATCCTCAATCCTCAACCCTCAATCCTCAGCCCTCAAACCTCAATTCCGAATCCTCAATCCTTAATGCTCAATCTTCATCCCTCAGTCCGCAACAATCAATTGTCAATCCTCAATCCTCAATAGAATATCCTCAATTCACAGTTTTCAATACTGAATCCCCAATCTTCAATCTTCAAATCTCAATCCACAGTAATCAATTCTCATCACTCAAGCCTCAACACTCAGTCCTCAATCTTCAATCCTCAATCCTCAATCCTCAATCTTCAATCCTCAATACTCAATCTTCAATCCTCAATCCTCAATCATCAATCCTCGATCCTCAATCCTCAGTCATCAATCCTCAATCTTCAATACTCAATCGTCAATCCGCAGTCCTCAATCCTCAATCCTCAGTCCTCGTTCCTCACACCTCAATCCTCAACCCTCAGCCATCATCCTCAATCCTCAATCCTCGTTTGTCAATCCTCAATCCTCAATCCTCAATCCTCAATAGTCAATCTCCAATCCTAGATCCTCAATCCCCAATCCTCAATCCTTAATCCTCAATCTTCATTCCTCAATCCTCAATTCTCAATCCTAAACTCACAATCCTCAGTCCTCAATCTTCAATCCCCAATACTCAATCCTCAATCCTCAATACTCAACCATCAACCCTCAATTCTCAATACTCTATAGAATATCCTGAATTCTCAGTATTCAATACTCAAACCTCTCCCCTCAACCCTCAGCCCTCATCCTCCAACCTCGATCCTCAATCCCCAAACCTCAATCTTCAATCCTCAATACTCAATCTTCGATTCTCAATTCTCAATCCTCAATCCTCAATCCCCAATCCTCAATCTTCAATCCTCAATCCTCAATCCTCAATCCTCAATCCTCAATTCCCAATCCTCAAACCTCTTTCCTCAAACCTCAATCCTCAACCCTCAGTCCGCATACTCAAATCTGAATTCTCAATCCTCAAACCTCAATCTTCAATCATCAATACTCAATCCTCAATCTTCAACACTCAATCCTCAATCCTCAATCCTCAATCCTCAATTCTCAATCTTCAATCCTCAATAATCAATCTCCAATCCTAGATCCTCAATCACCAATCCTCAATCGTTAATCCTCAATCTTCAACCCTCAATACCCAGTCCTCAGTCCTCAATACTCAATCTTCAATCCTCAATCCTCAATTCTCAATCCTCAATACTCAATCCTCAATCGTCAATCCTCAATCGTCAATCCTCAATCCCCAATCCTGAATCTTCAATCCTCAATCCTCAATCCTCAATTCTCAATCCTCAACACTCAATCCTCAATCCTCAATCCTCAATCCCCAATCCTCAATCTTCAATCCTCAATCCTCAATCCTCAAGCCTCAACCCTCAATCCTCAATCTTCAATCCTGAATACTCAATCTTCAATCCTGAACGCTCAATACTCAATCCACAATCCTCAATCCTCAATCATCAACATTCAATCCTCAATACTCAATCTTCAATCCTCAATCCTCAATCCTCAATCTTCAATCCTCCATACTCAATCTTCAATTATCAATCCTCAATCATCAATCCTCAATCCTCAATCCTCAGTCATCAATCCTCAAACCTCAATCCTCAATCCTCATCCTTCAAACCTCAATCCTCATCCCTCAGTCCTCATCCTCAATTCCCAATTCTCAATCCTCAACCCTCAATCCTCAATCTTCAATCCTGAATACTCAATCTTCAATCCTGAACGCTCAATCCTCAATCCACAATCCTCAATCCTCAATCATCAACATTCAATCCTCAATACTCAATCTTCAATCCTCAATCCTCAATCCTCAATCTTCAATCCTCCATACTCAATCTTCAATTATCAATCCTCAGTCATCAATCCTCAAACCTCATGCCTCAGTCATGAATACTCCATCTTCAATACTCAATACACAATCCTCAATCGTCAATCCTCAATCCTCAATCCTCAATCCTCATCCTTCAAACCTCAATCCTCATCCCTCAGTCCTCATCCTCAATTCCCAATTCTCAATCCTCAATCCTCAATTCTCAATCTTCAATCCTCAATAATCAATCTTCAATCCTCAATCCCCAGTCCTCAATCTTCAATCCTCAATGCTCAATCCTCAATCCTCAATCCTCAGTCCTCAATCCTCAATCGTCAATCCTCATTATTCAATCCTCAATACCCAATCCTCAATCGTCAATCCTCAATTATCCATCCTCAATTCTCAATCCTCAATCCTCAGTCCTCAGTCCTCAATCCTCAATCCTCAACCCTCAGACCTCATCCTCAATCCTCAATCATAAATCCTCAATCATCAATCTTCAATCCTCAATACTCAGACTTCAATCCTCAATCCTCAATCCTCAATCCTCAATCCTCAATCCTCAATCATCAATCCTCAATCTTCAATACTCAATCCTCAATCCTCAATCCTCAATACTCAATACTCAATCTTCAATCCTCAATCTTCAATCCTCAATTCTCAATCCTCAGTCCTCAAACCTCAATCTTCAATCCTCAATACTCAATCCTCAATCCTCAATACTCAACCATCAATCCTCAATTCTCAATACTCAATAGAATATCCTGAATTCTCAGTATTCAATACTCAAACCTCAATCCTCAACCCTCAGCCCTCATTCTCCATCCTCAATCCTCAATCCTCAATCCTCAATTTTCAATCCTCAATACTCAATCTTCAGTCTCCAATCCTCAATCCTCAATCCTCAATCCTCAATCCTCAATCCTCAGTCATCAATCCTCAATCTTCAATACTCAATCGTCATCCGCAGTCCTCAATCCTCAATCCTCAATCCTCGTTCCTCAAACCTCAATCCTCAACCCTCAGCCATCATCCTCAATCCTCAATCCTCGTTCCTCAATCCTCAATCCTCAATCCTCAATCCTCAATAGTCAATCTCCAATCCTAGATCCTCAGTCCCCTATCCTCAATCCTTAATCCTCAATCTTCAAACCTCAATCCTCAATTCTCAATCCTCAATACTCTATCCTCAATCCTCAATCCTCAATCCCCAATCCTCAATCTTCAATGCTCAATCCTTAATCCTCAATCCTCAATCCTCAATCCTCAATCCTCAGTCATCAATCCTCAATCCTCAATCCTCAATCCCCAATCCTCAATCTTCAATCCTCAATCCTCAATCCTCAATCCTCAATCCTCAATTCTCAATCCTCAATCCTCGTTCCTCAAACCTCAATCCTCAACCCTAAGTCCTCATCCTCAATTCTAAATTCTCAATCCTCAAACCTCAATCCCCAATCCTCAATCCTCAATCCTCAATCATCAACCCTCAATCTGCAATACTCAATCCTCAGTCATCAGTCCTCAATCCTCAACCCTCAAACCTCAATCCTCAACCGCCAGTCCTCGTCCTCAATCCTCAACCCTCAATCCTCAATCCTCAATCTTCAACCATCAATACTCAATCGTCAATCCTCAATCCTCAATCCTCAATCCTAAAATCCACAATCCTCAATATTCTACACACAACCCTCAACCGTCAATCCTCTATGATCAACCATCAATACTCAATTCTCAAGACTCAATAGAATATCCTGAATTCTCAGTTTTCAATACTCAATCCTCAATCTTCACTCTTCATGTCTACATCCACAAACATCAATTCTCATCACTCAACCCTCAACACTCAGTCCACAATCTTCAATCCTCAATCCTCAATACTCAATCCTCAGTCCTCAGTCCTCAATCTTCAATACCCAATCCTCAATCCTAAAATCCTCAATCCTCAATCCTCAATCACCAATCCTCAATCTTCAATCCTCAGTCATCAATCCTCAAGCCTAGATCCTCAATCCTCAATCTTCAATCCTGAATACTCAATCGTCAATCCTCAATCCTCAATCCTCAATCCTCAATCTTCAATCCTCAATACTCAATCTCCAATGCTCAATCCTCAATCCTCAATAATCAATCCTCAATCCTCAATCATCAATCCTCATTCTTCAATACTCAATCCTCAATACTCAATCGTCAATTCTCAGTCCTCAATTCTCAATCCTCAATCCTCGTTCCTCAAACCTCAATCCTCAACCCTCGGTCCTCATCCTCAATTCTCAATCCTCAATCCTCAAACCTCAATCTTCAATCCCCAATACTCAATCCTCAATCCTCAGTACTGAACCATCAACCCTCAATTCTCAATACTCAATAGAATATCCTGAGTTCTCAGTATTCAATACTCAAACCTCAATCCTCAACCCTCAGCCCTCATCCTCCATCGTCAATCCTCAATCCTCAAACCTCAATCTTCAATCCTCAATACTCAATCTTCGATTCTCAATTCTCAATCCTCAATCCTCAATCCCCAATCCTCAATCTTGAATCCTCAATACCCAGTCCTCAGTCCTCAATACTCAATCTTCAATCCTCAATCCTCAATTCTCATTCCTCAATTCTCAATCCTCAATCGTCAATCCTCAATAGTCAATCCTCAAACCCCAATCCTGAATCTTCAATCCTCAATCCTCAACCCTCAATCCTCAATCCTCAATCTTCAATCCTCAATATCCAGGCCTCAGTCCTCAATACTCAATCTTCAATCCTCAATCCTCAATTCTCAATCCTCAATACTCACTCTTCAATCCTCAATCCTCAATCATCAATACTCAATCCTCAATCCTCAGTCATCAATCCTCAATCTTCAATACTCAATCGTCAATCCGCAGTCCTCAATCCTCAACCCTCAATCCTCGTTCCTCACACCTCAATCCTCAAAGCTCAGCGATCATCCTCAATCCTCAATCCTCGTTCCTCAATCCTCAATCCTCAATCCTCAATCCTCAATAGTCAATCTCCAATCCTAGATCCTCAATCCCCAATCCTCAATCCTTAATCCTCAATCTTCAATCCTCAATCCTCAATTCTCAATCCTCAACACTCAATCCTCAATCCTCAATCCTCAATCCCCAACCCTCAATCTTCAATCCTCAATCCTCAATCCTCAAGCCTCAACCCTCAATCCTCAATCTTCAATCCTGAATACTCAATCTTCAATCCTCAATACTCAATCTTCAATCCTGAACGCTCAATCCTCAATCCACAATCCTCAATCCTCAATCATCAACCTTCAATCCTCAATACTCAATCTTCAATCCTCAATCCCCAATCCTCAATCTTCAATCCTCCATACTCAATCTTTAATTATCAATCCTCAATCATCAATCCTCAATCCTCAATCCTCAGTCATCAATCCTCAAACCTCATGCCTCAGTCATGAATACTCCATCTTCAATACACAATACAAAATCCTCAATCGTCAATCCTCAATCCTCAATCCTCAGTCCTCATCCTTCAAACCTCAATCCTCATCCCTCAGTCCTCATCCTCAATTCCCAATTCTCAATCCTCAATCCTCAATTCTCAATCTTCAATCCTCAATAATCAATCTTCAATCCTCAATCCCCAGTCCTCAATCTTCAATCCTCAATGCTCAATCCTCAATCCTCAATCCTCAGTCCTCAATCCTCAATCCCCAATCCTCATACCTCAATCCTCAACCGTCAGTCCTCGTCCTCAATCCTCAACTATCAATCCTCAATCCTCAATATTCAATCATCAATACTCAATCTACAATCCTCAATCCTCAATCATCAATCCTCAATCCTCAATCCTCAATCTTCAATCCTCAATACTCAATCTTCAATCCTGAATCCTCAATCCTCAATCCTCAATCCTCAATCCTCAATCCTCAATCTTCAATCCTGAATACCCAATCTTCAATCCTCAATACTCAATCTTCAACCCTCAACCCTCAATCCTCAATCCACAATCCCCAACCCTCAATCATCAACCCTTCAATTCTCAATACTCAATCTTCGATTCTCAATTCTCAATCCTCAATCCTCAATCCCCAATCCTCAATCTTCAATCCTCAATCCTCAATCCTCAATCCTCAAGCCTCAATTCTCAATCCTCAAACCACGTTCCTCAAACCTCAATCCTCAACCCTCAGTCCGCATACTCAATTCTGAATTCTCAATCCTCAAACCTCAATCTTCAATCATCAATACTCAATCCTCAATCTTCAACACTCAATCCTCAATCCTCAATCCTCAATCCTCAATTCTCAATCTTCGATCCTCAATAATCAATCTCCAATCCTAGATCCTCAATCACCAATCCTCAATCGTTAATCCTCAGTCTTCAATCCTCAATACCCAGTCCTCAGTCCTCAATTCTCAATCTTCAATCCACAATCCTCAATTCTCAATCCTCAATACTCAATCCTCAATCGTCAATCCTCAATCGTCAATACTCAATCCCCAATCCTGAACCTTCAATCCTCAATCCTCAACCCTCAATCCTCAATCCTCAATCTTCAATCCTTAATACTCAATTCTCAATCCTCAATCCTCAATCCTCAATCCTCAATCCTCAATCTTCAATCCTCAACCGTCAGTCCTCGTCCTCAATCCTCAACCCTCAATCCTCAATCCTCAATCTTCAATCATCAATACTCAATCTTCAATCCTCAATTCTCAATCCTCAATCCTCATTCCTCAGTCCTCAATATTCAACACACAACCATCAACCATCAATTCTCAATACTCAACCATCAATCCTCAATTCTTAATACTCAATAGAATGTCCTGAATTCTCATGATTCAATACTCAATCCACAATATTCGATAATCAAATCTCGATCCCCAAACATCAATTCTCGACACTCAATCCTCAACACTCGGTCCTCTCTCTTCAATCCTCCATCCTCAATCCTCTATCCTCAAGCGTCAATCCTCAACCCTCAATCCTCAACACTCAATCCTCTGTCCTCAAACCTCAATTCCGAATCCTCAATCCTGAATACTCAATATTCATCCCTCAGTCCGCAACAATCAATTGTCAATCCTCAATCCTCTATAGAATATCCTCAATTCACAGTTTTCAATACTCAATCCCCAATCTTCAATCTTCAAATATCAATCCACAGACAACAATCCTCATCACTCAAAACTCAACACTCTGTCCTCAATCTTCAATCCGCAATACTCAATCCTCAATCCTCAATCCTCAATCCTCCATCCTCAATTCTCAATCCTCAATCCTCTGTCCTCAGTCCTCAATCCTCAACCCTAAACCCTCAGCCCTCATCCTCAATCCTCAATCCTGAATCCTCAATCCTCAACATTCAAACCTCAATACACAGTCTTCAATCCTCAATCCTCAATCCTCAATCCTCAGGCCTCAATCCCCAATCATCAATACTCAATCTTCAATACTCAATCCTCAATCCTCAATCCTCAATCCTCAATACTCAATCTTCAATCCTCAATCCTCAATCCTCAATCCCCAATCCTCAACCCTCAGCCCTCATCCTCAATCCTCAATCCTCAAGCGTCAATCCTCAACCCTCAATCCTCAACCCTCAATCCTCAGCCCTCAAACCTCAATTCCGAATCCTCAATCCTGCATGCTCAATCTTCATCCCTCAGTCCGCAACAATCAATTGTCAATCCTCAATCCTCAATAGAATATTCTGAATTCACAGTTTTCAATACTGAATCCCCAATCTTCAATCTTCAAATATCAATCCACAGACATCAATTCTCATCACTCAACCCTCAACACTCAGTCCTCAATCTTCAATCCGCAACCCTCAATCCTCAATCTTCAATCCTCCATACTCAATCTTCAATCCTCAATCCTCAATCATCACTCCTCAATCCTCAATTCTCAATCCTCAATCCTCAAGCCTCAACCCTCAATCCTCAATCTTCAATCCTGAATACTCAATCTTCAATCCTGAACGCTCAATACTCAATCCACAATCCTCAATCCTCAATCATCAACATTCAATCCTCAATACTCAATCTTCAATCCTCAATCCTCAATCCTCAATCTTCAATCCTCCATACTCAATCTTCAATTATCAATCCTCAATCATCAATCCTCAATCCTCAATCCTCAGTCATCAATCCTCAAACCTCAATCCTCAATCCTCATCCTTCAAACCTCAATCCTCATCCCTCAGTCCTCATCCTCAATTCCCAATTCTCAATCCTCAACCGTCAATCCTCAATCTTCAATCCTGAATACTCAATCTTCAATCCTGAACGCTCAATCCTCAATCCACAATCCTCAATCCTCAATCATCAACATTCAATCCTCAATACTCAATCTTCAATCCTCAATCCTCAATCCTCAATCTTCAATCCTCCATACTCAATCTTCAATTATCAATCCTCAGTCATCAATCCTCAAACCTCATGCCTCAGTCATGAATACTCCATCTTCAATACTCAATACACAATCCTCAATCGTCAATCCTCAATCCTCAATCCTCAATCCTCATCCTTCAAACCTCAATCCTCATCCCTCAGTCCTCATCCTCAATTCCCAATTCTCAATCCTCAATCCTCAATTCTCAATCTTCAATCCTCAATAATCAATCTTCAATCCTCAATCCCCAGTCCTCAATCTTCAATCCTCAATGCTCAATCCTCAATCCTCAATCCTCAGTCCTCAATCCTCAATCGTCAATCCTCATTATTCAATCCTCAATACCCAATCCTCAATCGTCAATCCTCAATTATCCATCCTCAATTCTCAATCCTCAATCCTCAGTCCTCAGTCCTCAATCCTCAATCCTCAACCCTCAGACCTCATCCTCAATCCTCAATCATAAATCCTCAATCATCAATCTTCAATCCTCAATACTCAGACTTCAATCCTCAATCCTCAATCCTCAATCCTCAATCCTCAATCCTCAATCATCAATCCTCAATCTTCAATACTCAATCCTCAATCCTCAATCCTCAATACTCAATACTCAATCTTCAATCCTCAATCTTCAATCCTCAATTCTCAATCCTCAGTCCTCAAACCTCAATCTTCAATCCTCAATACTCAATCCTCAATCCTCAATACTCAACCATCAATCCTCAATTCTCAATACTCAATAGAATATCCTGAATTCTCAGTATTCAATACTCAAACCTCAATCCTCAACCCTCAGCCCTCATTCTCCATCCTCAATCCTCAATCCTCAATCCTCAATTTTCAATCCTCAATACTCAATCTTCAGTCTCCAATCCTCAATCCTCAATCCTCAATCCTCAATCCTCAATCCTCAGTCATCAATCCTCAATCTTCAATACTCAATCGTCATCCGCAGTCCTCAATCCTCAATCCTCAATCCTCGTTCCTCAAACCTCAATCCTCAACCCTCAGCCATCATCCTCAATCCTCAATCCTCGTTCCTCAATCCTCAATCCTCAATCCTCAATCCTCAATAGTCAATCTCCAATCCTAGATCCTCAGTCCCCTATCCTCAATCCTTAATCCTCAATCTTCAAACCTCAATCCTCAATTCTCAATCCTCAATACTCTATCCTCAATCCTCAATCCTCAATCCCCAATCCTCAATCTTCAATGCTCAATCCTTAATCCTCAATCCTCAATCCTCAATCCTCAATCCTCAGTCATCAATCCTCAATCCTCAATCCTCAATCCCCAATCCTCAATCTTCAATCCTCAATCCTCAATCCTCAATCCTCAATCCTCAATTCTCAATCCTCAATCCTCGTTCCTCAAACCTCAATCCTCAACCCTAAGTCCTCATCCTCAATTCTAAATTCTCAATCCTCAAACCTCAATCTTCAATCCTCAATACTCAATCCTCAATCTTCAACACTCAATCCTCAATCCTCAATCCTCAGTCCTCAATCATCAATCCTCAATCTTCGATACTCAATCCTCAATCCTCAATCCTCAATCCTCAATACTCAACCATCAATCCTCAGTTCCCAATACTCAATAGAATATCCTGAATTCTCAGTATTCAATACACAAACCTCAATCCTCAGCCATCAGCCCTCATCCTCCATCCTCAATCCTCTATCCCCAAACCTCAATCTTCAATCCTCAATACTCAACCTTCGATCCTCAATCCTCAACCCTCAATCCTCAATCCTCAATCCTCAGTCCTGAATACTCAATCTTCAATACTCAATCCTCAATCCTCAATCCTCAATCCTCAATCCTCAATCCTCAATCCTCATTCCTCAAACCTCAATCCTCAACCCTCAGTCCTCATCCTCAATTCTCAATTCTCAATCCTCAATCCTCAATTCTAAATCTTCAATCCTCAATAATCAATCTCCTATCCTAGATCCTCAATCCCCAATCCTCAATCGTTAATCCTCAATCTTCAATCCTCAATCCCCAGTCCTCAATCCTCAATACTCAATCTTCAATCCTCAATCCTCAATCCTCAATATTCAACACACAACCATCAACCAACAATTCTCAATACTCAACCATCAACCCTGAATTCTTAATACTCAATAGAATATCCTGAATTCTCATGATTCAATACTCAATCCACAATATTCAATAATCAAATATCGATCCTCAATCATCAATTCTAAACACTCAATCCTCAACACTCGGTCCTCTCACTTCAATCCTCCATCCTCAATCCTCTATCCTCAAGCGTCAACCCTCAATCCTCAGTCCTCAAACCTCAATTCCGAATCCTCAATCCTGAATGCTCAATCTTCATCCCACAGTCCGCAACAATCAATTGTCAATCCTCAATCCTCAATAGAATATCCTCAATTCACAGTTTTCAATACTGAATCCTCAATCTTCAATATTCAAATCTCAATCCACAGACATCAATTCTCATCACTCAAGCCTCAACACTCAGTCCTCAATCTTCAATCCTCAATCCTCAATCCTCAATCTTCAATCCTCCACACTCAATCTTCAATCCTCAATCCTCAATCATCAATCCTCAATCCTCAATCCTCAATCCTCAGTCATCAATCCTCAATCTTCAATACTCAATCGTCAATCCGCAGTCCTCAATCCTCAATCCTCAATCCTCGTTCCTCAAACCTCAATCCTCAACCCTCAGCCCTCATCCTCCATCCTCAATCCTCAATCCTCAAACCTCAATCTTCAATCCTCAATACTCAATCTTCGATTCTCAATTCTCAATCCTCAATCCTCAATCCCCAATCCTCAATCTTCAATCCTCAATCCTCAATCCTCAATCCTCAATCCTCAATTCTCAATCCTCAAACCACGTTCCTCAAACCTCAATCCTCAACCATCAGTCCGCATACACAATTCTGAATTCTCAATCCTCAAACCTCAATCTTCAATCATCAATACTCAATCCTCAATCTTCAACACTCAATCCTCAATCCTCAATCCTCAATCCTCAGTCCTCAATCTCCAATCCGCAATCCTCAATCCTCAATCTTCAATCCTCCATACTCAATCTTCAATCCTCAATCCTCAATCATCACTCCTCAATCCTCAATTCTCAATCCTCAATCCTCATCCCTCAAACCTCAATCCTCAACCCTCAGTCCTCATCCTCAATTCTCAATTCTCAATCCTCAATCCTCAATCCTCAATCTTCAATCCTCAATAATCAATCTCCTATCCTAGATCCTCAATCCCCAATACTCTATCCTTAATCCTCAATCTTCAATCCTCAATAATCAATCTCCAATCCTAGATCCTCAATCACCAATCCTCAATCGTTAATCCTCAATCTTCAATCCTCAATACCCAGTCCTCAGTCCTCAATACTCAATCTTCAATCCTCAATCCTCAATTCTCAATCCTCAATACTCAATCCTCAATCGTCAATCCTCAATCGTCAATCCTCAATCCCCAATCCTGAACCTTCAATCCTCAATCCTCAATCCTCAATTCTCAATCCTCAACACTCAATCCTCAATCCTCAATCCTCAATCCCCAATCCTCAATCTTCAATCCTCAATCCTCAATCCTCAAGCCTCAACCCTCAATCCTCAATCTTCAATCCTGAATACTCAATCTTCAATCCTGAACGCTCAATACTCAATCCACAATCCTCAATCCTCAATCATCAACATTCAATCCTCAATACTCAATCTTCAATCCTCAATCCTCAATCCTCAATCTTCAATCCTCCATACTCAATCTTCAATTATCAATCCTCAATCATCAATCCTCAATCCTCAATCCTCAGTCATCAATCCTCAAACCTCAATCCTCAATCCTCATCCTTCAAACCTCAATCCTCATCCCTCAGTCCTCATCCTCAATTCCCAATTCTCAATCCTCAACCCTCAATCCTCAATCTTCAATCCTGAATACTCAATCTTCAATCCTGAACGCTCAATCCTCAATCCACAATCCTCAATCCTCAATCATCAACATTCAATCCTCAATACTCAATCTTCAATCCTCAATCCTCAATCCTCAATCTTCAATCCTCCATACTCAATCTTCAATTATCAATCCTCAGTCATCAATCCTCAAACCTCATGCCTCAGTCATGAATACTCCATCTTCAATACTCAATACACAATCCTCAATCGTCAATCCTCAATCCTCAATCCTCAATCCTCATCCTTCAAACCTCAATCCTCATCCCTCAGTCCTCATCCTCAATTCCCAATTCTCAATCCTCAATCCTCAATTCTCAATCTTCAATCCTCAATAATCAATCTTCAATCCTCAATCCCCAGTCCTCAATCTTCAATCCTCAATGCTCAATCCTCAATCCTCAATCCTCAGTCCTCAATCCTCAATCGTCAATCCTCATTATTCAATCCTCAATACCCAATCCTCAATCGTCAATCCTCAATTATCCATCCTCAATTCTCAATCCTCAATCCTCAGTCCTCAGTCCTCAATCCTCAATCCTCAACCCTCAGACCTCATCCTCAATCCTCAATCATAAATCCTCAATCATCAATCTTCAATCCTCAATACTCAGACTTCAATCCTCAATCCTCAATCCTCAATCCTCAATCCTCAATCCTCAATCATCAATCCTCAATCTTCAATACTCAATCCTCAATCCTCAATCCTCAATACTCAATACTCAATCTTCAATCCTCAATCTTCAATCCTCAATTCTCAATCCTCAGTCCTCAAACCTCAATCTTCAATCCTCAATACTCAATCCTCAATCCTCAATACTCAACCATCAATCCTCAATTCTCAATACTCAATAGAATATCCTGAATTCTCAGTATTCAATACTCAAACCTCAATCCTCAACCCTCAGCCCTCATTCTCCATCCTCAATCCTCAATCCTCAATCCTCAATTTTCAATCCTCAATACTCAATCTTCAGTCTCCAATCCTCAATCCTCAATCCTCAATCCTCAATCCTCAATCCTCAGTCATCAATCCTCAATCTTCAATACTCAATCGTCATCCGCAGTCCTCAATCCTCAATCCTCAATCCTCGTTCCTCAAACCTCAATCCTCAACCCTCAGCCATCATCCTCAATCCTCAATCCTCGTTCCTCAATCCTCAATCCTCAATCCTCAATCCTCAATAGTCAATCTCCAATCCTAGATCCTCAGTCCCCTATCCTCAATCCTTAATCCTCAATCTTCAAACCTCAATCCTCAATTCTCAATCCTCAATACTCTATCCTCAATCCTCAATCCTCAATCCCCAATCCTCAATCTTCAATGCTCAATCCTTAATCCTCAATCCTCAATCCTCAATCCTCAATCCTCAGTCATCAATCCTCAATCCTCAATCCTCAATCCCCAATCCTCAATCTTCAATCCTCAATCCTCAATCCTCAATCCTCAATCCTCAATTCTCAATCCTCAATCCTCGTTCCTCAAACCTCAATCCTCAACCCTAAGTCCTCATCCTCAATTCTAAATTCTCAATCCTCAAACCTCAATCTTCAATCCTCAATACTCAATCCTCAATCTTCAACACTCAATCCTCAATCCTCAATCCTCAGTCCTCAATCATCAATCCTCAATCTTCGATACTCAATCCTCAATCCTCAATCCTCAATCCTCAATACTCAACCATCAATCCTCAGTTCCCAATACTCAATAGAATATCCTGAATTCTCAGTATTCAATACACAAACCTCAATCCTCAGCCATCAGCCCTCATCCTCCATCCTCAATCCTCTATCCCCAAACCTCAATCTTCAATCCTCAATACTCAACCTTCGATCCTCAATCCTCAACCCTCAATCCTCAATCCTCAATCCTCAGTCCTGAATACTCAATCTTCAATACTCAATCCTCAATCCTCAATCCTCAATCCTCAATCCTCAATCCTCAATCCTCATTCCTCAAACCTCAATCCTCAACCCTCAGTCCTCATCCTCAATTCTCAATTCTCAATCCTCAATCCTCAATTCTAAATCTTCAATCCTCAATAATCAATCTCCTATCCTAGATCCTCAATCCCCAATCCTCAATCGTTAATCCTCAATCTTCAATCCTCAATCCCCAGTCCTCAATCCTCAATACTCAATCTTCAATCCTCAATCCTCAATCCTCAATATTCAACACACAACCATCAACCAACAATTCTCAATACTCAACCATCAACCCTGAATTCTTAATACTCAATAGAATATCCTGAATTCTCATGATTCAATACTCAATCCACAATATTCAATAATCAAATATCGATCCTCAATCATCAATTCTAAACACTCAATCCTCAACACTCGGTCCTCTCACTTCAATCCTCCATCCTCAATCCTCTATCCTCAAGCGTCAACCCTCAATCCTCAGTCCTCAAACCTCAATTCCGAATCCTCAATCCTGAATGCTCAATCTTCATCCCACAGTCCGCAACAATCAATTGTCAATCCTCAATCCTCAATAGAATATCCTCAATTCACAGTTTTCAATACTGAATCCTCAATCTTCAATATTCAAATCTCAATCCACAGACATCAATTCTCATCACTCAAGCCTCAACACTCAGTCCTCAATCTTCAATCCTCAATCCTCAATCCTCAATCTTCAATCCTCCACACTCAATCTTCAATCCTCAATCCTCAATCATCAATCCTCAATCCTCAATCCTCAATCCTCAGTCATCAATCCTCAATCTTCAATACTCAATCGTCAATCCGCAGTCCTCAATCCTCAATCCTCAATCCTCGTTCCTCAAACCTCAATCCTCAACCCTCAGCCCTCATCCTCCATCCTCAATCCTCAATCCTCAAACCTCAATCTTCAATCCTCAATACTCAATCTTCGATTCTCAATTCTCAATCCTCAATCCTCAATCCCCAATCCTCAATCTTCAATCCTCAATCCTCAATCCTCAATCCTCAATCCTCAATTCTCAATCCTCAAACCACGTTCCTCAAACCTCAATCC
This sequence comes from Calliopsis andreniformis, assembly GCF_051401765.1. NCBI lineage: Eukaryota > Metazoa > Arthropoda > Insecta > Hymenoptera > Andrenidae > Calliopsis > Calliopsis andreniformis. The sequence goes on from NW_027480446.1 coordinate 5,526,946, forward strand.
TCAACCATCAGTCCGCATACACAATTCTGAATTCTCAATCCTCAAACCTCAATCTTCAATCATCAGTACTCAATCCTCAATCTTCAACACTCAATCCTCAATCCTCAATCCTCAATCCTCAGTCCTCAATCTCCAATCCGCAATCCTCAATCCTCAATCTTCAATCCTCCATACTCAATCTTCAATCCTCAATCCTCAATCATCACTCCTCAATCCTCAATTCTCAATCCTCAATCCTCATCCCTCAAACCTCAATCCTCAACCCTCAGTCCTCATCCTCAATTCTCAATTCTCAATCCTCAATCCTCAATCCTCAATCTTCAATCCTCAATAATCAATCTCCTATCCTAGATCCTCAATCCCCAATACTCTATCCTTAATCCTCAATCTTCAATCCTCAATAATCAATCTCCAATCCTAGATCCTCAATCACCAATCCTCAATCGTTAATCCTCAATCTTCAATCCTCAATACCCAGTCCTCAGTCCTCAATACTCAATCTTCAATCCTCAATCCTCAATTCTCAATCCTCAATACTCAATCCTCAATCGTCAATCCTCAATCGTCAATCCTCAATCCCCAATCCTGAATCTTCAATCCTCAATCCTCAATCCTCAATTCTCAATCCTCAACACTCAATCCTCAATCCTCAATCCTCAATCCCCAATCCTCAATCTTCAATCCTCAATCCTCAATCCTCAAGCCTCAACCCTCAATCCTCAATCTTCAATCCTGAATACTCAATCTTCAATCCTGAACGCTCAATACTCAATCCACAATCCTCAATCCTCAATCATCAACATTCAATCCTCAATACTCAATCTTCAATCCTCAATCCTCAATCCTCAATCTTCAATCCTCCATACTCAATCTTCAATTATCAATCCTCAATCATCAATCCTCAATCCTCAATCCTCAGTCATCAATCCTCAAACCTCAATCCTCAATCCTCATCCTTCAAACCTCAATCCTCATCCCTCAGTCCTCATCCTCAATTCCCAATTCTCAATCCTCAACCCTCAATCCTCAATCTTCAATCCTGAATACTCAATCTTCAATCCTGAACGCTCAATCCTCAATCCACAATCCTCAATCCTCAATCATCAACATTCAATCCTCAATACTCAATCTTCAATCCTCAATCCTCAATCCTCAATCTTCAATCCTCCATACTCAATCTTCAATTATCAATCCTCAGTCATCAATCCTCAAACCTCATGCCTCAGTCATGAATACTCCATCTTCAATACTCAATACACAATCCTCAATCGTCAATCCTCAATCCTCAATCCTCAATCCTCATCCTTCAAACCTCAATCCTCATCCCTCAGTCCTCATCCTCAATTCCCAATTCTCAATCCTCAATCCTCAATTCTCAATCTTCAATCCTCAATAATCAATCTTCAATCCTCAATCCCCAGTCCTCAATCTTCAATCCTCAATGCTCAATCCTCAATCCTCAATCCTCAGTCCTCAATCCTCAATCGTCAATCCTCATTATTCAATCCTCAATACCCAATCCTCAATCGTCAATCCTCAATTATCCATCCTCAATTCTCAATCCTCAATCCTCAGTCCTCAGTCCTCAATCCTCAATCCTCAACCCTCAGACCTCATCCTCAATCCTCAATCATAAATCCTCAATCATCAATCTTCAATCCTCAATACTCAGACTTCAATCCTCAATCCTCAATCCTCAATCCTCAATCCTCAATCCTCAATCATCAATCCTCAATCTTCAATACTCAATCCTCAATCCTCAATCCTCAATACTCAATACTCAATCTTCAATCCTCAATCTTCAATCCTCAATTCTCAATCCTCAGTCCTCAAACCTCAATCTTCAATCCTCAATACTCAATCCTCAATCCTCAATACTCAACCATCAATCCTCAATTCTCAATACTCAATAGAATATCCTGAATTCTCAGTATTCAATACTCAAACCTCAATCCTCAACCCTCAGCCCTCATTCTCCATCCTCAATCCTCAATCCTCAATCCTCAATTTTCAATCCTCAATACTCAATCTTCAGTCTCCAATCCTCAATCCTCAATCCTCAATCCTCAATCCTCAATCCTCAGTCATCAATCCTCAATCTTCAATACTCAATCGTCATCCGCAGTCCTCAATCCTCAATCCTCAATCCTCGTTCCTCAAACCTCAATCCTCAACCCTCAGCCATCATCCTCAATCCTCAATCCTCGTTCCTCAATCCTCAATCCTCAATCCTCAATCCTCAATAGTCAATCTCCAATCCTAGATCCTCAGTCCCCTATCCTCAATCCTTAATCCTCAATCTTCAAACCTCAATCCTCAATTCTCAATCCTCAATACTCTATCCTCAATCCTCAATCCTCAATCCCCAATCCTCAATCTTCAATGCTCAATCCTTAATCCTCAATCCTCAATCCTCAATCCTCAATCCTCAGTCATCAATCCTCAATCCTCAATCCTCAATCCCCAATCCTCAATCTTCAATCCTCAATCCTCAATCCTCAATCCTCAATCCTCAATTCTCAATCCTCAATCCTCGTTCCTCAAACCTCAATCCTCAACCCTAAGTCCTCATCCTCAATTCTAAATTCTCAATCCTCAAACCTCAATCTTCAATCCTCAATACTCAATCCTCAATCTTCAACACTCAATCCTCAATCCTCAATCCTCAGTCCTCAATCATCAATCCTCAATCTTCGATACTCAATCCACAATCCTCAATCCTCAATCCTCAATACTCAACCATCAATCCTCAGTTCCCAATACTCAATAGAATATCCTGAATTCTCAGTATTCAATACACAAACCTCAATCCTCAGCCATCAGCCCTCATCCTCCATCCTCAATCCTCTATCCCCAAACCTCAATCTTCAATCCTCAATACTCAACCTTCGATCCTCAATCCTCAACCCTCAATCCTCAATCCTCAATCCTCAGTCCTGAATACTCAATCTTCAATACTCAATCCTCAATCCTCAATCCTCAATCCTCAATCCTCAATCCTCAATCCTCATTCCTCAAACCTCAATCCTCAACCCTCAGTCCTCATCCTCAATTCTCAATTCTCAATCCTCAATCCTCAATTCTAAATCTTCAATCCTCAATAATCAATCTCCTATCCTAGATCCTCAATCCCCAATCCTCAATCGTTAATCCTCAATCTTCAATCCTCAATCCCCAGTCCTCAATCCTCAATACTCAATCTTCAATCCTCAATCCTCAACCCTCAATCCTCAGCCCTCAATCGTCAATCCTCAATCCCCAATCCTGAATCTTCAATCCTCAATCCTCAACCCTCAATCTTCAATCCTCAACCTTCAATCCTCAATACCGAGGCCTCAGTCCTCAATACTCAATCTTCAATCCTCAATCCTCAATTCTCAATCCTCAATACTCAGTCATCAATCCTCAATCTTCAATACTCAATCGTCAATCCGCAGTCCTCAATCCTCAATCCTCAATCCGCATACTCAATTCTGAATTCTCAATCCTCAAACCTCAATCTTCAATCATCAATACTCAATCCTCAATCTTCAACACTCAATCCTCAATCCTCAATCCTCAATCCTCAATTCTCAATCTTCGATCCTCAATAATCAATCTCCAATCCTAGATCCTCAATCACCAATCCTCAATCGTTAATCCTCAGTCTTCAATCCTCAATACCCAGTCCTCAGTCCTCAATTCTCAATTTTCAATCCACAATCCTCAATTCTCAATCCTCAATACTCAATCCTCAATCGTCAATCCTCAATCGTCAATACTCAATCCCCAATCCTGAACCTTCAATCCTCAATCCTCAACCCTCAATCCTCAATCCTCAATCTTCAATCCTTAATACTCAATTCTCAATCCTCAATCCTCAATCCTCAATCCTCAATCCTCAATCTTCAACCCTCAACCGTCAGTCCTCGTCCTCAATCCTCAATCCTCAATCCTCATTCCTCAGTCCTCAATATTCAACACACAACCATCAACCATCAATTCTCAATAGTCAACCATCAATCCTCAATTCTTAATACTCAATAGAATGTCCTGAATTCTCATGATTCAATACTCAATCCACAATATTCGATAATCAAATCTCGATCCCCAAACATCAATTCCCGACACTCAATCCTCAACACTCGGTCCTCTCTCTTCAATCCTCCATCCTCAATCCTCTATCCTCAAGCGTCAATCCTCAACCCTCAATCCTCAACACTCAATCCTCTATCCTCAAACCTCAATTCCGAATCCTCAATCCTGAATACTCAATATTCATCCCTCAGTCCGCAACAATCAATTGTCAATCCTCAATCCTATATAGAATATCCTCAATTCACAGTTTTCAATACTCAATCCCCAATCTTCAATCTTCAAATATCAATCCACAGACAACAATCCTCATCACTCAACACTCAACACTCTGTCCTCAATGTTCAATCCGCAATACTCAATCCTCAATCCTCAATCCTCAATCCTCCATCCTCAATTCTCAATCCTCAATCCTCTGTCCTCAGTCCTCAATCCTCAACCCTAAACCCTCAGCCCTCATCCTCAATCCTCAATCCTGAATCCTCAATCCTCAACATTCAAACCTCAATACACAGTCTTCAATCCTCAATCCTCAATCCTCAATCCTCAGGCCTCAATCCCCAATCATCAATACTCAATCTTCAATACTCAATCCTCAATCCTCAATCCTCAATCCTTAATACTCAATCTTCAATCCTCAATCCTCAATCCTCAATCCTCAATCCTCAACCCTCAGCCCTCAGCCTCAATCCTCAATCCTCAAGCGTCAATCCTCAACCCTCAATCCTCAACCCTCAATCCTCAGCCCTCAAACATCAATTCCGAATCCTCAATCCTGCATGCTCAATCTTCATCCCTCAGTCCGCAACAATCAATTGTCAATCCTCAATCCTCAATAGAATATCCTGAATTCACAGTTTTCAATACTGAATCCCCAATCTTCAATCTTCAAATATCAATCCACAGACATCAATTCTCATCACTCAACCCTCAACACTCAGTCCTCAATCTTCAATCCGCAACCCTCAATCCTCAATCTTCAATCCTCCATACTCAATCTTCAATCCTCAATCCTCAATCGTCACTTCTCAATCCTCAATTCTCAATCCTCAATCCTCATCCCTCAAACCTCAATCCTCAACCCTCAGTCCTCATCCCCAATTCTCAATTCTCAATCCTCAATCCTCAATCCTCAATCTTCAATCCTCAATAATCAATCTCCTATCCTAGATCCTCAATCCCCAATAATCTATCCTTAATCCTTAATATTCAATCCTCAATCCTCAGTCCTCAATCGTCAATCATCAGCCCACAATCTTCAATACTCAATCCTCAATCCTCAGTCCTCAATCCTCAATCCTCAATCACCAATCCTCAATCTTCAATACTCAATCCTCAATCCTCAATCCTCAATCCTCCATCCTCAATTCTCAATCCTCAATCCTCTGTCCTCAGTCCTCAAACCTCAACCCAAAACCCTCAGCCCTCATCCTCAATCCTCAATCCTGAATCCTCAATCCTCAACCTTCAATCCTCAATACACAGTCTTCAATACTCAATCCTCAATCCTCAATCCTCAGTCCTCAATCCTCAATCATCAATACTCAATCTTCAATACTCAATCCTCAGTCCTCAATCCTCAATCCTCAATACTCAACCTTTAATCCTCAATCCTCAGTCCTCAATCCTCAATCCTCAACCCTCAGCCCTCATCCTCATTCCTCAATCCTGAATCGTCAATCCTCAATCTTCAACCCTCAATACTCAGTCTTCAATCATCAATCCTCAATACTCAATCCTCAATCCTCTGTCCTCAGTCCTCAAACCTCAACCCTAAACCCTCAGCCCTCATCCTCAATCCTCAATCCTGAATCCTCAATCCTCAGACATCAATCCTCAATCCTCAATCATCAACCTTCAATCCTCAATACTCAATCTTCAATCCTCAATACTCAATCCTCAATATTCAGCACACAACCATCAACCATCAATTCTCAATACTCAACCGTCAATCCTCAATTCTCAATACTCAATAGAATATCCCGAATTCTCATGATTGAATACTCAATCCACAATATTCAATAATCAAATCTCGATCCTCAAACATCAACTCTCAACACTCAATCCTCAACACTCGGTCCTCTCTCTTCAATCCTCCATCCTCAATCCTCTATCCTCAAGCGTCAATCCTCAACCCTCAATCCTCAACCCTCAATCCTCAGCCCTCAAACCTCAATTCCGAATCCTCAATCCTTAATGCTCAATCTTCATCCCTCAGTCCGCAACAATCAATTGTCAATCCTCAATCCTCAATAGAATATCCTCAATTCACAGTTTTCAATACTGAATCCCCAATCTTCAATCTTCAAATCTCAATCCACAGTAATCAATTCTCATCACTCAAGCCTCAACACTCAGTCCTCAATCTTCAATCCTCAATCCTCAATCCTCAATCTTCAATCCTCAATACTCAATCTTCAATCCTCAATCCTCAATCATCAATCCTCGATCCGCAATCCTCAGTCATCAATCCTCAATCTTCAATACTCAATCGTCAATCCGCAGTCCTCAATCCTCAATCCTCAGTCCTCGTTCCTCACACCTCAATCCTCAACCCTCAGCCATCATCCTCAATCCTCAATCCTCGTTTGTCAATCCTCAATCCTCAATCCTCAATCCTCAATAGTCAATCTCCAATCCTAGATCCTCAATCCCCAATCCTCAATCCTTAATCCTCAATCTTCAATCCTCAATCCTCAATTCTCAATCCTAAACTCTCAATCCTCAATCCTCAATCATCAATCCCCAATACTCAATCCTCAATCCTCAATACTCAACCATCAACCCTCAATTCTCAATACTCAATAGAATATCCTGAATTCTCAGTATTCAATACTCAAACCTCTCCCCTCAACCCTCAGCCCTTATCCTCCATCCTCAATCCTCAATCCCCAAACCTCAATCTTCAATCCTCAATACTCAATCTTCGATTCTCAGTTCTCAATCCTCAATCCTCAATCCCCAATCCTCAATCTTCAATCCTCAATCCTCAATCCTCAATCCTCAATCCTCAATTCCCAATCCTCAAACCTCTTTCCTCAAACCTCAATCCTCAACCCTCAGTCCGCATACTCAAATCTGAATTCTCAATCCTCAAACCTCAATCTTCAATCATCAATACTCAATCCTCAATCTTCAACACTCAATCCTCAATCCTCAATCCTCAATCCTCAATTCTCAATCTTCAATCCTCAATAATCAATCTCCAATCCTAGATCCTCAATCACCAATCCTCAATCGTTAATCCTCAATCTTCAATCCTCAATACCCAGTCCTCAGTCCTCAATACTCAATCTTCAATCCTCAATCCTCAATTCTCAATCCTCAATACTCAATCCTCAATCGTCAATCCTCAATCGTCAATCCTCAATCCCCAATCCTGAATCTTCAATCCTCAATCCTCAACCCTCAATCTTCAATCCTCAATCTTCAGTCCTCAATACCCAGGCGTCAGTCCTCAATACTCAATCTTCAATCCTCAATCCTCAATTCTCAATCCTCAATACTCAGTCATCAATCCTCAATCTTCAATACTCAATCGTCAATCCGCAGTCCTCAATCCTCAATCCTCAATCCTCGTTCCTCACACCTCAATCCTCAAAGCTCAGCCATCATCCTCAATCCTCAATCCTCGCTCCTCAATCCTCAATCCTCAATCCTCAATCCTCAATAGTCAATCTCCAATCCTAGATACTCAATCCCCAATCCTCAATCCTTAATCCTCAATCTTCAATCCTCAATCCTCAATTCTCAATCCTCAACACTCAATCCTCAATCCTCAATCCTCAATCCCCAATCCTCAATCTTCAATCTTCAATCCTCAATCCTCAACCCTCAATCTTCAATCCTCAATCTTCAATCCTCAATACCCAGGCCTCAGTCCTCAATACTCAACCTTCAATCCTCAATCCTCAATTCTCAATCCTCAATACTCAGTCATCAATCCTCAATCTTCAATACTCAATCGTCAATCCGCAGTCCTCAATCCTCAATCCTCAATCCTCGTTCCTCACACCTCAATCCTCAAAGCTCAGCCATCATCCTCAATCCTCAATCCTCGTTCCTCAATCCTCAATCCTCAATCCTCAATCCTCAATAGTCAATCTCCAATCCTAGATACTCAATCCCCAATCCTCAATCCTTAATCCTCAATCTTCAATCCTCAATCCTCAATCCTCAATCTTCAATCATCAATACTCAATCTTCAATCCTCAATTCTCAATCCTCAATCCTCATTCCTCAGTCCTCAATATTCAACACACAACCATCAACCATCAATTCTCAATACTCAACCATCAATCCTCAATTCTTAATACTCAATAGAATGTCCTGAATTCTCATGATTCAATACTCAATCCACAATATTCGATAATCAAATCTCGATTCTCAAACATCAATTCTCGACACTCAATCCTCAACACTCGGTCCTCTCTCTTCAATCCTCCATCCTCAGTCCTCTATCCTCAAGCGTCAATCCTCAACCCTCAATCCTCAACACTCAATCCTCTGTCCTCAAACCTCAATTCCGAATCCTCAATCCTGAATACTCAATATTCATCCCTCAGTCCGCAACAATCAGGAGTCGATCCTCAATCCTCTATAGAATATCCTCAATTCACAGACTTCAATACTCAATCCCCAATCTTCAATCTTCAAATATCAATCCACAGACAACAATCCTCATCACTCAACACTCAACACTCTGTCCTCAATCTTCAATCCGCAATCCTCAATCCTCAATCCTCAATCCTCAATCTTCAATCCTCAATAATCAATCTCCTATCCTAGATCCTCAATCCCCAATACTCTATCCTTAATGCTCAATATTCAATCCTCTATCCCCAGTCCACAATCTTCAATCCCCAAAGCTCAATAATCAATCCTCAATCCTCAGTCCCCAATCGTCAATCATCAGCCCACAATCTTCAATACTCAACCCTCAATCCTCAGTCCTCAATCCTCAATCCTCAATCATCAATCCTCAATCTTCAATACACAAACCTCAATCCTCAACCATCAGCCCTCATCCTCCATCCTCAATCCTCTATCCCCAAACCTCAATCTTCAATCCTCAATACTCAACCTTCGATCCTCAATCCTCAACCCTCAATCCTCAAACCTCAATCCTCAGTCCTGAATACTCAATCTTCAATACTCAATCCTCAATGCTCAATCCTCAATCCTCAATCCTCAATCCTCAATCCTCATTCCTCAAACCTCAATCCTCAACCCTCAGTCCTCATCCTCAATTCTCAATTCTCAATCCTCAATCCTCAATTCTAAATCTTCAATCCTCAATAATCAATCTCCTATCCTAGATCCTCAATCTCCAATCCTCAATCGTTAATCCTCAATCTTCAATCCTCAATCCCCAGTCCTCAATCCTCAATACTCAATCTTCAATCCTCAATCCTCAATCCTCAATATTCAACACACAACCATCAACCAACAATTATCAATACTCAACCATCAACACTGAATTCTTAATACTCAATAGAATATCCTGAATTCTCATGATTCAATACTCAATCCACAATATTCAATAATCAAATATCGATCCTCAATCATCAATTCTAAACACTCAATCCTCAACACTCGGTCCTCTCACTTCAATCCTCCATCCTCAATCCTCTATCCTCAAGCGTCAACCCTCAATCCTCAGTCCTCAAACCTCAATTCCGAATCCTCAATCCTGAATGCTCAATCTTCATCGCACAGTCCGCAACAATCAATTGTCAATCCTCAATCCTCAATAGAATATCCTCAATTCACAGTTTTCAATACTGAATCCCCAATCTTCAATATTCAAATCTCAATCCACAGACATCAATTCTCATCACTCAAGCCTCAACACTCAGTCCTCAATCTTCAATCCTCAATCCTCAATCCTCAATCTTCAATCCTCCACACTCAATCTCCAATCCTCAATCCTCAATCATCAATCCTCAATCCTCAATCCTCAATCCTCAGTCACCAATCCTCAATCTTCAATACTCAATCGTCAATCCGCAGTCCTGAATCCTCAATCCTCAATCCTCGTTCCTCAAACCTCAATCCTCAACCCTCAGCCCTCATCCTCCATCCCCAATCCTCAATCCTCAAACCTCAATCTTCAATCCTCAATACTCAATCTTCGATTCTCAATTCTCAATCCTCAACCCTCAATCCCCAATCCTCAATCTTCAATCCTCAATCCTCAATCCTCAATCCTCAATCCTCAATTCTCAATCCTCAAACCACGTTCCTCAAACCTCAATCCTCAACCATCAGTCCGCATACTCAATTCTGAATTCTCAATCCTCAAACCTCAATCTTCAATCATCAATACTCAATCCTCAATCTTCAACACTCAATCCTCAATCCTCAATCCTCAATCCTCAGTCCTCAATCTCCAATCCGCAATCCTCAATCGTCAATCTTCAATCCTCCATACTCAATCTTCAATCCTCAATCCTCAATCATCACTCCTCAATCCTCAATTCTCAATCCTCAATCCTCATCCCTCAAACCTCAATCCTCAACCCTCAGTCCTCATTCTCAATTCTCAATTCTCAATCCTCAATCCTCAATCCTCAATCTTCAATCGTCAATAATCAATCTCCTATCCTAGATCCTCAATCCCCAATACTCTATCCTTAATCCTCAATATTCAATCCTCTATCCCCAGTCCACAATCTTCAATCCCCAAAGCTCAATAATCAATCCTCAATCGTCAGTCCTCAATCGTCAATCATCAGCCCACAATCCTCAATACTCAATCCTCAATCCTCAGTCCTCAATCCTCAATCCTCAATCATCAATCCTCAATCTTCAATACTCAATCCTCAATCCTCAATCCTCAATCCTCCATCCTCAATTCTCAATCCTCAATCCTCTGTCCTCAGTCCTCAAACCTCAACCCTAAACCCTCAGCCCTCATCCTCAATCCTCAATCCTGAATCCTCAATCCTCAACCTTCAATCCTCAATACACAGTCTTCAATCCTCAATCTTCAATCCTCAATCCTCAGTCCTCAATCCTCAATCTTCAATACTCAAACCTCAATCATCAATCCTCAATCCTCAATCCTCAATCCTCAATCCTCAATCTTCAATCCTCCATACTCAATCTTCCATCCTCAATCCTCAATCATCAATCCTCAATCCTCAATCCTCAGTCATCAATCCTCAATCTTCAATACCCAAACCTCAATCATCAATCCTCAATCCTCAATCCTCAATCCTCATTCCTCGAACCTCAATCCTCAACCCTCAGTCCTCATCCTCAATTCTCAATACTTAATCCTCAATCCTCAATCCTTTATCTTCAATCCTCAGTAATCAATCTCCTACCCTAGATGCTCAATCCCCAATACTCTATCCTTAATCCTCAATCCTCAATCCTCAGTCATCAATCCTCAATCCTCAATACTCAATCGTCAGTACTCAATCGTCAATCCTCAGTCCTCAATTCTCAACCCTCAATCCTCGTTCCTCAAACCTCAATCCTCAACCCTCAGTCCTCATCCTCAATACTCAATCCTCAATCCTCAAACCTCAATCTTCAATCCTCAATACTCAATCCTCAATCCTCAATACTCAACCATCAATACTCAATTCTCAATACTCAATAGAATATCCTGAATTCTCAGTATTCAATACTCAAACCTCAATCCTCAACCCTCAGCCCTCATTCTCCATCCTCAATCCTCAGTCATCAATCCTCAATCCTCAATCCTCAATCGTTAATCTTCAATCCTCAGTAATCAATCTCCTACCCTAGATGCTCAATCCCCAATACTCTATCCTTAATCCCCAATCCTCAATCCTCAATCCTCAATCCTCAATCATCAGTCATGAATACTCAATATTCATAACTCAATCCTCAATCCTCAATCCTCAAACCTCAGTCCTCAATCCTCAATCCTCATTCCTCAAACCTCAATCCTCAACCCTCAGTCCTCATCCTCAATTCTCAATTCTCAATCCTCATTCCTCAATGCTCAATCCTCAATCCTCAATACCCAATCTTCAATCCTCAATACTCAATCTTCAATCCTCAATCCTCAATCATCAATCCTCGATCCTCAATCCTCAGTCATCAATCCTCAATCTTCAATACTCAATCGTCAATCCGCAGTCCTCAATCCTCAATCCTCAGTCCTCGTTCCTCACACCTCAATCCTCAACCCTCAGCCATCATCCTCAATCCTCAATCCTCGTTTGTCAATCCTCAATCCTCAATCCTCAATCCTCAATAGTCAATCTCCAATCCTAGATCCTCAATCCCCAATCCTCAATCCTTAATCCTCAATCTTCAATCCTCAATCCTCAATTCTCAATCCTAAACTCTCAATCCTCAATCCTCAATCATCAATCCCCAATACTCAATCCTCAATCCTCAATACTCAACCATCAACCCTCAATTCTCAATACTCAATAGAATATCCTGAATTCTCAGTATTCAATACTCAAACCTCTCCCCTCAACCCTCAGCCCTTATCCTCCATCCTCAATCCTCAATCCCCAAACCTCAATCTTCAATCCTCAATACTCAATCTTCGATTCTCAGTTCTCAATCCTCAATCCTCAATCCCCAATCCTCAATCTTCAATCCTCAATCCTCAATCCTCAATCCTCAATCCTCAATTCCCAATCCTCAAACCTCTTTCCTCAAACCTCAATCCTCAACCCTCAGTCCGCATACTCAAATCTGAATTCTCAATCCTCAAACCTCAATCTTCAATCATCAATACTCAATCCTCAATCTTCAACACTCAATCCTCAATCCTCAATCCTCAATCCTCAATTCTCAATCTTCAATCCTCAATAATCAATCTCCAATCCTAGATCCTCAATCACCAATCCTCAATCGTTAATCCTCAATCTTCAATCCTCAATACCCAGTCCTCAGTCCTCAATACTCAATCTTCAATCCTCAATCCTCAATTCTCAATCCTCAATACTCAATCCTCAATCGTCAATCCTCAATCGCCAATCCTCAATCCCCAATCCTGAATCTTCAATCCTCAATCCTCAACCCTCAATCTTCAATCCTCAATCTTCAATCCTCAATACCCAGGCGTCAGTCCTCAATACTCAATCTTCAATCCTCAATCCTCAATTCTCAATCCTCAATACTCAGTCATCAATCCTCAATCTTCAATACTCAATCGTCAATCCGCAGTCCTCAATCCTCAATCCTCAATCCTCGTTCCTCACACCTCAATCCTCAAAGCTCAGCCATCATCCTCAATCCTCAATCCTCGCTCCTCAATCCTCAATCCTCAATCCTCAATCCTCAATAGTCAATCTCCAATCCTAGATACTCAATCCCCAATCCTCAATCCTTAATCCTCAATCTTCAATCCTCAATCCTCAATTCTCAATCCTCAACACTCAATCCTCAATCCTCAATCCCCAATCCTCAATCTTCAATCTTCAATCCTCAATCCTCAACCCTCAATCTTCAATCCTCAATCTTCAATCCTCAATACCCAGGCCTCAGTCCTCAATACTCAACCTTCAATCCTCAATCCTCAATTCTCAATCCTCAATACTCAGTCATCAATCCTCAATCTTCAATACTCAATCGTCAATCCGCAGTCCTCAATCCTCAATCCTCAATCCTCGTTCCTCACACCTCAATCCTCAAAGCTCAGCCATCATCCTCAATCCTCAATCCTCGTTCCTCAATCCTCAATCCTCAATCCTCAATCCTCAATAGTCAATCTCCAATCCTAGATACTCAATCCCCAATCCTCAATCCTTAATCCTCAATCTTCAATCCTCAATCCTCAATCCTCAATCTTCAATCATCAATACTCAATCTTCAATCCTCAATTCTCAATCCTCAATCCTCATTCCTCAGTCCTCAATATTCAACACACAACCATCAACCATCAATTCTCAATACTCAACCATCAATCCTCAATTCTTAATACTCAATAGAATGTCCTGAATTCTCATGATTCAATACTCAATCCACAATATTCGATAATCAAATCTCGATTCTCAAACATCAATTCTCGACACTCAATCCTCAACACTCGGTCCTCTCTCTTCAATCCTCCATCCTCAGTCCTCTATCCTCAAGCGTCAATCCTCAACCCTCAATCCTCAACACTCAATCCTCTGTCCTCAAACCTCAATTCCGAATCCTCAATCCTGAATACTCAATATTCATCCCTCAGTCCGCAACAATCAGGAGTCGATCCTCAATCCTCTATAGAATATCCTCAATTCACAGACTTCAATGCTCAATCCCCAATCTTCAATCTTCAAATATCAATCCACAGACAACAATCCTCATCACTCAACACTCAACACTCTGTCCTCAATCTTCAATCCGCAATCCTCAATCCTCAATCCTCAATCCTCAATCTTCAATCCTCAATAATCAATCTCCTATCCTAGATCCTCAATCCCCAATACTCTATCCTTAATGCTCAATATTCAATCCTCTATCCCCAGTCCACAATCTTCAATCCCCAAAGCTCAATAATCAATCCTCAATCCTCAGTCCCCAATCGTCAATCATCAGCCCACAATCTTCAATACTCAACCCTCAATCCTCAGTCCTCAATCCTCAATCCTCAATCATCAATCCTCAATCTTCAATACACAAACCTCAATCCTCAACCATCAGCCCTCATCCTCCATCCTCAATCCTCTATCCCCAAACCTCAATCTTCAATCCTCAATACTCAACCTTCGATCCTCAATCCTCAACCCTCAATCCTCAAACCTCAATCCTCAGTCCTGAATACTCAATCTTCAATACTCAATCCTCAATGCTCAATCCTCAATCCTCAATCCTCAATCCTCAATCCTCATTCCTCAAACCTCAATCCTCAACCCTCAGTCCTCATCCTCAATTCTCAATTCTCAATCCTCAATCCTCAATTCTAAATCTTCAATCCTCAATAATCAATCTCCTATCCTAGATCCTCAATCTCCAATCCTCAATCGTTAATCCTCAATCTTCAATCCTCAATCCCCAGTCCTCAATCCTCAATACTCAATCTTCAATCCTCAATCCTCAATCCTCAATATTCAACACACAACCATCAACCAACAATTATCAATACTCAACCATCAACACTGAATTCTTAATACTCAATAGAATATCCTGAATTCTCATGATTCAATACTCAATCCACAATATTCAATAATCAAATATCGATCCTCAATCATCAATTCTAAACACTCAATCCTCAACACTCGGTCCTCTCACTTCAATCCTCCATCCTCAATCCTCTATCCTCAAGCGTCAACCCTCAATCCTCAGTCCTCAAACCTCAATTCCGAATCCTCAATCCTGAATGCTCAATCTTCATCCCACAGTCCGCAACAATCAATTGTCAATCCTCAATCCTCAATAGAATATCCTCAATTCACAGTTTTCAATACTGAATCCCCAATCTTCAATATTCAAATCTCAATCCACAGACATCAATTCTCATCACTCAAGCCTCAACACTCAGTCCTCAATCTTCAATCCTCAATCCTCAATCCTCAATCTTCAATCCTCCACACTCAATCTCCAATCCTCAATCCTCAGTCATCAATCCTCAATCTTCAATACTCAATCGTCAATCCGCAGTCCTGAATCCTCAATCCTCAATCCTCGTTCCTCAAACCTCAATCCTCAACCCTCAGCCCTCATCCTCCATCCCCAATCCTCAATCCTCAAACCTCAATCTTCAATCCTCAATACTCAATCTTCGATTCTCAATTCTCAATCCTCAACCCTCAATCCCCAATCCTCAATCTTCAATCCTCAATCCTCAATCCTCAATCCTCAATCCTCAATTCTCAATCCTCAAACCACGTTCCTCAAACCTCAATCCTCAACCATCAGTCCGCATACTCAATTCTGAATTCTCAATCCTCAAACCTCAATCTTCAATCATCAATACTCAATCCTCAATCTTCAACACTCAATCCTCAATCCTCAATCCTCAATCCTCAGTCCTCAATCTCCAATCCGCAATCCTCAATCGTCAATCTTCAATCCTCCATACTCAATCTTCAATCCTCAATCCTCAATCATCACTCCTCAATCCTCAATTCTCAATCCTCAATCCTCATCCCTCAAACCTCAATCCTCAACCCTCAGTCCTCATTCTCAATTCTCAATTCTCAATCCTCAATCCTCAATCCTCAATCTTCAATCCTCAATAATCAATCTCCTCTCCTAGATCCTCAATCCCCAATACTCTATCCTTAATCCTCAATATTCAATCCTCTATCCCCAGTCCACAATCTTCAATCCCCAAAGCTCAATAATCAATCCTCAATCGTCAGTCCTCAATCGTCAATCATCAGCCCACAATCTTCAATACTCAATCCTCAATCCTCAGTCCTCAATCCTCAATCCTCAATCATCAATCCTCAATCTTCAATACTCAATCCTCAATCCTCAATCCTCAATCCTCCATCCTCAATTCTCAATCCTCAATCCTCTGTCCTCAGTCCTCAAACCTCAACCCTAAACCCTCAGCCCTCATCCTCAATCCTCAATCCTGAATCCTCAATCCTCAACCTTCAATCCTCAATACACAGTCTTCAATCCTCAATCTTCAATCCTCAATCCTCAGTCCTCAATCCTCAATCTTCAATACTCAAACCTCAATCATCAATCCTCAATCCTCAATCCTCAATCCTCAATCCTCAATCTTCAATCCTCCATACTCAATCTTCCATCCTCAATCCTCAATCATCAATCCTCAATCCTCAATCCTCAGTCATCAATCCTCAATCTTCAATACTCAAACCTCAATCATCAATCCTCAATCCTCAATCCTCAATCCTCATTCCTCGAACCTCAATCCTCAACCCTCAGTCCTCATCCTCAATTCTCAATACTTAATCCTCAATCCTCAATCCTTTATCTTCAATCCTCAGTAATCAATCTCCTACCCTAGATGCTCAATCCCCAATACTCTATCCTTAATCCTCAATCCTCAATCCTCAGTCATCAATCCTCAATCCTCAATACTCAATCGTCAGTACTCAATCGTCAATCCTCAGTCCTCAATTCTCAACCCTCAATCCTCGTTCCTCAAACCTCAATCCTCAACCCTCAGTCCTCATCCTCAATACTCAATCCTCAATCCTCAAACCTCAATCTTCAATCCTCAATACTCAATCCTCAATCCTCAATACTCAACCATCAATACTCAATTCTCAATACTCAATAGAATATCCTGAATTCTCAGTATTCAATACTCAAACCTCAATCCTCAACCCTCAGCCCTCATTCTCCATCCTCAATCCTCAGTCATCAATCCTCAATCCTCAATCCTCAATCCTTAATCTTCAATCCTCAGTAATCAATCTCCTACCCTAGATGCTCAATCCCCAATACTCTATCCTTAATCCCCAATCCTCAATCCTCAATCCTCAATCCTCAATCATCAGTCATGAATACTCAATATTCATAACTCAATCCTCAATCCTCAATCCTCAAACCTCAGTCCTCAATCCTCAATCCTCATTCCTCAAACCTCAATCCTCAACCCTCAGTCCTCATCCTCAATTCTCAATTCTCAATCCTCATTCCTCAATGCTCAATCCTCAATCCCCAATACCCAATCTTCAATCCTCAATCCTCAATCCTCAAGCCTCAATCCTCAATCCTCAATCTTCAATCCTGAATACTCAATCTTCATTCCTCAATACTCAATCTTCAATCCTCAACCCTCAATCCTCAATCCACAATCCTCAATCCTCAATCATCAACCTTCAATCCTCAATACTCAATCTTCGGTCCTCAATCCTCAATCATAAATCCTCAATCATCAATCTTCAATCCTCAATACTCAGACTTCAATCCTCAATCCTCAATCCTCAATCCTCAATGCTCAATTCTCAATCATCAATCCTCAATCTTCAATACTCAATCCTCAATCCTCAATCCTCAATCCTCAAAACTCAATCTTCAATCCTCAATCCTCAATCCTCAATCCTCTATCCTCAATCCTCAATCCTCAATCCTCAGTCATCAATCCTCAATCTTCAATACTCAATCGTCATCCGCAGTCCTCAATCCTCAATCCTCAATCCTCGTTCCTCAAACCTCAATCCTCAACCCTCAGCCATCATCCTCAATCCTCAATCCTCGTTCCTCAATCCTCAATCCTCAATCCTCAATCCTCAATAGTCAATCTCCAATCCTAGATCCTCAGTCCCCTATCCTCAATCCTTAATCCTCAATCTTCAAACCTCAATCCTCAATTCTCAATCCTCAAACCTCAATCCTCAACCCTAAGTCCTCATCCTCAATTCTAAATTCTCAATCCTCAAACCTCAATCTTCAATCCTCAATACTCAATCCTCAATCTTCAACACTCAATCCTCAATCCTCAATCCTCAATCCTCAATCATCAATCCTCAATCATCAATCCTCAATCTTCGATACTCAATCCTCAATCCTCAATCCTCAATCCTCAATACTCAACCATCAACCCTCAGTTCCCAATACTCAATAGAATATCCTGAATTCTCAGTATTCAATACACAAACCTCAATCCTCAACCATCAGCCCTCATCCTCCATCCTCAATCCTCTATCCCCAATTCTCAATCATCAATCCTCAATACTCAATCTTCGATCCTCAATCCTCAACCCTCAATCCTCAATCCTCAATCCTGAGTCCTGAATACTCAACCTTCAATACTCAATCCTCAATCCTCAATCCTCAATCCTCAATCCTCAATCCTCAATCCTCATTCCTCAAACCTCAATCCTCAACCCTCAGTCGTCATCCTCAATTCTCAATTCTCAATCCTCAATCCTCAATTCTCAATCTTGAATCCTCAATAATCAATCTCCTATCCTAGATCCTCAATCCCCAATCCTCAATCGTTAATCCTCAATCTTCAATCCTCAATCCCCAGTCCTCAATCCTCAATACTCAATCTTCAATCCTCAATCATCAATCCTCAATATTCAACACACAACCATCAACCAACAATTCTCAATACTCAACCATCAACCCTGAATTCTTAATACTCAATAGAATATCCCGAATACTCAATCCTCAATCCTCAATCCTCAATCCTCAATCCTCAATCCTCAATCCTCATTCCTCAAACCTCAATCCACATTCCTCAATCCTCAACCATCAACCTTCAATCCTCAATACTCAATCTTCAATCCTCAATCCTTAATCCTCAATCGTCAATCCTCATTCTTCAATCCTCAATACCCAAACCTCAATCCTTAATCCTCAATCCTCCATCCTCAATTCTCAATCCTCAATCCTCAGTCCTCAGTCCTCAAACCTCAACTCTCAACCCTCAGCCCTCATCCACAATCCTCAATCCTAAATCCTCAATCATCAATCTTCAATCCTCAATACTCAGTCTTCAATCCTCAATCCTCAATCCTCAATCCTCAATCCTCAATCCTCAATCATCAATACTCAATCTTCAATACTCAATCCTCAATCCTCGATCCTCAATCCTCAATACTCAATCTTCAATCCTCAATCCTCAATCCTCAATCCTCGATCCTCAATCCTCAGTCATCAATCCTCAATCCTCAATACTCAATCGTCAATACTCAATCGTCAATCCTCAGTCCTCAATTCTCAATCCTCAATCCTCGTTCCTCAAACCTCAATCCTCAACCCTCGTTCCTCATCCTCAATTCTCAATCCTTAATCCTCAAACCTCAATCTTCAATCCGCAATACTCAATCCTCAATCCTCAATACTCCACCATCAATCCTCAATTCTCAATACTCAATAGAATATCCTGAATTCTCAGTATTCAATACTCAAACCTCAATCCTCGACCCTCAGCCATCATCCTCAATCCTCAATCCTCGTTCCTCAATCCTCAATCGTCAATCCTCAATCCTCATTCCTCAATAGTCAATCTCCAATCCTAGATCCTCAATCCCCAATCCTCAATCCTTAATCCTCAATCTTCAATCCCCAATCCTCAATTCTCAATTCTCAATCCTCAATACTCAATCTTCAATCCTCAACCCTCAATCCTCAATCCACAATCCTCAATCCTCAATCATCGACCTTCAATCCTCAATACTCAATCTTCAATCCTCAATCCTCAATCCTGAGTCGTCGATCCTCATTCTTCAATCCTCAATACCCAATCCTCAATCTTCAATCCTCAATCCTCAATACTCAATACTCAATCTTCAATCCTCAATCCTCAATCCTCAATCCGCAATCCTCAATCCTCAGTCATCAATCCTCAATCCTCAATACTCAATCGTCAATCCTCAGTCCTCAATTCTCAATCCTCAATCCTCGTACCTCAAACCTCAATCCTCAACCGTCAGACCTCATCCTCAATTCTCAATCCACAATCCTCAAACCTTAATCTTCAATCCTCAATACCCAATCCTCAATCCTCAATACACAACCATCAATCCTCAATTCTCAATACTCAATAGGATATCCTGAATTCTCAGTATTCAATACCCAAACCTCAATCCTCAACCCACAGCCCTCATCCTCCATCCTCAATTCTCAATCCTCAAACCTCAATCTTCGATCCTTAATACTAAATCTTCGATTCTCAATTCTCAATCCTCAATCCTTGATCCCCAATCCTTAATCTTCAATCCTCAATCCTCAATCCTCAATCCTCAATCCTCAATCCTCAATCATCAATACTCAATCTTCAATCCTCAATCGTCAATCCTCAATACTCAATCTTCAATCCTCAATCCTCAATCCTCAATCCTCAACCCTCAGCTCTCATCCTCAATCCACAATCCTGAATCCTCAATCCTCAATGTTCAATCCTCAATACTCAATCCTCAATCTTCAATCCTCCATACTCAATCTCCAATCCTCTATCCTCAATCATCAATCCTCAATCCTCAATACTCAACCATCAATACTCAATTCTCAATACTCAATAGAATATCCTGAATTCCCAGTATTCAATACTCAAACCTCAATCCTCAATCCCCAATCCTCAAACCTCAATCATCAATCCTCAATCTTAAACACTCAATCCTCAATCCTCAATCCTCAATCTTCAATCCTCAATCCTCAATCCTCAATCCTCAATCCTCATCATCAATACTCAATCTTCAATCCTCAATCCTCAATCCTCTATCCTCAATCCTCAATCATCAGTCATGAACACTCAATCTTCATAACTCAACCCTGAATCCTCAATCCTCAATCCTCAGTCCTCAATCCTCAATCCTCATTCCTCAAACCTCAATCCTCAACCCTCAGCCCTCATCCTCAATCCTTAATCCTCAATCTTCAATCATCAATCCGCAATCCTCAATACTCAATCTTCAACCCTCAATCCTCAGTCCTCAAACCTCAATTCTGAATCCTCAATCCTGAATCCTCAATCTTCAATCCTCAATACTCAATCTTCAATCCTCGATACTCAATACTCAATCCTCAATCCTCAATCCTCAACCATCATTCTTCAATCCTCAATACTCAATCTTCAATCCTCAATTCTCAATCCTCAATCCTCATTCTTCAATCCTCAATACCCAATCCTCAATCTACAATCCTCAATCCTCAATCCTCAATTCTCAATCCTCAATCCTCAGTCCTCAGTCCTCAAACCTCAATCCTCAGCCCTCAGCCCTCATCCTCAATCCTCAATCCTCAACACTCAATTCTCAATCCTCAATCCTCAATCGTCTGTCTTCAATCCTCAATACTCAATCATCAATCCTCAATCCTCAATCCTCAATCCTCAATCCTCATTCTTCAATCCTCAATACCCAATCCTCAATCTTCAATCCTCAACCCTCAACCCTCAATTCTCATTCCTCAATCCTCAATCCTCAATCCTCAATCCTCAGTCCTCAGTCCTCAAACCTCAATCCTCAACCCTCAGCCCTCATCGTCAATCCTCAGTCTTCAATCCTCAATCCTCAATCTTCAATGCTCAATACTCAACCTTCAATCCACAATACTCAATCTTCAATCCTCAATCCTCAATCCTCAATCCTCAATCCTCATTCTTCAATCCTCAACACCCAATCCTCAATATTCAATCCTCAATCCTCAGTCCTCAATTCTCAATACTCAATCTTCAATCCTCAATACTCAATCTTCAATCCTCAACCCTCAATCCTCAATCCTCAATCATCAATCCTCAACCCTCAATCCTCGATCCTCAATCTTCAGTCCTTAGTCCCAAATCCTCAGCCTTCAATCCTCAATCCTCAACCCCCAACCTTCAATCCTCAATACTCAATCTTCAATCCTCAATACTCAATCCTCAATCCTCAATCCTCAATCCTCAATCTTCAATCCTCAATACTCAATCTTCGATCCTCAATCCTCAATCCTCAATCCTCAATCCTCAATCCTCAATCCTCAATCCGCAATCCTCAATCTTCAATCCTCAATCCTCAATCCTCAATCCTCAATCCTCAATTTTCAATCCTAATTCTTCAATCCTCAATACCCAATACTCAATCTTCAATCCTCAATCCTCAATCCTCAATTCTCAATCCTCAACCCTCAGTCCTCAGTCTTCGAACCTCAAACATCAACCCTCAGACCTCATTGTCAATCCTCAATGCTCAATCCTCAATCCTCAATCTTCAATCCTCAATACTCAATCTTCAATCCTCAATCCTCAATTCTCAATCCTCAATCCTCAATCCTCAATCCTCAATCCTCAATCGTCAGTCGTCAATCCTCAACACTCAATTTTCAATTCTCAATCCTCAATCCTCAATCCTCAATACTCATTCTTCAATCCTCAATACCCAATCCTCAATCTTCAATCCTCAATCCTCAATCCTCAATTCTCAATCCTCAATCCTCAGTCCTCAGTCCTCAAACCTCAATCCTCAACCCTTAGCCCTCATCGTCAATCCTCAGTCCTCAATCCTCAATCCTCAACCTTCAATCCTCAATACTCAATCTTCAATCCTCAATCCTCAATTCTCAATCCTCAATTCTCAATCCTCAACCCTCAATCTTCAATCCTCAATACTCAATCTTCAATCCTCTATCCTCAATCCTCAATCCTCAATCTTCAATCCTCAACCCTTAATACTCAATCCTCAATCCTCAATCCTCAATCGTCAGTCTTCAATCCTCAATACACAATCTTCAATCCTCAATCCTCAATCCTCAATCCTCAATCCTCAATCCTCATTCTCCAATCCTCAATACCAAATCCTCAATATTCAATCCTCAATCCTCAATCCTCAATTCTCAATCCTCAATCCTCGATCTTCAGACCTCAAACATCAATACACAACCCTCAGTCCTCGTCCTCAATCCACAACCCTCAATCCTCAATCCTCAATCTTCAAACATCAATATACAATCTTCAGTCCTCAATCCTCAATACTCAAACCTCAATCCTCAATCCTCAATGTTCAACCCGCGATACCCAATCCTCAATGTTCAATCCTCAATCCTCAATCCTCAATCCTCAATCCTCAATCCTCAATCTTCAATCCTCAATCCTCAATCCTCAGTCCCCAAACCTCAATCCTCAATCTTCAATCCTCAAAATTCAATCTTGAATCCTCGATCCGCAATCCTCAATCCTCAATCCTCAATCCTCAATCTTCAATCCTCAATACTCAATCTTCGATCCTCAATCCTCAATCCTCAATCCTCAATCCTCAATCCTCAATCCTCAATCCGCAATCCTCAATCTTCAATCCTCAATCCTCAATCCTCAATCCTCAATCCTCAATTTTCAATCCTAATTCTTCAATCCTCAATACCCAATACTCAATCTTCAATCCTCAATCCTCAATCCTCAATTCTCAATCCTCAACCCTCAGTCCTCAGTCTTCGAACCTCAAACATCAACCCTCAGACCTCATTGTCAATCCTCAATGCTCAATCCTCAATCCTCAATCTTCAATCCTCAATACTCAATCTTCAATCCTCAATCCTCAATTCTCAATCCTCAATCCTCAATCCTCAATCCTCAATCCTCAATCCTCAATCCTCAATCGTCAGTCGTCAATCCTCAACACTCAATTTTCAATTCTCAATCCTCAATCCTCAATCCTCAATACTCATTCTTCAATCCTCAATACCCAATCCTCAATCTTCAATCCTCAATCCTCAATCCTCAATTCTCAATCCTCAATCCTCAGTCCTCAGTCCTCAAACCTCAATCCTCAACCCTTAGCCCTCATCGTCAATCCTCAGTCCTCAATCCTCAATCCTCAACCTTCAATCCTCAATACTCAATCTTCAATCCTCAATCCTCAATTCTCAATCCTCAATTCTCAATCCTCAACCCTCAATCTTCAATCCTCAATACTCAATCTTCAATCCTCAATCCTCAATCTTCAATCCTCAACCCTTAATACTCAATCCTCAATCCTCAATCCTCAATCGTCAGTCTTCAATCCTCAATACACAATCTTCAATCCTCAATCCTCAATCCTCAATCCTCAATCCTCAATCCTCATTCTCCAATCCTCAATACCAAATCCTCAATATTCAATCCTCAATCCTCAATCCTCAATTCTCAATCCTCAATCCTCGATCTTCAGACCTCAAACATCAATACACAACCCTCAGTCCTCGTCCTCAATCCACAACCCTCAATCCTCAATCCTCAATCTTCAAACATCAATATACAATCTTCAGTCCTCAATCCTCAATACTCAAACCTCAATCCTCAATCCTCAATGTTCAACCCGCGATACCCAATCCTCAATGTTCAATCCTCAATCCTCAATCCTCAATCCTCAATCCTCAATCCTCAATCTTCAATCCTCAATCCTCAATCCTCAGTCCCCAAACCTCAATCCTCAATCTTCAATCCTCAAAATTCAATCTTGAATCCTCGATCCGCAATCCTCAATCCTCAACCCTCAATCCTCAATTCTCAATACTCGATACTCAATCTTCAATCCTCAATCCTCAGTCCTCAAACCTCAATTCTGAATCCTCAATCCTGAATTCTCAATCTTCGGCCCTCAGTCCTCAACAATCAGTTGTCAATCCTCAATCCTCAATAGAATACCCTCAATTCACAGCTTTCAATACTCAATATACAATCTGCAATCTTCAAACCTCTATCCACAAACATCAATTCTCATCACTCAACCCTCATCACTCAGTCCTCAATGTTCAATCCTCAATCCTCAATCCTCAATCCTCAATTCTCAATCCTCAATCCACAATTTTCAATCCTCATTCTTCAATCCTCAATACCCAATACTCAATCTTCAATCATCAATCCTCAATCCTCAGTCCTCAATCCTCAATCTTCAATCCTCAATACGCAATCTTCAATCCTCAATCGTCAACATTCAATCCTCAATACTCAATCTTCAATCCTCAATCCTCAATCCTCATTCCTCAAACCTCAATACTCAACCCTCAGTCCTCGTCCTCAATTCCCAATTCTCAATCCTCAATTCTCAATTCTCAATCTTCAATCCTCAGTAATCAATCTTCAATCCTCAATCCCCAGACCTCAATCTTCAATCCTCAGCCCTCAATGCTCAATCCTCAATCCTCAATCTTCAATCCTCAATACTCAATCTTCAATCCTCAATCCTCAATCCCCAATCCTCAATCCTCAATCCTCAATCGTCAGTCTTCAATTCTCAATACTCAATCTGCAATCCTCAGTCCTCAATCCTCAATCCTCAATCCTCATTCTTCAATCCTCAATAGTCAATCTCCAATCCTAGATCCTCGATACCCAATCCTCAATCCTTAAACCTCAATCTTCAATCCTCAATCCTCAATTCTCAATCATCAATACTCAATCCTCAATCCTGAATCCTCAGACCCCAATCCTCAATCTTCAATCCTCAATCCACAATCCTCAAGCCTCAATCCTCAATTCTCAATCCTCAATCCTCAGTCCTCAGTCCTCAAACCTCAATCCTCAACCCTCAGCCCTCACCGTCAATCCTCAATCTTCAATCCTCAATCCAAAATCTTCAATGCTCAATACTCAACCTTCAATCCACAATCCGCAATTCTCAATCCTCAATCCTCAATCCTCAATCCTCAATCGTCAGTCTTCAATCCTCAATACTCAATCTTCAATCCTCAATTCTCAATCCTCAATCCTCAATCCTCATTCTTCAATCCTCAATACCCAATCCTGAATCCTCAATCTTTAATCCTCAATCCTACAATCCACAATCCTCAACATTCAACACACAACCCTCAACCATCAATCCTCAATGCTCAACCATCAATACTCAATTCTCAATACTCAATAGAATATCCGGAATTCTCAGTTTTCAATACTCAATCCTCAATCTTCAATCTTCATGTCTCCATCCACAAACATCAATTCTCATCACTCAACCCTCAACACTCAGTCCACAATCTTCAATCCTCAATCCTCAATACTCAATCCTCAGTCCTCAGTCCTCAATCTTCAATACCCAATCCTCAATCCCAAAATCCTCAATCCTCAATCCTCAATCCTCAATCCCCAATCCTCAATCTTCAATCCTCAATCCTCAATCCTCAAGCCTCGATCCTCAATCCTCAAACTTCAATCCTGAATACTCAATCTTCAATCCTCAATCCTCAATCCCCAATCCTCAATCGTCAGTCTTCAATCCTCAATACTCGCCCTTCAATTCTCAATCCTCAATCCTCATTCCTCAATCCTCATTCTTCAATCCTCAATACCCAATCCTCAGTCTGCAATCCTCAATCCTCAATCCTCAATTCTCAATCCTCAATCCTCAGTCCTCAGGCCTCAAACCTCAATCCTCAACCCTCAGCCCTCATCCTCAATCCTCAATCCTCAATCCTCAATCCTCAATCTTCAATCCTCAATACTCAATCGTCAATCCTCAATCCTCAGTCATCAACCCTCAATTCTGAATCCTCATTCCTGAGTCCTCAATCTTCAGCTCTCAGTCCTCAACAATCAGTTGTCAATCCTCAATCCGCAATAGAATATCCTCAATTCACAGTTTTCAATACTCAATACTCAATCTGGAATCTTCCAACCTCTATCCACAAACATCAATTCTCATGACTCAACACTCAACACTCAGTCCTCAATGTTCAATCCTCAATCCTCGATTCTCAATCCTCAATCCTCAATCCTCAGTCCTCAAGCATCAATAGTTAACCCTCAGTCCTCGTCCTCAATCCACAACCATCAATCCTCAATCCTCAATCTTCAATCATCAATATTCAATCTTCCATCCTCAATCCTCAATCCTCAATGCTCATTCCTCAATCCTCAATGTTCAATCCTCAATACCCAACCCTCAACCCTCTGTCCTCATCCTCAATTCTCAATTCTCAATCCTCAAACCTCAATCCTCAATCTTCAATCCTCAATAATCAATCTCCTATCCTAGATTCTCAATCCCCCATACTCTATCGTTAATCCTCAATATTCAATCCTCTATCCCCAGGCCACAACCTTCAATCCCCAAAGCTCAATAATCAATCCTCAAACCTCAGTCCTCAATCGTCAATAATCAATCCACAATCTTCAATACACAATCCTCAATCCCCAATCCTCAATCCTCAATCCTCAATCATCAACCCTCAATCTTCAATACTCAATCCTCAATCTACAATCCTCAATCCTCAACACTTAACCATCAATCCTCAATTCTCAATACTCGATAGAATATCCTGAATTCTCAGGATTCAATACTCAAACCTCAATCCTCAGCCCTCAGCACTCATCCTCCATCCTCAATCCTCAATCCTCAATCCTCAATCCTCAATCCTCAATAATCAACCTCCAATCCTACATCCTCAATCCCCAATCCTCAATCCTTAATCCTCAATCTTCAATCCTCAATCCACAGTCCTCAATCTTCAATCCTCAATGCTCAATCCTCAATCCTAAATCCTCAGTCAACAGTCCTCAATCCTCAACACTCAAACCTCAATCCTCAACCGCCAGTCCTCGTCCTCAATCCTCAACCCTCAATCCTCAATCCTCAATCTTCAGTCATCAATACGCAATCGTCAATCCTCAATCCTCAATCCTCAATCCTAAAATCCACAATCCTCAATATTCAACACACAACCCTCAACTATCAATCCTCAATGATCAACCATCAATACTCAATTCTCAATACTCAATAGAATATCCTGAATTCTCAGTTTTCAATACTCAATCCTCAATCTTCAATCTTCATGTCTCCATCCACAAACATCAATTCTCATCACTCAACCCTCAACACTCAGTCCACAATCTTCAATCCTCAATCCTCAATACTCAATCCTCAGTCCTCAGTCCTCAATCTTCAATACCCAATCCTCAATCCTAAAATCCTCAATCCTCAATCCTCAATCACCAATCCTCAATCTTCAATCCTCAATCCTCAATCCTCAAGCCTCGATCCTCAATCCTCAACCTTCAATCCTCAATACTCAATCTTCAATCCTCAATCCTCTATCCTCAATCCTCAATCTTCAATCCTCAATACTCAATCTTCAATCCTCAATCCTCAATCCTCAATAATCAATCCTCAATCCTCAATCATCAATCCTCATTCTTCAATACTCAATCCTCAATCCTCAATCCTCAATCCTGAATCCTCAATCCTCAATCCTCAATCATCAATCCTCAATCTTCAATACTCAGTCCTCAATCCTCAAACCTCAATCCTCAACCCTCAGGCATCATCCTCCATCTTCAATCCTCAATCCTAAATCCTCAATCCTCAGTCATCAATCCTCAATCTTCAATACTCAATCGTCAATCTTCTATACTCAATACTCAATTCTCGATCCTCAATCCTCAATCCTCAAACCTCAATCTTCAATCCTCAATACTCAATCTTCGATCCTCAAACCTCAACCCTCAATCCTCAATCCTCAATTCTCAGTCATGAATACTCAATCTTCAATACTCAATCCTCAATCCTCAATCCTCAATCCTCAATCCTCAATCCTCAATCCTCAATCCTCAATCCTCATTCCTCAAACCTCAATCCTCAACCGTCAGTCCTCATCCTCAATCCTCAATTCTCAATTCTCAATCCTCAATTCTCAAACGTCAATCCTCAATAACCAATCTCCAATCCTACATCCTCAATCCCCAATCCTCAATCGTTAATCCTCCATCTTCAATCCTCAATCCTCAATCCTCAATCCTAAATCCTCAATCCTCAGTCATCAATCCTCAATCTTCAATACTCAATCGTCAATCTTCTATCCTCAATACTCAATTCTCGATCCTCAATCCTCAATCTTCAATCCTCAATACTCAATCTTCAATCGTCAATCCTCAATCCCCAATCCTCAATCCTCAATCCTCAATCGTCAGTCTTCAATTCTCAATACTCAATCTGCAATCCTCAGTCCTCAATCCTCAATCCTCAATCCTCATTCTTCAATCCTCAATACCCAATCCTCAATCTTCAACCCTCAATCCTCAATCCTCAATTCTCAATCCTCAATCCTGAGTCCTCAGTACTCAAATCTCAATCCTCAACCCTCAGACATCATCCTCAATCCTCAATCCTCAATCCTCGTTCCTCAATCATCAATCCTCAATCCTCAATCCTCAATAGTCAATCTCCAATCGTAGATCGTCGATCCCCAATCCTCAATCCTTAATCCTCAATCTTCAATCCTCAATCCTCAATTCTTAATCATCAATACTCAATCCTCAATCCTGAATCCTCAGTCCCCAATCCTCAATCCTCAACCCTCAGTCCTCATCCTCCATCCTCAATCCTCAATCCTCAATCCTCAATTTTCAATCCTCAATACTCAACCTTCGATCCTCAATCCTCAGTCCTCAACCCTCAAACCTCAATCCTCAGTCATGAATACTCCATCTTCAATACTCAATACACAATTCTCAATCCTCAATCCTCAATCCTCAATCCTCAATCCTCAATCCTCATTCCTCAAGCCTCAGTACTCAACCCACAGTCCTCGTCCTCAATTCCCAATTCTCAATCCTCAATCCTCAATTCTCAATCTTCAATCCTCAGTAATCAATCTTCAATCCTCAATCCCCAGACCTCAATCTTCAATCCTCAATGCTCAATCCTCAATCCTCAATCCTCTGTCCTCAACCCTCAATCCTCAATCCTCATACCTCAATCCTCAACCGTCAGTCCTCGTCCTCAATCCTCAACCATCAATCCTCAATCCTCAATATTCAACCATCAATACTCAATCTTCAATCCTCAATCCTCAATGCTCAATCCTCAATCCTCACTCCTCAATCCTCAGTCCTCAAACTTCAATCCTGAGTCTTCAAATCTGAATCCTCAATCTTCAGACCTCAGTCCTCAACAGTCAGTTGTCAATTCTCAATCCTCAATACTGTATCATCAATTCACAGTTTTCAATACCCAATACTCAAACTGCAATCTTCAAATCTCTATCCACAGACATCAATTCTCATCACTGAACCCTCAACACTCAGTCCCCAGTCCTCAATCTTCAATCCTCAGCCCTCAATGCTAAATCCTCAATCCTCAATCTTCAATCCTCAATACTCAATCTTCAATCCTCAATCCTCAATCCCCAATCCTCAATCCTCAATCCCCAGTCGTCAGTCTTCAATTCTCAATACTCAATCTGCAATCCTCAGTCCTCAATCCTCAATCCTCAATCCTCATTCTTCAATACTCAATAGTCAATCTCCAATCCTAGATCCTCGATACCCAATCCTCAATCCTTAATCCTCAATCTTCAATCCTCAATCCTCATTTCTCAATCATCAATACTCAATCCTCAATCCTGAATCCTCAGTCCCCAATCCTCAATCTTCAATCCTCAATCCACAATCCTCAAGCCTCAGTCCTCAATTCTCAATCCTCAATCCTCAGTCCTCAGTCCTCAGTCCTCAAACCTCAATCCTCAACCCTCAGCCCTCACCGTCAATCCTCAATCTTCAATCCTCAATCCAAAATCTTCAATGCTCAATACTCAACCTTCAATCCACAATCCGCAATTCTCAATCCTCAATCCTCAATCCCCTATCCTCAATCCTCAATCCTCAATCGTCAGTCTTCAATCCTCAGTACTCAATCTTCAATCCTCAATTCTCAATCCTCAATCCTCAATCCTCATTCTTCAATCCTCAATCCTCAACCTTTAATCCTCAATCCTCAATCCTCAATTCTCAATCTTCAATCCTCAGTCCTCAGTCCTCAAACCTCAATCCTCAACCCTCATCCCTCAATCTTCAATCCTCAATACTCAATCTTCAATCCTCAATCCTTAATACTCAATCCTCAATCCTCAATCCTCAATCGTCAGTCTTCAATCCTCAATTCTCAATCCTCAATCCTCAACCCTCAGACATCATCCTCAATCCTCAATCCTCAATCCTCAATCCTCAATCATCAATCCTCAATACTCAATCTTCAATCCTCAATCCTCAGTCCTCAAACCTCAATTCTGAATCCTCAATCCTGAATCCTCAATATTCGGTCCTTAGTCCTCGACAATCAGTTGTCAATCCTCAATCCTCTATAGAATACCCTCAATTCACAGTTTTCAATACTCAATACTCAATCTGCAATCTTCAAACCTCTAACCACAAACATCAGTTCTCGTCACTCAACCCTCAACACTCAGTCCTCAATGTACAATCCTCAATCCTCAATGTTCAATCCTCAATTCTCAATCCTCAATCCTCAAATTTCAATCCTCATTCTTGAATCCTCAATACCCAGTACTCAATCTTCAATCCACAATCCTCAATCCTCAATTCTCAATCCTCAACCCTCAGTCCTCAGTCCTCAAACCTCAACCCTCAATCCTCCGCCCTCATCGTCAATCCTCAATCCTCAATCCTCAATCCTCAATCCTCAATCTTCAATCCTCAATTCTCAATCTTCAATCCTCATCCTCAAGCCTCAATCCTCAATCCTCAATCCTCAATCCTCAATCCTCAATCCTCAATTCTCAATCCTCAATCCTCAGTCCTCAGTCCTCAAACCTCAATCCTCAACCCTCAGCCCTCATCGTCAATCCTCAGTCCTCAATCCTCAATCCTTAACCTTCAATCCTCAATACTCAATCTTCAATCCTCAACCCTCAATCCTCAATTCTCAATCCTCAATCCACAAACCTCAATCCTCAATCCCCAATCCTCAATCTTCAATCCTCAATACTCAATCGTCAATCCTCAATCCTCAATCCTCAATCCTCAGTCCTCAGTCCTCAAACCTCAATCCTCAACCCTCAGCCCTCATCGTCAATCCTCAGTCCTCAATCCTCAATCCTCAACCTTCAATCCTCAATACTCAATCTTCAATCCTCAATCCTCAATGTTCAATCCGCGATACCCAATCCTCAATGTTCAATCCTCAATCCTCAATCCTTAATCCTCAATCCTCAATCATCAATCCTCAATCCCCAATCCTCAATCTTCAATCCTCAATACTCAATCGTCAATCCTCAATCCTCAATCCTCAATCCTCAATCCTCAATGTTCAATCCGCGATACCCAATCCTCAATGTTCAATCCTCAATCCTCAATCCTCAATCCTCAATCCTCAATCATCAATCCTCAATCCTCAATCCTCAGTCCCCAAACCTCAATCCTCAATCTTCAATCCCCAATACTCAATCTTCAATCCTCGATACTCAATACTCAAACCTCAATCCTCAATCCTCAATCGTCAGTCTTCAATCCTCAATCCTCAATTCTCAATCCTCAATCCTCAGTCCTCAGTCCTCAAACCTCAATCCTCAACCCTCAGCCCTCATCCTCAATCCTTAATCCTCAATCTTCAATCCTCAATCCGCAATCCTCAATACTCAATCTTCAACCCTCAATCCTCAGTCCTCAAACCTCAATTCTGAATCCTCAATCCTGAATCCTCAATCTTCAATCCTCAATACTCAACCTTCAATCCTCGATACTCAATACTCAATCCTCAATCCTCAATCCTCAATCGTCATTCTTCAATCCTCAATACTCAATCTTCAATCCTCAATCCTCAATCCTCAATCCTCATTCTTCAATCCTCAATACCCAATCCTCAATCTACAATCCTCAATCCTCAATCCACAATTCTCAATCCTCAATCCTCAGTCCTCAGTCCTCAAACTTCAATCCTCAGCCCTCAGCCCTCATCCTCAATCCTCAATCCTCAACACTCAATTCTCAATCCTCAATCCTCAATCGTCTGTCTTCAATCCTCAATACTCAATCATCAATCCTCAATCCTCAATCCTCAATCCTCAATCCTCATTCTTCAATCCTCAATACCCAATCCTCAATCTTCAATCCTCAACCCTCAACCCTCAATTCTCATTCCTCAATCCTCAATCCTCAATCCTCAATCCTCAGTCCTCAGTCCTCAAACCTCAATCCTCAACCCTCAGCCCTCATCGTCAATCCTCAGTCTTCAATCCTCAATCCTCAATCTTCAATGCTCAATACTCAACCTTCAATCCACAATACTCAATCTTCAATCCTCAATCCTCAATCCTCAATCCTCAATCCTCATTCTTCAATCCTCAACACCCAATCCTCAATATTCAATCCTCAATCCTCAGTCCTCAATTCTCAATACTCAATCTTCAATCCTCAATACTCAATCTTCAATCCTCAACCCTCAATCCTCAATTTTCAATCCTCAATACTCAACCTTCGATCCTCAATCCTCAGTACTCAATCCTCAAACCTCAATCCTCAGTCCTCAAACCTCAATCCTGAGTCTTCAAACCTGAATCCTCAATATTCAGACCTCAGTCCTCAACAGTCAGTTGTCAATTCTCAATCCTCAATACTGTATCATCAATTCAGAGTTTTCAATACCCAATACTCAATCTGCAATCTTCAAATCTCTATCCACAAACATCAATTCTCATCACTGAACCCTCAACACTCAGTCCCCAATCCTCAATCTTCAATCCTCAATCCTCAATCCCCAATCCTCAATCCTCAATCCTCAATCGTCAGTCTTCAATTCTCAATACTCAATCTGCAATCCTCAGTCCTCAATCCTCAATCCTCAATCCTCATTCTTCAATCCTCAATACCCAATCCTCAATCTTCAACCCTCAATCCTCAATCCTAAAATCCTCAATCCTCAATATTCAACACACAACCCTCAACCATCAATCCCCAATACTCAACCATCAATACTCAATTCTCTATACTCAACAGAATATCCTGAATTCTCAGTCTTCAATACTGAATCCTCAAACTTCAATCTTCATGTCTCCATCCTCAAACATCAATTCTCGTCACTCAACCCTCAACGCTCAGTCCTCAATCTTCAATCCTCAGTCCTCAATACTCAATCCTCAGTCCTCAGTCCTCAACCTTCAATACTCAATCCTCAATTCTCAATCCGCAATCCTCAATCCTCAATCGTCAATCCTCAATCCCCAATCCTCAATCTTCAATCCTCAATCCTCGATCCTCGATACTCAATCGTCAGTACTCAGTCTTCAGTACTCAATCCTCAATCCTCAATCCTCAGACCACAAGCTTCAATAGTTAACCCTCAGTCCTCGTCCTCAATCCACAACCATCAATCCTCAATCCTCAATCTTCAATCATCAATATTCAATTCTCAATACTCAATAGAATATCCGGAATTCTCAGTTTTCAATACTCAATCGTCAATCTTCGATCTTCATGTGTCCATCCACAAACATCAATTCTCATCACTCAACCCTCAACACTCAGTCCACAATCTTCAATCCTCAATCCTCAATACTCAATCCTCAGTCCTCAGTGCTCAACCTTCAATACCCAATCCTCAATCCCAAAATCCTCAATCCTCAATCCTCAATCCCCAATCCTCAATCTTCAATCCTCAACCCTCAACCCTCAATTCTCATTCCTCAATCCTCAATCCTCAATACCCAATCCTCAATCTTCAATCCACAATCCTCAATCCTCAATTCTCAATCCTCAATCCTCAGTCCTCAGTCCACAAACCTCAATGTTCAATCCGCGATACCCAATACTCAATGTTCAATCCTCAATCCTCAATCCTCAATCCTCAATCCTCAATCATCAATCCTCAATCCCCAATCCTCAATCTTCAATCCTCAGTACTCAATCGTCAATCCTCAATCCTCAATCCTCAATCCTCAATCCTCAATGTTCAATCCGCGATTCCCAATCCTCAATGTTCAATCCTCAATCCTCAATCCTCAATCCTCAATCCTCAATCATCAATCCTCAATCCTCAATCCTCAGTCCCCAAACCTCAATCCTCAATCTTCAATCCTCAATACTCAATCTTCAATCCTCGATACTCAATACTCAATCCTCAATCCTCAATCGTCAGTCTTCAATCCTCAATCCTCAATTCTCAATCCTCAATCCTCAATCCACAATCCTCATTCTTCAATCCTCAATACCCAATCCTCAATCTTCAATCCTCAACCCTCAACCCTCAATTCTCATTCCTCAATCCTCAATCCTCAATCCTCAATCCTCAGTCCTCAGTCCTCAAACCTCAATCCTCAACCCTCAGCCCTCATCGTCAATCCTCAGTCTTCAATCCCCAATCCTCAATCTTCAATGCTCAATACTCAACCTTCAACCCACAATACTCAATCTTCAATCCTCAATCCTCAATCCTCAATCCTCAATGCTCATTCTTCAATCCTCAACACCCAATCCTCAATATTCAATCCTCAATCCTCAGTCCTCAATTCTCAATACTCAATCTTCAATCCTCAATACTCAATCTTCAATCCTCAATACTCAATCTTCAATCCTCAACCCTCAATCCTCAATCCTCAACCATCAATCCTCAACCCTCAATCCTCGATCCTCAATCTTCAGTCCTTAGTCCCAAATCCACAGCCTTCAATCGTCAATCCTCAACCCCCAACCTTCAATCCTCAATACTCAATCTTCAATCCTCAATACTCAATCCTCAATCCTCAATCCTCAATCCTCAATCTTCAATCCTCAATACTCAATCTTCGATACTCAATCCTCAATACTCAATCCTCAATCCTCAATCCTCAATCTTCAATCCGCAATCCTCAATCTTCAATCCTCAATCCTCAATCCTCAATCCTCAATTTTCAATCCTAATTCTTCAATCCTCAATACCCAATACTCAATCTTCAATCCTCAATCCTCAATCCTCAATTCTCAATCCTCAATCCTCAGTCCTCAGTCTTCGAACCTCAAACATCAACCCTCAGACCTCATTGTCAATCCTCAATGCTCAATCTTCAATCCTCAATCCTCAATCCTCAATTCTCAATCCTCAATCCTCAATCCTCAGTCCTCAGTCCTCAAACCTCAACCCTCAATCCTCCGCCCTCATCGTCAATCCTCAATCCTCAATCCTCAATCCTCAATCCTCAATCTTCAATCCTCAATTCTCAATCTTCAATCCTCAATCCTCGAGTCTCAATCCTCAATCCTCAATCCTCAATCCTCAATCCTCAATCCTCAATCCTCAATTCTCAATCCTCAATCCTCAGTCCTCAGTCCTCAAACCTCAATCCTCAACCCTCAGCCCTACTCGTCAATCCTCAGTCCTCAATCCTCAATCCTCAAACTTCAATCCTCAATACTCAATCTTCAATCCTCAATCCTCAATCCTCAATTCTCAATCCTCAATCCTCAAACCTCAATCCTCAATCCCCAATCCTCAATCTTCAATCCTCAGTACTCAATCGTCAATCCTCAATCCTCAATCCTCAATCCTCAATCCTCAATCCTCATTCTTCAATCCTCAATACCCAATCCTCAATCTTCAATCCTCAATCCTCAATCCTCAATACTCAATCTTCAATCCTCAATCCTCAGTCCTCAAACCTCAATTCTGAATCCTCAATCCTGAATCCTCAATCTTCGGCCCTCAGTCCTCAACAATCAGTTGTCAATCCTCAATCCTCAATAGAATACCCTCAATTCACAGCTTTCAATACCCAATACTCAATCTGCAATCTTCAAACCTCTATCCACAAACACCAACTCTCATCACTCAACCCTCATCACTCAGTCCTCAACGTTCAATCCTCAATCCTCAATCCTCAATCCTCAATTCTCAATCCTCACTCCACAATTTTCAATCCTCATTCTTCAATCCTCAATACCCAATACTCAATCTTCAATCATCAATCCTCAATCCTCAATCCTCAATCCTCAATCTTCAATCCTCAATTCTCAATCTTCAATCCTCAATCGTCAACATTCAATCCTCAATACTCAATCTTCAATCCTCAATCCTCAATCCTCATTCCTCAAACCTCAATCCTCAATCCTCAATCCTCAATCGTCAGTCTTCAATCCTCAATACTCAATCTTCAATCCTCAATTCTCAATCCTCAATCTGCAATCCTCAATACTCAATCTTCAATCCTCAATCCTCAATTCTCAATCCTCAATCCTCAATCCTCAATCCTCAATCCTCAATCCTCAATCCTCAATCGTCAGTCGTCAATCCTCAATACTCAATTTTCAATTCTCAATCCTCAATCCTCAGTCCTCAATACTCATTCTTCAATCCTCAATACCCAATCCTCAATCTTCAATCCTCAATCCTCAATCCTCAATTCTCAATCCTCAATCCTCAACCCTCAGCCCTCACCGTCAATCCTCAATCTTCAATCCTCAATCCAAAATCTTCAATGCTCAATACTCAACCTTCAATCCACAATCCGCAATTCTCAATCCTCAATCCTCAATCCTCTATCCTCAATCCTCAATCCTCAATCCTCAATCGTCAGTCTTCAATCCTCAATACTCAATCTTCAATCCTCAATTCTCAATCCTCAATCCTCAATCCTCATTCTTCAATCCTCAATACCCAATCCTCAATCCTCAATCTTTAATCCTCAAACCTCAATCCTGAAATCTCAATCTTCAACCCTCAGTCCTCAGTCCTCAAACCTCAATCCTCAGCCCTCATCCCTCAATCTTCAATCCTCAATACTCAACCTTCAATCCTCAATCCTTAATACTCAATCCTCAATCCTCAATCCTCAATCGTCAGTCTTCAATCCTCAATTCTCAATCCTCAATCCTCAACCCTCAGACATCATCCTCAATCCTCAATCCTCAATCCTCAATCCTCAATCCTCAATCATCAATCCTCAATACTCAATCTTCAATCCTCAATCCTCAGTCCTCAAACCTCAATTCTGAATCCTCAATTCTGAATCCTCAATCTTCGGTCCTTAGTCCTCGACAATCAGTTGTCAATCCTCAATCCTCTATAGAATACCCCCAATTCACAGTTTTCAATACTCAATACTCAATCTGCAATCTTCAAACCTCTATCCACAAACATCAGTTCTCATCACTCAACCCTCAACACACAGTCCTCAATGTACAATCCTCAATCCTCAATCTTCGATCCTCAATTCTCAATCCTCAATCCTCAATTTTCAATCCTCATTCTTCAATCCTCAATACCCAGTACTCAATCTTCAATCCTCAATCCTCATTCCTCAATTCTCAATCCTAAATCCTCAATCCTCAGTCCTCAGTCCTCAAACCTCAACCCTCAATCCTCCGCCCTCATCGTCAATCCTCAATCCTCAATCCTCAATCCTCAATCCTCAATCTTCAATCCTCAATTCTCAATCTTCAATCCTCAATCCTCGAGTCTCAATCCTCAATCCTCAATCCTCAATCCTCAATCCTCAATCCTCAATCCTCAATTCTCAATCCTCAATCCTCAGTCCTCAGTCCTCAAACCTCAATCCTCAACCCTCAGCCCTACTCGTCAATCCTCAGTCCTCAATCCTCAATCCTGAAACTTCAATCCTCAATACTCAATCTTCAATCCTCAATCCTCAATCCTCAATTCTCAATCCTCAATCCTCAAACCTCAATCCTCAATCCCCAATCCTCAATCTTCAATCCTCAATACTCAATCGTCAATCCTCAATCCTCAATCCTCAATCCTCAATCCTCAATCCTCATTCTTCAATCCTCAATACCCAATCCTCAATCTTCAATCCTCAATCCTCAATCCTCAATACTCAATCTTCAATCCTCAATCCTCAGTCCTCAAACCTCAATTCTGAATCCTCAATCCTGAATCCTCAATCTTCGGCCCTCAGTCCTCAACAATCAGTTGTCAATCCTCAATCCTCAATAGAATACCCTCAATTCACAGCTTTCAATACCCAATACTCAATCTGCAATCTTCAAACCTCTATCCACAAACACCAACTCTCATCACTCAACCCTCATCACTCAGTCCTCAACGTTCAATCCTCAATCCTCAATCCTCAATCCTCAATTCTCAATCCTCACTCCACAATTTTCAATCCTCATTCTTCAATCCTCAATACCCAATACTCAATCTTCAATCATCAATCCTCAATCCTCAATCCTCAATCCTCAATCTTCAATCCTCAATTCTCAATCTTCAATCCTCAATCGTCAACATTCAATCCTCAATACTCAATCTTCAATCCTCAATCCTCAATCCTCATTCCTCAAACCTCAATCCTCAATCCTCAATCCTCAATCGTCAGTCTTCAATCCTCAATACTCAATCTTCAATCCTCAATTCTCAATCCTCAATCTGCAATCCTCAATACTCAATCTTCAATCCTCAATCCTCAATTCTCAATCCTCAATCCTCAATCCTCAATCCTCAATCCTCAATCCTCAATCCTCAATCGTCAGTCGTCAATCCTCAATACTCAATTTTCAATTCTCAATCCTCAATCCTCAGTCCTCAGTACTCATTCTTCAATCCTCAATACCCAATCCTTAATCTTCAATCCTCAATCCTCAATCCTCAATTCTCAATCCTCAATCCTCAACCCTCAGCCCTCACCGTCAATCCTCAATCTTCAATCCTCAATCCAAAATCTTCAATGCTCAATACTCAACCTTCAATCCACAATCCGCAATTCTCAATCCTCAATCCTCAATCCTCTATCCTCAATCCTCAATCCTCAATCCTCAATCGTCAGTCTTCAATCCTCAATACTCAATCTTCAATCCTCAATTCTCAATCCTCAATCCTCAATCCTCATTCTTCAATCCTCAATACCCAATCCTCAATCCTCAATCTTTAATCCTCAAACCTCAATCCTGAAATCTCAATCTTCAACCCTCAGTCCTCAGTCCTCAAACCTCAATCCTCAGCCCTCATCCCTCAATCTTCAATCCTCAATACTCAACCTTCAATCCTCAATCCTTAATACTCAATCCTCAATCCTCAATCCTCAATCGTCAGTCTTCAATCCTCAATTCTCAATCCTCAATCCTCAACCCTCAGACATCATCCTCAATCCTCAATCCTCAATCCTCAATCCTCAATCCTCAATCATCAATCCTCAATACTCAATCTTCAATCCTCAATCCTCAGTCCTCAAACCTCAATTCTGAATCCTCAATTCTGAATCCTCAATCTTCGGTCCTTAGTCCTCGACAATCAGTTGTCAATCCTCAATCCTCTATAGAATACCCCCAATTCACAGTTTTCAATACTCAATACTCAATCTGCAATCTTCAAACCTCTATCCACAAACATCAGTTCTCATCACTCAACCCTCAACACACAGTCCTCAATGTACAATCCTCAATCCTCAATCTTCGATCCTCAATTCTCAATCCTCAATCCTCAATTTTCAATCCTCATTCTTCAATCCTCAATACCCAGTACTCAATCTTCAATCCTCAATCCTCAATCCTCAATTCTCAATCCTAAATCCTCAATCCTCAGTCCTCAGTCCTCAAACCTCAACCCTCAATCCTCCGCCCTCATCGTCAATCCTCAATCCTCAATCCTCAATCCTCAATCCTCAATCTTCGATCCTCAATTCTCAATGTTCAATCCTCAATCCTCGAGTCTCAATCCTCAATCCTCAATCCTCGATCCTCAATCCTCAATCCTCAATCCTCAATTCTCAATCCTCAATCCTCAGTCCTCAGTCCTCAAACCTCAATCCTCAACCCTCAGCCCTACTCGTCAATCCTCAGTCCTCAATCCTCAATCCTCAAACTTCAATCCTCAATACTCAATCTTCAATCCTCAATCCTCAATCCTCAATTCTCAATCCTCAATCCTCAAACCTCAATCCTCAATCCCCAATCCTCAATCTTCAATCCTCAATACTCAATCGTCAATCCTCAATCCTCAATCCTCAATCCTCAATCCTCAATCCTCATTCTTCAATCCTCAATACCCAATCCTCAATCTTCAATCCTCAATCCTCAATCCTCAATACTCAATCTTCAATCCTCAATCCTCAGTCCTCAAACCTCAATTCTGAATCCTCAATCCTGAATCCTCAATCTTCGGCCCTCAGTCCTCAACAATCAGTTGTCAATCCTCAATCCTCAATAGAATACCCTCAATTCACAGCTTTCAATACCCAATACTCAATCTGCAATCTTCAAACCTCTATCCACAAACACCAACTCTCATCACTCAACCCTCATCACTCAGTCCTCAACGTTCAATCCTCAATCCTCAATCCTCAATCCTCAATTCTCAATCCTCACTCCTCAATTTTCAATCCTCATTCTTCAATCCTCAATACCCAATACTCAATCTTCAATCATCAATCCTCAATCCTCAATCCTCAATCCTCAATCTTCAATCCTCAATTCTCAATCTTCAATCCTCAATCGTCAACATTCAATCCTCAATACTCAATCTTCAATCCTCAATCCTCAATCCTCATTCCTCAAACCTCAATCCTCAATCCTCAATCCTCAATCGTCAGTCTTCAATCCTCAATACTCAATCTTCAATCCTCAATTCTCAATCCTCAATCTGCAATCCTCAATACTCAATCTTCAATCCTCAATCCTCAATTCTCAATCCTCAATCCTCAATCCTCAATCCTCAATCCTCAATCCTCAATCCTCAATCGTCAGTCGTCAATCCTCAATACTCAATTTTCAATTCTCAATCCTCAATCCTCAGTCCTCAGTACTCATTCTTCAATCCTCAATACCCAATCCTTAATCTTCAATCCTCAATCCTCAATCCTCAATTCTCAATCCTCAATCCTCAACCCTCAGCCCTCACCGTCAATCCTCAATCTTCAATCCTCAATCCAAAATCTTCAATGCTCAATACTCAACCTTCAATCCACAATCCGCAATTCTCAATCCTCAATCCTCAATCCTCTATCCTCAATCCTCAATCCTCAATCCTCAATCGTCAGTCTTCAATCCTCAATACTCAATCTTCAATCCTCAATTCTCAATCCTCAATCCTCAATCCTCATTCTTCAATCCTCAATACCCAATCCTCAATCCTCAATCTTTAATCCTCAAACCTCAATCCTGAAATCTCAATCTTCAACCCTCAGTCCTCAGTCCTCAAACCTCAATCCTCAGCCCTCATCCCTCAATCTTCAATCCTCAATACTCAACCTTCAATCCTCAATCCTTAATACTCAATCCTCAATCCTCAATCCTCAATCGTCAGTCTTCAATCCTCAATTCTCAATCCTCAATCCTCAACCCTCAGACATCATCCTCAATCCTCAATCCTCAATCCTCAATCCTCAATCCTCAATCATCAATCCTCAATACTCAATCTTCAATCCTCAATCCTCAGTCCTCAAACCTCAATTCTGAATCCTCAATTCTGAATCCTCAATCTTCGGTCCTTAGTCCTCGACAATCAGTTGTCAATCCTCAATCCTCTATAGAATACCCCCAATTCACAGTTTTCAATACTCAATACTCAATCTGCAATCTTCAAACCTCTATCCACAAACATCAGTTCTCATCACTCAACCCTCAACACACAGTCCTCAATGTACAATCCTCAATCCTCAATCTTCGATCCTCAATTCTCAATCCTCAATCCTCAATTTTCAATCCTCATTCTTCAATCCTCAATACCCAGTACTCAATCTTCAATCCTCAATCCTCAATCCTCAATTCTCAATCCTAAATCCTCAATCCTCAGTCCTCAGTCCTCAAACCTCAACCCTCAATCCTCCGCCCTCATCGTCAATCCTCAATCCTCAATCCTCAATCCTCAATCCTCAATCTTCGATCCTCAATTCTCAATCTTCAATCCTCAATCCTCGAGTCTCAATCCTCAATCCTCAATCCTCGATCCTCAATCCTCAATCCTCAATCCTCAATTCTCAATCCTCAATCCTCAGTCCTCAGTCCTCAAACCTCAATCCTCAACCCTCAGCCCTACTCGTCAATCCTCAGTCCTCAATCCTCAATCCTCAAACTTCAATCCTCAATACTCAATCTTCAATCCTCAATCCTCAATCCTCAATTCTCAATCCTCAATCCTCAAACCTCAATCCTCAATCCCCAATCCTCAATCTTCAATCCTCAATACTCAATCGTCAATCCTCAATCCTCAATCCTCAATCCTCAATCCTCAATCCTCATTCTTCAATCCTCAATACCCAATCCTCAATCTTCAATCCTCAATCCTCAATCCTCAATACTCAATCTTCAATCCTCAATCCTCAGTCCTCAAACCTCAATTCTGAATCCTCAATCCTGAATCCTCAATCTTCGGCCCTCAGTCCTCAACAATCAGTTGTCAATCCTCAATCCTCAATAGAATACCCTCAATTCACAGCTTTCAATACCCAATACTCAATCTGCAATCTTCAAACCTCTATCCACAAACACCAACTCTCATCACTCAACCCTCATCACTCAGTCCTCAACGTTCAATCCTCAATCCTCAATCCTCAATCCTCAATTCTCAATCCTCACTCCTCAATTTTCAATCCTCATTCTTCAATCCTCAATACCCAATACTCAATCTTCAATCATCAATCCTCAATCCTCAATCCTCAATCCTCAATCTTCAATCCTCAATTCTCAATCTTCAATCCTCAATCGTCAACATTCAATCCTCAATACTCAATCTTCAATCCTCAATCCTCAATCCTCATTCCTCAAACCTCAATCCTCAATCCTCAATCCTCAATCGTCAGTCTTCAATCCTCAATACTCAATCTTCAATCCTCAATTCTCAATCCTCAATCCGCAATCCTCATTCTTCAATCCTCAATACCCAATCCTCAATCCTCAATCCTCAATCCTCAATCCTCAATCCTCAATTCTCAATCCTCAATCCTCAGTCCTCAGTCCTCAAACCTCAATCCTCAACCCTCAGCCCTCACCGTCAATCCTCAGTCCTCAATCCTCAATCCTCAACCTTCAATCATCAATACTCAATCTTCAATCCTCAATCCTCAATCCTCAATTCTCAATCCTCAATCCTCAATCCTCAATCCTCAATCCCCAATCCTCAATCTTCAATCCTCAATACTCAATCGTCAATCCTCAATCCTCAATCCTCAATCCTCAGTCCTCAAACCTCAATCCTCAACCCTCAGACATCATCCTCAATCCTCAATCCTCAATCCTCAATCCTCAATCCTCAATCATCAATCCTCAATACTCAATCTTCAATCCTCAATCCTCAGTCCTCAAACCTCAATTCTGAATCCTCAATTCTGAATCCTCAATCTTCGGTCCTTAGTCCTCGACAATCAGTTGTCAATCCTCAATCCTCTATAGAATACCCCCAATTCACAGTTTTCAATACTCAATACTCAATCTGCAATCTTCAAACCTCTATCCACAAACATCAGTTCTCATCACTCAACCCTCAACACACAGTCCTCAATGTACAATCCTCAATCCTCAATCTTCGATCCTCAATTCTCAATCCTCAATCCTCAATTTTCAATCCTCATTCTTCAATCCTCAATACCCAGTACTCAATCTTCAATCCTCAATCCTCAATCCTCAATTCTCAATCCTAAATCCTCAATCCTCAGTCCTCAGTCCTCAAACCTCAACCCTCAGTCCTCCGCCCTCATCGTCAATCCTCAATCCTCAATCCTCAATCCTCAATCCTCAATCTTCAATCCTCAATTCTCAATCTTCAATCCTCAATCCTCGAGTCTCAATCCTCAATCCTC
The DNA here is from genome assembly GCF_051401765.1 of Calliopsis andreniformis. Lineage (NCBI taxonomy): Eukaryota > Metazoa > Arthropoda > Insecta > Hymenoptera > Andrenidae > Calliopsis > Calliopsis andreniformis. Next base: position 5,571,775 of record NW_027480446.1, read on the forward strand.
AATCCTCAATCCTCAATCCTCAATCCTCAATCCTCAATTCTCAATCCTCAATCCTCAGTCCTCAGTCCTCAAACCTCAATCCTCAACCCTCAGCCCTACTCGTCAATCCTCAGTCCTCAATCCTCAATCCTCAAACTTCAATCCTCAATACTCAATCTTCAATCCTCAATCCTCAATCCTCAATTCTCAATCCTCAATCCTCAAACCTCAATCCTCAATCCCCAATCCTCAATCTTCAATCCTCAATACTCAATCGTCAATCCTCAATCCTCAATCCTCAATCCTCAATCCTCAATCCTCAATCCTCATTCTTCAATCCTCAATACCCAATCCTCAATCTTCAATCCTCAATCCTCAATCCTCAATACTCAATCTTCAATCCTCAATCCTCAGTCCTCAAACCTCAATTCTGAATCCTCAATCCTGAATCCTCAATCTTCGGCCCTCAGTCCTCAACAATCAGTTGTCAATCCTCAATCCTCAATAGAATACCCTCAATTCACAGCTTTCAATACCCAATACTCAATCTGCAATCTTCAAACCTCTATCCACAAACACCAACTCTCATCACTCAACCCTCATCACTCAGTCCTCAACGTTCAATCCTCAATCCTCAATCCTCAATCCTCAATTCTCAATCCTCACTCCTCAATTTTCAATCCTCATTCTTCAATCCTCAATACCCAATACTCAATCTTCAATCATCAATCCTCAATCCTCAATCCTCAATCCTCAATCTTCAATCCTCAATTCTCAATCTTCAATCCTCAATCGTCAACATTCAATCCTCAATACTCAATCTTCAATTCTCAATCCTCAATCCTCATTCCTCAAACCTCAATCCTCAATCCTCAATCCTCAATCGTCAGTCTTCAATCCTCAATACTCAATCTTCAATCCTCAATTCTCAATCCTCAATCCTCAATCCTCATTCTTCAATCCTCAATACCCAATCCTCAATCCTCAATCCTCAATCCTCAATCCTCAATCCTCAATTCTCAATCCTCAATCCTCAGTCCTCAGTCCTCAAACCTCAATCCTCAACCCTCAGCCCTCACCGTCAATCCTCAGTCCTCAATCCTCAATCCTCAACCTTCAATCATCAATACTCAATCTTCAATCCTCAATCCTCAATCCTCAATTCTCAATCCTCAATCCTCAATCCTCAATCCTCAATCCCCAATCCTCAATCTTCAATCCTCAATACTCAATCGTCAATCCTCAATCCTCAATCCTCAATCCTCAGTCCTCAAACCTCAATCCTCAACCCTCAGCCCTCATCGTCAATCCTCAGTTTTCAATCCTCAATCCTCAACCTTCAATCCTCAATACTCAATCTTCAATCCTCAATCCTCAATTCTCAATCCTGAATCCTCAAACCTCAATCCTCAATCCCCAATCCTCAATCTTCAATCCTCAATACTCAATCGTCAATCCTCAATCCTCAATCCCCAATCCTCAATCCTCAATGTTCAATCCGCGATACCCAATCCTCAATGTTCAATCCTCAATCCTCAATCCTCAATCCTCAATCCTCAATCATCAATCCTCAATCCCCAATCCTCAATCTTCAATCCTCAATACACAATCGTCAATCCTCAATCCTCAATCCTCAATCCTCAATCCTCAATGTTCAATCCGCGATACCCTATCCTCAATGTTCAATCCTCAATCCTCAATCCTCTATCCTCAATCCTCAATCCTCAATCCTCAATCGTCAGTCTTCAATCCTCAATACTCAATCTTCAATCCTCAATTCTCAATCCTCAATCCTCAATCCTCATTCTTCAATCCTCAATACCCAATCCTCAATCCTCAATCTTTAATCCTCAAACCTCAATCCTGAAATCTCAATCTTCAATCCTCAGTCCTCAGTCCTCAAACCTCAATCCTCAACCCTCATCCCTCAATCTTCAATCCTCAATACTCAACCTTCAATCCTCAATCCTTAAAACTCAATCCTCAATCCTCAATCCTCAATCGTCAGTCTTCAATCCTCAATTCTCAATCCTCAATCCTCAACCCTCAGACATCATCCTCAATCCTCAATCCTCAATCCTCAATCCTCAATCCTCAATCATCAATCCTCAATACTCAATCTTCAATCCTCAATCCTCAGTCCTCAAACCTCAATTCTGAATCCTCAATCCTGAATCCTCAATCTTCGGTCCTTAGTCCTCGACAATCAGTTGTCAATCCTCAATCCTCTATAGAATACCCCCAATTCACAGTTTTCAATACTCAATACTCAATCTGCAATCTTCAAACCTCTATCCACAAACATCAGTTCTCATCACTCAACCCTCAACACTCAGTCCTCAATGTACAATCCTCAATCCTCAATCTTCAATCCTCAATTCTCAATCCTCAATCCTCAATTTTCAATCCTCATTCTTCAATCCTCAATACCCAGTACTCAATCTTCAATCCTCAATCCTCAATCCTCAATTCTCAATCCTCAATCCTCAATCCTCAGTCCTCAGTCCTCAAACCTCAACCCTCAATCCTCCGCCCTCTTCGTCAATCCTCAATCCTCAATCCTCAATCCTCAATCCTCAATCTTCAATCCTCAATACTCAACCTTCAATCCTCAATCCACAGTCATCAAACCTCAATTCTGAATCCTCAATCCTGAATCCTCAATCTTCAATCCTCAATACTCAATCTTCAATCCTCAATACTCAGTCCTCAAACCTCAATTCTGAAACCTCAATCCTGAATTCTGAATCTTCAATCCTCAGTACCCAATCCTCAATCTTCAATACTCAATCATCATTCCTCAATCCTCAATCCTCAATCTTCAATCCTCAATACTCAATCTTCAATCCTGAATCGTCAACCTTCAATCCTCAATACTCAATCTTCAATCCTCAATCCCCAATCCTCAAGCACCAATCCTCATTCTTCAATCCTCAATACCCAATCCTCAATCCTCAATTCTCAATCTTCAATCCTCAGTCCTCAGTCCTCAAACCTCAATCCTCAACCCTCATCCCTCAATCTTCAATCCTCGATACTCAACCTTCAATCCTCAATCCTTAATACTCAATCCTCAATCCTCAATCCTCAATCGTCAGTCTTCAATCCTCAATTCTCAATCCTCAATCCTCAACCCTCAGACATCATCCTCAATCCTCAATCCTCAATCCTCAATCCTCAATCATCAATCCTCAATACTCAATCTTCAATCCTCAATCCTCAGTCCTCAAACCTCAATTCTGAATCCTCAATCCTGAATCCTCAATCTTCGGTCCTTAGTCCTCGACAATCAGTTGTCAATCCTCAATCCTCTATAGAATACCCTCAATTCACAGTTTTCAATACTCAATACTCAATCTGCAATCTTCAAACCTCTATCCACAAACATCAGTTCTCATCACTCAACCCTCAACACTCAGTCCTCAATGTACAATCCTCAATCCTCAATCTTCAATCCTCAATTCTCAATCCTCAATACTCAATTTTCAATCCTCATTCTTCAATCCTCGATACCCAGTACTCAATCTTCAATCCTCCATCCTCAATCCTCAATTCTCAATCCTCAATCCTCAGTCCTCAGTCCTCAAACCTCAACCCTCAATCCTCCGCCCTCATCGTCAACCCTCAATCCTCAATCCTCAATCCTCAACCCTCAATCTTCAATCCTCAATACTCAATCTTCAATCCTCTATCCTCAATCCTCAATCCTCAATCTTCAATCCTCAATCCTGAATACTCAATCCTCAATCCTCAATCCTCAATCCTCAATTCTCAATCCTCAATCCTCAATTTTCAATCCTCATTCTTCAATCCTCAATACCCAATACTCAATCTTCAATCATCAATCCTCAATCCTCAATCCTCAATCCTCAATCTTCAATCCTCAATACTCAATCTTCAATCCTCAATCGTCAACATTCAATCCTCAATACTCAATCTTCAATCCTCAATCCTCAATCCTCATTCCTCAAACCTCAGTACTCAACCCTCAGTCCTCGTCCTCAATTCCCAATTCTCAATCCTCAATTCTCAATTCTCAACCTTCAATCCTCAGTATTCAATCTTCAATCCTCAATCCCCAGACCTCAATCTTCAATCCTCAATACTCAATCTTCAATCCTCAATCCTCAGTCCTCAATACTCAATCTTCAACCCTCAATCCTCAGTCCTCAAACCTCAATTCTGAATCCTCAATCCTGAATCCTCAATCTTCAATCCTCAATACTCAATCTTCAATCCTCGATACTCAATACTCAATCCTCAATCCTCAATCCTCAATCCTCAATCCTCATTCTTCAATCCTCAATACCCAATCCTCAATCTACAATCCTCAATCCTCAATCCTCAATTCTCAATCCTCAATCCTCAGTCCTCGGTCCTCAAACCTCAATCCTCAGCCCTCAGCCCTCATCCTCAATCCTCAATCCTCAACACTCAATTCTCAATCCTCAATCCTCAATCGTCTGTCTTCAATCCTCAATACTCAATCATCAATCCTCAATCCTCAATCCTCAATCCTCAATCCTCATTCTTCAATCCTCAATACCCAATCCTCAATCTTCAATCCTCAACCCTCAACCCTCAATTCTCATTCCTCAATCCTCAATCCTCAATCCTCAATCCTCAGTCCTCAGTCCTCAAACCTCAATCCTCAACACTCAGCCCTCATCGTCAGTCCTCAGTCTTCAATCCTCAATCCTCAATCTTCAATGCTCAATACTCAAACTTCAATCCACAATACTCAATCTTCAATCCTCAATCCTCAATCCTCAAACCTCAATACTCATTCTTCAATCCTCAACACCCAATCCTCAATATTCAATCCTCAATCCTCAGTCCTCAATTCTCAATACTCAACCTTCAATCCTCAATACTCAATCTTCAATCGTCAATCCTCAATCCTCAATCCTCAATCCTCAATCCTCAATTCTCAATCCTCAATCCTCAGTCCTCAGTCCTCAAACCTCAATCCTCAACCCTCAGCCCTACTCGTCAATCCTCAGTCCTCAATCCTCAATCCTCAAACTTCAATCCTCAATACTCAATCTTCAATCCTCAATCCTCAATCCTCAATTCTCAATCCTCAATCCTCAAACCTCAATCCTCAATCCCCAATCCTCAATCTTCAATCCTCAATACTCAATCGTCAATCCCCAATCCTCAATCCTCAATCCTCAATCCTCATTCTTCAATCCTCAATACCCAATCCTCAATCTTGAATCCTCAATCCTCAGTCCTCAATACTCAACCTTCAATCCTCAATCCTCAGTCATCAAACCTCAATTCTGAATCCTCAATCCTGAATCCTCAATCTTCAATCCTCAATACTCAATCTTCAATCCTCAATACTCAGTCCTCAAACCTCAATTCTGAAACCTCAATCCTGAATTCTGAATCTTCAATCCTCAGTACCCAATCCTCAATCTTCAATACTCAATCATCATTCCTCAATCCTCAATCCTCAATCTTCAATCCTCAATACTCAATCTTCAATCCTGAATCGTCAACCTTCAATCCTCAATACTCAATCTTCAATCCTCAATCCCCAATCCTCAAGCACCAATCCTCATTCTTCAATCCTCAATACCCAATCCTCAATCTTCAATCCTCGATCATCAATCGTCAACCCTCAACACTCAATCCTCGATACTCAATCTTCAATCCTCAGTCCCAAATCCTCAATCTTCAATCCTCAATCCTCAACACTCAATCTTCAATCCTCAATACTCAATCTTCAATCCTCAATCCTCAATCCTCAGTCCTCAAACCTCAATCCTCAACCCTCAGCCCTCATCGTCAATCCTCAGTTTTCAATCCTCAATCCTCAACCTTCAATCCTCAATACTCAATCTTCAATCCTCAATCCTCAATTCTCAATCCTGAATCCTCAAACCTCAATCCTCAATCCCCAATCCTCAATCTTCAATCCTCAATACTCAATCGTCAATCCTCAATCCTCAATCCCCAATCCTCAATCCTCAATGTTCAATCCGCGATACCCAATCCTCAATGTTCAATCCTCAATCCTCAATCCTCAATCCCCAATCCTCAATCATCAATCCTCAATCCCCAATCCTCAATCTTCAATCCTCAATACACAATCGTCAATCCTCAATCCTCAATCCTCAATCCTCAATCCTCAATGTTCAATCCGCGATACCCTATCCTCAATGTTCAATCCTCAATCCTCAATCCTCTATCCTCAATCCTCAATCCTCAATCCTCAATCGTCAGTCTTCAATCCTCAATACTCAATCTTCAATCCTCAATTCTCAATCCTCAATCCTCAATCCTCATTCTTCAATCCTCAATACCCAATCCTCAATCCTCAATCTTTAATCCTCAAACCTCAATCCTGAAATCTCAATCTTCAATCCTCAGTCCTCAGTCCTCAAACCTCAATCCTCAACCCTCATCCCTCAATCTTCAATCCTCAATACTCAACCTTCAACCCTCAATCCTTAAAACTCAATCCTCAATCCTCAATCCTCAATCGTCAGTCTTCAATCCTCAATTCTCAATCCTCAATCCTCAACCCTCAGACATCATCCTCAATCCTCAATCCTCAATCCTCAATCGTCAATCCTCAATCATCAATCCTCAATACTCAATCTTCAATCCTCAATCCTCAGTCCTCAAACCTCAATTCTGAATCCTCAATCCTGAATCCTCAATCTTCGGTCCTTAGTCCTCGACAATCAGTTGTCAATCCTCAATCCTCTATAGAATACCCCCAATTCACAGTTTTCAATACTCAATACTCAATCTGCAATCTTCAAACCTCTATCCACAAACATCAGTTCTCATCACTCAACCCTCAACACTCAGTCCTCAATGTACAATCCTCAATCCTCAATCTTCAATCCTCAATTCTCAATCCTCAATCCTCAATTTTCAATCCTCATTCTTCAATCCTCAATACCCAGTACTCAATCTTCAATCCTCAATCCTCAATCCTCAATTCTCAATCCTCAATCCTCAATCCTCAGTCCTCAGTCCTCAAACCTCAACCCTCAATCCTCCGCCCTCTTCGTCAATCCTCAATCCTCAATCCTCAATCCTCAATCCTCAATCTTCAATCCTCAATTCTCAATCTTCAATCCTCAATCCTCGAGTCTCAATCCTCAATCCTCAATCCTCAATCCTCAATCCTCAATCCTCAATCCTCAATTCTCAATCCTCAATCCTCAGTCCTCAGTCCTCAAACCTCAATCCTCAACCCTCAGCCCTACTCGTCAATCCTCAGTCCTCAATCCTCAATCCTCAACCTTCAATCCTCAATACTCAATCTTCAATCCTCAATCCTCAATCCTCAATTCTCAATCCTCAATCCTCAAACCTCAATCCTCAATCCCCAATCCTCAATCTTCAATCCTCAATACTCAATCGTCAATCCTCAATCCTCAATCCTCAATCCTCAATCCTCAATTCTCAATCCTCAATCCTCAGTCCTCAGTCCTCAAACCTCAATCCTCAACCCTCAGCCCTACTCGTCAATCCTCAGTCCTCAATCCTCAATCCTCAAACTTCAATCCTCAATACTCAACCTTCAATCCTCAATCCTCAATCCTCAATTCTCATTCCTCTATCCTCAAACCTCAATCCTCAATCCCCAATCCTCAATCTTCAATCCTCAATACTCAATCGTCAATCCCCAATCCTCAATCCTCAATCCTCAATCCTCATTCTTCAATCCTCAATACCCAATCCTCAATCTTCAATCCTCAATCCTCAATCCTCAATACTCAACCTTCAATCCTCAATCCACAGTCATCAAACCTCAATTCTGAATCCTCAATCCTGAATCCTCAATCTTCAATCCTCAATACTCAATCTTCAATCCTCAATACTCAGTCCTCAAACCTCAATTCTGAAACCTCAATCCTGAATTCTGAATCTTCAATCCTCAGTACCCAATCCTCAATCTTCAATACTCAATCATCATTCCTCAATCCTCAATCCTCAATCTTCAATCCTCAATACTCAATCTTCAATCCTGAATCGTCAACCTTCAATCCTCAATACTCAATCTTCAATCCTCAATCCCCAATCCTCAAGCACCAATCCTCATTCTTCAATCCTCAATACCCAATCCTCAATCCTCAATTCTCAATCTTCAATCCTCAGTCCTCAGTCCTCAAACCTCAATCCTCAACCCTCATCCCTCAATCTTCAATCCTCGATACTCAACCTTCAATCCTCAATCCTTAATACTCAATCCTCAATCCTCAATCCTCAATCGTCAGTCTTCAATCCTCAATTCTCAATCCTCAATCCTCAACCCTCAGACATCATCCTCAATCCTCAATCCTCAATCCTCAATCCTCAATCATCAATCCTCAATACTCAATCTTCAATCCTCAATCCTCAGTCCTCAAACCTCAATTCTGAATCCTCAATCCTGAATCCTCAATCTTCGGTCCTTAGTCCTCGACAATCAGTTGTCAATCCTCAATCCTCTATAGAATACCCTCAATTCACAGTTTTCAATACTCAATACTCAATCTGCAATCTTCAAACCTCTATCCACAAACATCAGTTCTCATCACTCAACCCTCAACACTCAGTCCTCAATGTACAATCCTCAATCCTCAATCTTCAATCCTCAATTCTCAATCCTCAATACTCAATTTTCAATCCTCATTCTTCAATCCTCGATACCCAGTACTCAATCTTCAATCCTCCATCCTCAATCCTCAATTCTCAATCCTCAATCCTCAGTCCTCAGTCCTCAAACCTCAACCCTCAATCCTCCGCCCTCATCGTCAACCCTCAATCCTCAATCCTCAATCCTCAACCCTCAATCTTCAATCCTCAATACTCAATCTTCAATCCTCTATCCTCAATCCTCAATCCTCAATCTTCAATCCTCAATCCTGAATACTCAATCCTCAATCCTCAATCCTCAATCCTCAATTCTCAATCCTCAATCCTCAATTTTCAATCCTCATTCTTCAATCCTCAATACCCAATACTCAATCTTCAATCATCAATCCTCAATCCTCAATCCTCAATCCTCAATCTTCAATCCTCAATACTCAATCTTCAATCCTCAATCGTCAACATTCAATCCTCAATACTCAATCTTCAATCCTCAATCCTCAATCCTCATTCCTCAAACCTCAATACTCAACCCTCAGTCCTCGTCCTCAATTCCCAATTCTCAATCCTCAATTCTCAATTCTCAACCTTCAATCCTCAGTATTCAATCTTCAATCCTCAATCCCCAGACCTCAATCTTCAATCCTCAATACTCAATCTTCAATCCTCAATCCTCAGTCCTCAATACTCAATCTTCAACCCTCAATCCTCAGTCCTCAAACCTCAATTCTGAATCCTCAATCCTGAATCCTCAATCTTCAATCCTCAATACTCAATCTTCAATCCTCGATACTCAATACTCAATCCTCAATCCTCAATCCTCAATCGTCATTCTTCAATCCTCAATACTCAATCTTCAATCCTCAATCCTCAATCCTCAATCCTCATTCTTCAATCCTCAATACCCAATCCTCAATCTACAATCCTCAATCCTCAATCCTCAATTCTCAATCCTCAATCCTCAGTCCTCGGTCCTCAAACCTCAATCCTCAGCCCTCAGCCCTCATCCTCAATCCTCAATCCTCAACACTCAATTCTCAATCCTCAATCCTCAATCGTCTGTCTTCAATCCTCAATACTCAATCATCAATCCTCAATCCTCAATCCTCAATCCTCAATCCTCATTCTTCAATCCTCAATACCCAATCCTCAATCTTCAATCCTCAACCCTCAACCCTCAATTCTCATTCCTCAATCCTCAATCCTCAATCCTCAATCCTCAGTCCTCAGTCCTCAAACCTCAATCCTCAACACTCAGCCCTCATCGTCAGTCCTCAGTCTTCAATCCTCAATCCTCAATCTTCAATGCTCAATACTCAAACTTCAATCCACAATACTCAATCTTCAATCCTCAATCCTCAATCCTCAAACCTCAATACTCATTCTTCAATCCTCAACACCCAATCCTCAATATTCAATCCTCAATCCTCAGTCCTCAATTCTCAATACTCAACCTTCAATCCTCAATACTCAATCTTCAATCGTCAATCCTCAATCCTCAATCCTCAATCCTCAATCCTCAATTCTCAATCCTCAATCCTCAGTCCTCAGTCCTCAAACCTCAATCCTCAACCCTCAGACCTACTCGTCAATCCTCAGTCCTCAATCCTCAATCCTCAAACTTCAATCCTCAATACTCAATCTTCAATCCTCAATCCTCAATCCTCAATTCTCAATCCTCAATCCTCAAACCTCAATCCTCAATCCCCAATCCTCAATCTTCAATCCTCAATACTCAATCGTCAATCCCCAATCCTCAATCCTCAATCCTCAATCCTCATTCTTCAGTCCTCAATACCCAATCCTCAATCTTGAATCCTCAATCCTCAATCCTCAATACTCAACCTTCAATCCTCAATCCTCAGTCATCAAACGTCAATTCTGAATCCTCAATCCTGAATCCTCAATCTTCAATCATCAATACTCAATCTTCAATCCTCAATACTCAGTCCTCAAACCTCAATTCTGAAACCTCAATCCTGAATTCTGAATCTTCAATCCTCAGTACCCAATCCTCAATCTTCAATACTCAATCATCATTCCTCAATCCTCAATCCTCAATCTTCAATCCTCAATACTCAATCTTCAATCCTGAATCGTCAACCTTCAATCCTCAATACTCAATCTTCAATCCTCAATCCCCAATCCTCAAGCACCAATCCTCATTCTTCAATCCTCAATACCCAATCCTCAATCTTCAATCCTCGATCATCAATCGTCAACCCTCAACACTCAATCCTCGATACTCAATCTTCAATCCTCAGTCCCAAATCCTCAATCTTCAATCCTCAATCCTCAACACTCAATCTTCAATCCTCAATACTCAATCTTCAATCCTCTATCCTCAATCCTCAATGCTCAACCTTCAATCCTCACTCCTTAATACTCAATCCTCAATCCTCAATCCTCAATCGTCAGTCTTCAATCCTCAATACTCAACCTTCAATCCTCAATTCTCAATCCTCAATCCTCAATCCTCATTCTTCAATCCTCAATACCCAATCCTCAATCCTCAATCTTTAATCCTCAATCCTCAATCCTCAATTCTCAATCTTCAATCCTCAGTCCTCAGTCCTCAAACCTCAATCCTCAACCCTCATCCCTCAATCTTCAATCCGCGATACTCAACCTTCAATCCTCAATCCTTAATACTCAATCCTCAATCCTCAATCCTCAATCGTCAGTCTTCAATCCTCAATTCTCAATCCTCAATCCTCAACCCTCAGACATCATCCTCAATCCTCAATCCTCAATCCTCAATCCTCAATCATCAATCCTCAATACTCAATCTTCAATCCTCAATCCTCAGTCCTCAAACCTCAATTCTGAATCCTCAATCCTGAATCCTCAATCTTCGGTCCTTAGTCCTCGACAATCAGTTGTCAATCCTCAATCCTCTATAGAATACCCTCAATTCACAGTTTTCAATACTCAATACTCAATCTGCAATCTTCAAACCTCTATCCACAAACATCAGTTCTCATCACTCAACCCTCAACACTCAGTCCTCAATGTACAATCCTCAATCCTCAATCTTCAATCCTCAATTCTCAATCCTCAATACTCAATTTTCAATCCTCATTCTTCAATCCTCGATACCCAGTACTCAATCTTCAATCCTCCATCCTCAATCCTCAATTCTCAATCCTCAATCCTCAGTCCTCAGTCCTCAAACCTCAACCCTCAATCCTCCGCCCTCATCGTCAACCCTCAATCCTCAATCCTCAATCCTCAACCCTCAATCTTCAATCCTCAATACTCAATCTTCAATCCTCTATCCTCAATCCTCAATCCTCAATCTTCAATCCTCAATCCTGAATACTCAATCCTCAATCCTCAATCCTCAATCCTCAATTCTCAATCCTCAATCCTCAATTTTCAATCCTCATTCTTCAATCCTCAATACCCAATACTCAATCTTCAATCATCAATCCTCAATCCTCAATCCTCAATCCTCAATCTTCAATCCTCAATACACAATCTTCAATCCTCAATCGTCAACATTCAATCCTCAATACTCAATCTTCAATCCTCAATCCTCAATCCTCATTCCTCAAACCTCAATACTCAACCCTCAGTCCTCGTCCTCAATTCCCAATTCTCAATCCTCAATTCTCAATTCTCAACCTTCAATCCTCAGTATTCAATCTTCAATCCTCAATCCCCAGACCTCAATCTTCAATCCTCAATACTCAATCTTCAATCCTCAATCCTCAGTCCTCAATACTCAATCTTCAACCCTCAATCCTCAGTCCTCAAACCTCAATTCTGAATCCTCAATCCTGAATCCTCAATCTTCAATCCTCAATACTCAATCTTCAATCCTCGATACTCAATACTCAATCCTCAATCCTCAATCCTCAATCGTCATTCTTCAATCCTCAATACTCAATCTTCAATCCTCAATCCTCAATCCTCAATCCTCATTCTTCAATCCTCAATACCCAATCCTCAATCTACAATCCTCAATCCTCAATCCTCAATCCTCAATTCTCAATCCTCAATCCTCAGTCCTCAGTCCTCAAACCTCAATCCTCAGCCCTCAGCCCTCATCCTCAATCCTCAATCCTCAACACTCAATTCTCAATCCTCAATCCTCAATCGTCTGTCTTCAATCCTCAGTACTCAATCATCAATCCTCAATCCTCAATCCTCAATCCTCAATCCTCATTCTTCAATCCTCAATACCCAATCCTCAATCTTCAATCCTCAACCCTCAACCCTCAATTCTCATTCCTCAATCCTCAATCCTCAATCCTCAATCCTCAGTCCTCAGTCCTCAAACCTCAATCCTCAACACTCAGCCCTCATCGTCAGTCCTCAGTCTTCAATCCTCAATCCTCAATCTTCAATGCTCAATCCTCAATCCTCAGTCCTCAGTCCTCAAACCTCAATCCTCATTCTTCAATCCTCAACACCCAATCCTCAATATTCAATCCTCAATCCTCAGTCCTCAATTCTCAATACTCAACCTTCAATCCTCAATCCTCAATCCTCAATCCTCAATCCTCAATCCGCAATCCTCAATCTTCAATCCTCAATCCTCAATCCTCAATCTTCAATCCTCAATCCACAATCCTCAAGCCTCAATCCTCAATTCTCAATCCTCAATCCTCAGTCCTCAGTCCTCAAACCTCAATCCTCAACCCTCAGCCCACACCGTCAATCCTCAATCTTCAATCCTCAATCCAAAACCTTCAATGCTCAATACTCAACCTTCAATCCACAATCCGCAATTCTCAATCCTCAATCCTCAATCCTCTATCCTCAATCCTCAATCCTCAATCCTCAATCGTCAGTCTTCAATCCTCAATACTCAATCTTCAATCCTCAATTCTCAATCCTCAATCCTCAATCCTCATTCTTCAATCCTCAATACCCAATCCTCAATCCTCAATCTTTAATCCTCAAACCTCAATCCTGAAATCTCAATCTTCAATCCTCAGTCCTCAGTCCTCAAACCTCAATCCTCAACCCTCATCCCTCAATCTTCAATCCTCAATACTCAACCTTCAATCCTCAATCCTTAATACTCAATCCTCAATCCTCAATCCTCAATCGTCAGTCTTCAATCCTCAATTCTCAATCCTCAATCCTCAACCATCAGACATCATCCTCAATCCTCAATCCTCAATCCTCATTCCTCAATCCTCAATCATCAATCCTCAATACTCAATCTTCAATCCTCAATCCTCAGTCCTCAAACCTCAATTCTGAATCCTCAATCCTGAATCCTCAATCTTCGGTCCTTAGTCCTCGACAATCAGTTGTCAATCCTCAATCCTCTATAGAATACCCCCAATTCACAGTTTTCAATACTCAATACTCAATCTGCAATCTTCAAACCTCTATCCACAAACATCAGTTCTCATCACTCAACCCTCAACACTCAGTCCTCAATGTACAATCCTCAATCCTCAATCTTCGATCCTCAATTCTCAATCCTCAATCCTCAATTTTCAATCCTCATTCTTCAATCCTCAATACCCAGTACTCAATTTTCAATCCTCAATCCTCAATCCTCAATTCTCAATCCTCAATCCTCAATCCTCAGTCCTCAGTCCTCAAACCTCAACCCTCAATCCTCCGCCCTCATCGTCAATCCTCAATCCTCAATCCTCAATCCGCAATCCTCAATCTTCAATCCTCAATCCTCAATCTTCAATCCTCAATCCTCGAGTCTCAATCCTCAATCCTCAATCCTCAATCCTCAATCCTCAATCCTCAATCCTCAATTCTCAATCCTCAATCCTCAGTCCTCAGTCCTCAAACCTCAATCCTCAACCCTCAGACCTACTCGTCAATCCTCAGTCCTCAATCCTCAACCTTCAATCCTCAATACTCAATCTTCAATCCTCAATCCTCAATCCTCAATTCTCAATCCTCAATCCTCAAACCTCAATCCTCAATCCCCAATCCTCAATCTTCAATCCTCAATACTCAATCGTCAATCCTCAATCCTCAATCCTCAATCCTCAATCCTCAATCCTCATTCTTCAATCCTCAATACCCAATCCTCAATCTTCAATCCTCAATGTTCAATCCGCGATACCCAATCCTCAATGTTCAATCCTCAATCCTCAATCCTCAATCCTCTATCCTCAACCCTCAATCCTCAATCCTCAATCCTCAATCGTCAGTCTTCAATCCTCAATACTCAATCTTCAATCCTCAATTCTCAATCCTCAATCCTCAATCCTCATTCTTCAATCCTCAATACCCAATCCTCAATCCTCAATCTTTAATCCTCAAACCTCAATCCTGAAATCACAATTTTCAATCCTCAGTCCTCAGTCCTCAAACCTCAATCCTCAACCCTCATCCCTCAATCTTCAATCCTCAATACTCAACCTTCAATCCTCAATCCTTAATACTCAATCCTCAATCCTCAATCCTCAATCGTCAGTCTTCAATCCTCAATTCTCAATCCTCAATCCTCAACCCTCAGACATCATCCTCAATCCTCAATCCTCAATCCTCAATCCTCAATCCTCAATCCTCAATCCTCAATCCTCAATACTCAATCTTCAATCCTCAATCCTCAGTCCTCAAACCTCAATTCTGAATCCTCAATCCTGAATCCTCAATCTTCGGCCCTCAGTCCTCAACAATCAGTTGTCAATCCTCAATCCTCAATAGAATACCCTCAATTCACAGCTTTCAATACTCAATACTCAATCTGCAATCTTCAAACCTCTATCCACAAACACCAATTCTCATCACTCAACCCTCATCACTCAGTCCTCAACGTTCAATCCTCAATCCTCAATCCTCAATCCTCAATTCTCAATCCTCATCCTCAATTTTCAATCCTCATTCTTCAATCCTCAATACCCAATACTCAATCTTCAATCATCAATCCTCAATCCTCAATCCTCAATCCTCAATCTTCAATCCTCAATTCTCAATCTTCAATCCTCAATCGTCAACATTCAATCCTCAATACTCAATCTTCAATCCTCAATCCTCAATCCTCATTCCTCAAACCTCAATCCTCAATCCTCAATCCTCAATCGTCAGTCTTCAATCCTCAATACTCAATCTTCAATCCTCAATTCTCAATCCTCAATCCTCAATCCTCATTCTTCAATCCTCAATACCCAATCCTCAATCCTCAATCCTCAATCCTCAATCCTCAATCCTCAATTCTCAATCCTCAATCCTCAGTCCTCAGTCCTCAAACCTCAATCCTCAACCCTCAGCCCTCACCGTCAATCCTCAGTCCTCAATCCTCAATCCTCAACCTTCAATCATCAATACTCAATCTTCAATCCTCAATCCTCAATCCTCAATTCTCAATCCTCAATCCTCAAACCTCAATCCTCAATCCCCAATCCTCAATCTTCAATCCTCAATACTCTATCGTCAATCCTCAATCCTCAATCCTCAATCCTCAATCCTCAATGTTCAATCCGCGATACCCAATCCTCAATGTTCAATCCTCAATCCTCAATCCTCAATCCTCAATCCTCAATCATCAATCCTGAATCCCCAATCCTCAATCTTCAATCCTCAATACTCAATCGTCAATCCTCAATCCTCAATCCTCAATCCTCAATCCTCAATGTTCAATCCGCGATACCCAATCCTCAATGTTCAATCCTCAATCCTCAATCCTCAATCCTCTATCCTCAATCCTCAATCCTCAATGTTCAATCCGCAATACCCAATCCTCAATCTTCTATCCGCAATCCTCAATCTTCAATACTCAATCCTCAATCCTCAATCCTCATTCTTCAATCCTCAATACCCAATCCTCAATCTTCAATCCTCAATCTTCAATCTTCAATTCTCAATCCTCAATCCTCAGTCCTCAGTCCTCAAACCTCAATCCTCAACCCTAAGCCCTCATCCTCAATCCTCAATCCACAATCCTCAATCCTCAATCTTCAATTCTCAATACTCAACCTTCAATCCTCAATCCTCAATCCTTGATCCTCAATCCTCAATCCGCAATCCTCAATCTTCAATCCTCAATCCTCAATCCTCAATCTTCAATCCTCAATCCACAATCCTCAAGCCTCAATCCTCAATTCTCAATCCTCAATCCTCAGTCCTCAGTCCTCAAACCTCAATCCTCAACCCTCAGCCCTCACCGTCAATCCTCAATCTTCAATCCTCAATCCAAAACCTTCAATGCTCAATACTCAACCTTCAATCCACAATCCGCAATTCTCAATCCTCAATCCTCAATCCTCTATCCTCAATCCTCAATCCTCAATCCTCAATCGTCAGTCTTCAATCCTCAATACTCAATCTTCAATCCTCAATTCTCAATCCTCAATCCTCAATCCTCATTCTTCAATCCTCAATACCCAATCCTCAATCCTCAATCTTTAATCCTCAAACCTCAATCCTGAAATCTCAATCTTCAATCCTCAGTCCTCAGTCCTCAAACCTCAATCCTCAACCCTCATCCCTCAATCTTCAATCCTCAATACTCAACCTTCAATCCTCAATCCTTAATACTCAATCCTCAATCCTCAATCCTCAATCGTCAGTCTTCAATCCTCAATTCTCAATCCTCAATCCTCAACCATCAGACATCATCCTCAATCCTCAATCCTCAATCCTCAATCCTCAATCCTCAATCATCAATCCTCAATACTCAATCTTCAATCCTCAATCCTCAGTCCTCAAACCTCAATTCTGAATCCTCAATCCTGAATCCTCAATCTTCGGTCCTTAGTCCTCGACAATCAGTTGTCAATCCTCAATCCTCTATAGAATACCCCCAATTCACAGTTTTCAATACTCAATACTCAATCTGCAATCTTCAAACCTCTATCCACAAACATCAGTTCTCATCACTCAACCCTCAACACTCAGTCCTCAATGTACAATCCTCAATCCTCAATCTTCGATCCTCAATTCTCAATCCTCAATCCTCAATTTTCAATCCTCATTCTTCAATCCTCAATACCCAGTACTCAATTTTCAATCCTCAATCCTCAATCCTCAATTCTCAATCCTCAATCCTCAATCCTCAGTCCTCAGTCCTCAAACCTCAACCCTCAATCCTCCGCCCTCATCGTCAATCCTCAATCCTCAATCCTCAATCCGCAATCCTCAATCTTCAATCCTCAATCCTCAATCTTCAATCCTCAATCCTCGAGTCTCAATCCTCAATCCTCAATCCTCAATCCTCAATCCTCAATCCTCAATCCTCAATTCTCAATCCTCAATCCTCAGTCCTCAGTCCTCAAACCTCAATCCTCAACCCTCAGACCTACTCGTCAATCCTCTGTCCTCAATCCTCAACCTTCAATCCTCAATACTCAATCTTCAATCCTCAATCCTCAATCCTCGATTCTCAATCCTCAATCCTCAAACCTCAATCCTCAATCCCCAATCCTCAATCTTCAATCCTCAATACTCAATCGTCAATCCTCAATCCTCAATCCTCAATCCTCAATCCTCAATCCTCATTCTTCAATCCTCAATACCCAATCCTCAATCTTCAATCCTCAATGTTCAATCCGCGATACCCAATCCTCAATGTTCAATCCTCAATCCTCAATCCTCAATCCTCTATCCTCAATCCTCAATCCTCAATCCTCAATCCTCAATCGTCAGTCTTCAATCCTCAATACTCAATCTTCAATCCTCAATTCTCAATCCTCAATCCTCAATCCTCATTCTTCAATCCTCAATACCCAATCCTCAATCCTCAATCTTTAATCCTCAAACCTCAATCCTGAAATCACAATTTTCAATCCTCAGTCCTCAGTCCTCAAACCTCAATCCTCAACCCTCATCCCTCAATCTTCAATCCTCAATACTCAACCTTCAATCCTCAATCCTTAATACTCAATCCTCAATCCTCAATCCTCAATCGTCAGTCTTCAATCCTCAATTCTCAATCCTCAATCCTCAACCCTCAGACATCATCCTCAATCCTCAATCCTCAATCCTCAATCCTCAATCCTCAATCCTCAATCCTCAATCCTCAATACTCAATCTTCAATCCTCAATCCTCAGTCCTCAAACCTCAATTCTGAATCCTCAATCCTGAATCCTCAATCTTCGGCCCTCAGTCCTCAACAATCAGTTGTCAATCCTCAATCCTCAATAGAATACCCTCAATTCACAGCTTTCAATACTCAATACTCAATCTGCAATCTTCAAACCTCTATCCACAAACACCAATTCTCATCACTCAACCCTCATCACTCAGTCCTCAACGTTCAATCCTCAATCCTCAATCCTCAATCCTCAATTCTCAATCCTCACTCCTCAATTTTCAATCCTCATTCTTCAATCCTCAATACCCAATACTCAATCTTCAATCATCAATCCTCAATCCTCAATCCTCAATCCTCAATCTTCAATCCTCAATTCTCAATCTTCAATCCTCAATCGTCAACATTCAATCCTCAATACTCAATCTTCAATCCTCAATCCTCAATCCTCATTCCTCAAACCTCAATCCTCAATCCTCAATCCTCAATCGTCAGTCTTCAATCCTCAATACTCAATCTTCAATCCTCAATTCTCAATCCTCAATCCTCAATCCTCATTCTTCAATCCTCAATACCCAATCCTCAGTCCTCAATCCTCAATCCTCAATCCTCAATCCTCAATTCTCAATCCTCAATCCTCAGTCCAAAGTCCTCAAACCTCAATCCTCAACCCTCAGCCCTCACCGTCAATCCCCAGTCCTCAATCCTCAATCCTCAACCTTCAATCATCAATACTCAATCTTCAATCCTCAATCCTCAATCCTCAATTCTCAATCCTCAATCCTCAAACCTCAATCCTCAATCCCCAATCCTCAATCTTCAATCCTCAATACTCAATCGTCAATCCTCAATCCTCAATCCTCAATCCTCAGTCCTCAGTCCTCAAACCTCAATCCTCAACCCTCAGCCCTCATCGTCAATCCTCAGTCCTCAATCCTCAATACTCAACCTTCAATCCTCAATACTCAATCTTCAATCCTCAATCCTCAATTCTCAATCCTGAATCCTCAAACCTCAATCCTCAATCCCCAATCCTCAATCTTCAATCCTCAATACTCAATCGTCAATCCTCAATCCTCAATCCTCAATCCTCAATCCTCAATGTTTAATCCGCGATACCCAATCCTCAATGTTCAATCCTCAATCCTCAATCCTCAATCCTCAATCCTCAATCATCAATCCTCAATCCCCAATCCTCAATCTTCAATCCTCAATACTCAATCGTCAATCCTCAATCCTCAATCCTCAATCCTCAATCCTCAATGTTCAATCCGCGATACCCAATCCTCAATGTTCAATCCTCAATCCTCAATCCTCAATCCTCAATCATCAATCCTCAATCCTCAATCCTCAGTCCCCAAACCTCAATCCTCAATCTTCAATCCTCAATACTCAATCTTCAATCCTCAATACCCAATCCTCAATCCTCAATCTTTAATCCTCAATCCTCAATTCTCAATCCTCAATCCTCAATCCTCAATCGTCAGTCTTCAATCCTCAATACTCAACCTTCAATCCTCAATTCTCAATCCTCAATCCTCAATCCTCATTCTTCAATCCTCAATACCCAATCCTCAATCCTCAATCTTTAATCCTCAATCCTCAATCCTCAATTCTCAATCTTCAATCCTCAGTCCTCAGTCCTCAAACCTCAATCCTCAACCCTCATCCCTCAATCTTCAATCCTCAATACTCAACATTCAATCCTCAATCCTTAATACTCAATCCTCAATCCTCAATCCTCAATCGTCAGTCTTCAATCCTCAATTCTCAATCCTCAATCCTCAACCCTCAGACATCATCCTCAATCCTCAATCCTCAATCCTCAATCCTCAATCATCAATCCTTAATACTCAATCTTCAATCCTCAATCCTCAGTCCTCAAACCTCAATTCTGAATCCTCAATCCTGAATCCTCAATCTTCGGTCCATAGTCCTCGACAATCAGTTGTCAATACTCAATCCTCTATAGAATACCCTCAATTCACAGTTTTCAATACTCAATACTCAATCTGCAATCTTCAAACCTCTATCCACAAACATCAGTTCTCATCACTCAACCCTCAACACTCAGTCCTCAATGTACAATCCTCAATCCTCAATCTTCAATCCTCAATTCTCAATCCTCAATCCTCAATTTTCAATCCTCATTCTTCAATCCTCAATACCCAGTACTCAATCTTCAATCCTCAATCCTCAATCCTCAATTCTCAATCCTCAATCCTCAGTCGTCAGTCCTCAAACCTCAACCCTCAATCCTCCGCCCTCATCGTCAATCCTCAATCCTCAATCCTCAATACTCAACCCTCAATCTTCAATCCTCAATACTCAATCTTCAATCCTCTATCCTGAATCCTCAATCCTCAATCTTCAATCCTCAATCCTGAATACTCAATCCTCAATCCTCAATCCTCAATCCTCAATTCTCAATCCTCAATCCTCAATTTTCAATCCTCATTCTTCAATCCTCAATACCCAATACTCAATCTTCAATCATCAATCCTCAATCCTCAATCCTCAATCCTCAATCTTCAATCCTCAATACTCAATCTTCAATCCTCAATCCTCAATCCTCATTCCTCAAACCTCAATACTCAACCCTCAGTCCTCGTCCTCAATTCCCAATTATCAATCCTCAATTTTCAATTCTCAATCTTCAATCCTCAGTAATCAATCTTCAATCCTCAATCCACAGACCTCAATCTTCAATCCTCAATGCTCAATCCTCAATCCTCAATCCTCAATCCTCAGTCCTCAAACCTCCATCCTGAGTCTTCAAACCTGAATCCTCAATCTTCAGACCTCAGTCCTCAACAGTCATTTGTCAATTCTCAATCCTCAATACTGTATCATCAATTCACAGTTTTCAATACCCAATACTCAGTCTGCAATCTTCAAATCTCATCACTGAACCCTCAACACTCAGTCCCCAGTTCTCAATCTTCAATCCTCAGCCCTCAATGGTCGATCCTCAATCCTCAATCTTTAATCCTCAATACTCAATCTTCAATCCTCAATCCTCAATCCCCAATCCTCAATCCTCAATCCTCAATCGTCAGTCTTCAATTCTCAATACTCAATCTGCAATCCTCAGTCCTCAATCCTCAATCCTCAATCCTCATTCTTCAATCCTCAATAGTCAATCTCCAATCCTAGATCCTCGATACTCAATCCTCAATCCTTAATCCTCAATCTTCAATCCTCAATCCTCAATTCTCAATCATCAATACTGTATCCTCAATCCTGAATCCTCAGACCCCAATCCTCAATCTTCAATCCTCAATCCACAATCCTCAAGCCTCAATCCTCAATTCTCAATCCTCAATCCTCAGTCCTCAGTCCTCAAACCTCAATCCTCAACCCTCAGCCCTCACCGTCAATCCTCAATCTTCATTCCTCAATCCAAAATCTTCAATGCTCAATACTCAACCTTCAATCCACAATCCGCAATTCTCAATCCTCAATCCTCAATCCTCTATCCTCAATCCTCAATCCTCAATCCTCAATCGCCAGTCTTCAATCCTCAATACTCAATCTTCAATCCTCAATTCTCAATCCTCAATCCTCAATCCTCATTCTTCAATCCTCAATACGCAATCCTCAATCCTCAATCCTCAATCCTCAATCGTCAGTCTTCAATCCTCAATTCTCAATCCTCAATCCTCAACCCTCAGACATCATCCTCAATCCTCAATCCTCAATCCTCAATCCTCAATCCTCAATCATCAATCCTCAATACTCAATGTTCAATCCTCAATCCTCAGTCCTCAAACCTCAATTCTGAATCCTCAATCCTGAATCCTCAATCTTCGGTCCTTAGTCCTCGACAATCAGTTGTCAATCCTCAATCCTCTATAGAATACCCCCAATTCACAGTTTTCAATACTCAATACTCAATCTGCAATCTTCAAACCTCTATCCACAAACATCAGTTCTCATCACTCAACCCTCAACACTCAGTCCTCAATGTACAATCCTCAATCCTCAACCTTCAATCCTCAATTCTCAATCCTCAATCCTCAATTTTCAATCCTCATTCTTCAATCCTCAATACCCAGTACTCAATCTTCAATC
This sequence comes from Calliopsis andreniformis, assembly GCF_051401765.1. Taxonomy (NCBI): domain Eukaryota; kingdom Metazoa; phylum Arthropoda; class Insecta; order Hymenoptera; family Andrenidae; genus Calliopsis; species Calliopsis andreniformis. The sequence goes on from NW_027480446.1 coordinate 5,594,391, forward strand.
CTCAATCCTCAATCCTCAATTCTCAATCCTCAATCCTCAATCCTCAGTCCTCAGTCCTCAAACCTGAACCCTCAATCCTCCGCCCTCATCGTCAATCCTCAATCCTCAATCCTCAATCCTCAATCCTCAATCTTCAATCCTCAATTCTCAATCTTCAATCCTCAATCCTCGAGTCTCAATCCTCAATCCTCAATCCTCAATCGTCAATCCTCAATCCTCAATTCTCAATCCTCAATCCTCAGTCCTCAGTCCTCAAACCTCAATCCTCAACCCTCAGCCCTACTCGTCAATCCTCAGTCCTCAATCCTCAATCCTCAACCTTCAATCCTCAATACTCAATCTTCAATCCTCAATCCTCAATCCTCAATTCTCAATCCTCAATCCTCAAACCTCAATCCTCAATCCCCAATCCTCGATCTTCAATACTCAATACTCAATCTGCAATCTTCAAACCTCTATCCACAAACACCAATTCTCATCACTCAACCCTCATCACTCAGTCCTCAACGTTCAATCCTCAATCCTCAATCCTCAATCCTCAATTCTCAATCCTCACTCCTCAATTTTCAATCCTCATTCTTCAATCCTCAATACCCAATACTCAATCTTCAATCATCAATCCTCAATCCTCAATCCTCAATCCTCAATCTTCAATCCTCAATTCTCAATCTTCAATCCTCAATCGTCAACATTCAATCCTCAATACTCAATCTTCAATCCTCAATCCTCAATCCTCATTCCTCAAACCTCAATCCTCAATCCTCAATCGTCAGTCTTCAATCCTCAATACTCAATCTTCAATCCTCAATTCTCAATCCTCAATCCTCAATCCTCATTCTTCAATCCTCAATACCCAATCCTCAATCCTCAATCCTCAATCCTCAATCCTCAATCCTCAATTCTCAATCCTCAATCCTCAGGCCTCAGTCCTCAAACCTCAATCCTCAACCCTCAGCCCTCATCGTCAATCCTCAGTCCTCAATCCTCAATCCTCAACCTTCAATCATCAATACTCAAACTTCAATCCTCAATCCTCAATCCTCAATTCTCAATCCTCAATCCTCAAACCTCAATCCTCAATCCCCAATCCTCAATCTTCAATCCTCAATACTCAATCGTCAATCCTCAATCCTCAATCCTCAATCCTCAGTCCTCAGCCCTCAAACCTCAATCCTCAACCCTCAGCCCTCATCGTCAATCCTCAGTCCTCAATCCTCAATCCTCAACCTTCAATCCTCAATACTCAATCTTCAATCCTCAATCCTCACTTCTCAATCCTGAATCCCCAAACCTCAATCCTCAATCCCCAATCCTCAATCTTCAATCCTCAATACTCAATCGTCAATCCTCAATCCTCAATCCTCAATCCTCAATCCTCAATGTTCAATCCGCGATACCCAATCCTCAATGTTCAATCCTCAATCCTCAATCCTCAATCCTCAATCCTCAATCATCAATCCTCAATCCCCAATCCTCAATCTTCAATCCTCAATACTCAATCGTCAATCCTCAATCCTCAATCCTCAATCCTCAATCCTCAATGTTCAATCCGCGATACCCAAACCTCAATCCTCAATCCTCAATCCTCAATCCTCAATCCTCAATCCTCAATCATCAATCCTCAATCCTCAATCCTCAGTCCCCAAACCTCAATCCTCAATCTTCAATCCTCAATACTCAATCTTCAATCCTCAATACCCAATCCTCAGTCCTCAATCTTTAATCCTCAATCCTCAATTCTCAATCCTCAATCCTCAATCCTCAATCGTCAGTCTTCAATCCTCAATACTCAACCTTCAATCCTCAATTCTCAATCCTCAATCCTCAATCCTCATTCTTCAATCCTCAATACCCAATCCTCAATCCTCAATCTTTAATCCTCAATCCTCAATCCTCAATTCTCAATCTTCAATCCTCAGTCCTCAGTCCTCAAACCTCAATCCTCAACCCTCATCCCTCAATCTTCAATCCTCAATACTCAACATTCAATCCTCAATCCTTAATACTCAATCCTCAATCCTCAATCCTCAATCGTCAGTCTTCAATCCTCAATTCTCAATCCTCAATCCTCAACCCTCAGACATCATCCTCAATCCTCAATCCTCAATCCTCAATCCTCAATCATCAATCCTCAATACTCAATCTTCAATCCTCAATCCTCAGTCCTCAAACCTCAATTCTGAATCCTCAATACTGAATCCTCAATCTTCGGTCCTTAGTCCTCGACAATCAGTTGTCAATCCTCAATCCTCTATAGAATACCCTCAATTCACAGTTTTCAATACTCAATACTCAATCTGCAATCTTCAAACCTCTATCCACAAACATCAGTTCTCATCACTCAACCCTCAACACTCAGTCCTCAATGTACAATCCTCAATCCTCAATCTTCAATCCTCAATTCTCAATCCTCAATCCTCAATTTTCAATCCTCATTCTTCAATCCTCAATACCCAGTACTCAATCTTCAATCCTCAATCCTCAATCCTCAATTCTCAATCCTCAATCCTCAATCCTCAATCCTCAACCCTCAATCTTCAATCCTCAATACTCAATCTTCAATCCTCTATCCTCAATCCTCAATCCTCAATCTTCAATCCTCAATCCTGAATACTCAATCCTCAATCCTCAATCCTCAATCCTCAATTCTCAATCCTCAATCCTCAATTTTCAATCCTCATTCTTCAATCCTCAATACCCAGTACTCAATCTTCAATCCTCAATCCTCAATCCTCAATTCTCAATCCTCAATCCTCAATCCTCAATCCTCAACCCTCAATCTTCAATCCTCAATCCTCAATCGTCAGTCTTCAATCCTCAATTCTCAATCCTCAATCCTCAACCCTCAGACATCATCCTCAATCCTCAATCCTCAATCCTCAATCCTCAATCATCAATCCTCAATACTCAATCTTCAATACTCAATCTTCAATCCTCAATCCTCAGTCCTCAAACCTCAATTCTGAATCCTCAATCCTGAATCCTCAATCTTCGGCCCTCAGTCCTCAACAATCAGTTGTCAATCCTCAATCCTCAATAGAATACCCTCAATTCACAGCTTTCAATACTCAATACTCAATCTGCAATCTTCAAACCTCTATACACAAACATCAGTTCTCATCACTCAACCATCATCACTCAGTCCTCAATGTTCAATCCTCAATCCTCAATCCTCAATCCTCAATTCTCAATCCTCAATCCTCAATTTTCAATCCTCATTCTTCAATCCTCAATACCCAATACTCAATCTTCAATCATCAATCCTCAATCCTCAATCCTCAATCCTCAATCTTCAATCCTCAATTCTCAATCTTCAATCCTCAATCGTCAACATTCAATCCTCAATACTCAATCTTCAATCCTCAATCCTCAATCCTCATTCCTCAAACCTCAATACTCAACCCTCAGTCCTCGTCCTCAATTCCCAATTCTCAATCCTCAATTCTCAATTCTCAATCTTCAATCCTCAGTAATCAATCTTCAATCCTCAATCCCCAGACCTCAATCTTCAATCCTCAATGCTCAATCCTCAATCCTCAATCCTCTGTCCTCAACCCTCAAACCTCAATCCTCATACCTCAATCCTCAACCGTCAGTCCTCGTCCTCAATCCTCAACTATCAATCCTCAATCCTCAATGCTCAATCCTCAATCCTCAATCCTCAATCCTCAATCCTCAGTCCTCAAACCTCAATCCTGAGTCTTCAAACCTGAATCCTCAATCTTCAGACCTCAGTCCTCAACTTTCAGTTGTCAATTCTCAATCCTCAATACTGTATCATCAATTCACAGTTTTCAATACCCAATACTCAATCTGCAATCTTCGAATCTCTATCGACAAACATCAATTCTCATCACTGAACCCTCAACACTCAGTCCCCAATCCTCAATCTTCAATCCTCAGCCCTCAATGCTCAATCCTCAATCCTCAATCTTCAATCCTCAATCCTCATTCTTCAATCCTCAATAGTCAATCTCCAATCCTAGATCCTCGATACCCAATCCTCAATCCTTAATCCTCAATCTTCAATCCTCAATCCTCAATTCTCAATCATCAATACTCAATCCTCAATCCTGAATCCTCAGTCCCCAATCCTCAATCTTCAATCCTCAATCCACAATCCTCAAGCCTCAATCCTCAATTCTCAATCCTCAATCCTCTGTCCTCAGTCCTCAAACCTCAATCCTCAACCCTCAGCCCTCACCGTCAATCCTCAATCTTCAATCCTCAATCCAAAATCTTCAATGCTCAATACTCAACCTTCAATCCACAATCCGCAATTCTCAATCCTCAATCCTCAATCCTCTATCCTCAATCCTCAATCCTCAATCCTCAATCGTCAGTCTTCAATCCTCAATACTCAATGTTCAATCCGCGATACCCAATCCTCAATGTTCAATCCTCAATCCTCAATCCTCAATCCTCAATCCTCAATCATCAATCCTCAATCCTCAATCCTCAGTCCCCAAACCTCAATCCTCAATCTTCAATCCTCAATACTCAATCTTCAATCCTCGATACTCAATACTCAATCCTCTATCCTCAATCCTCAATCGTCAGTCTTCAATCCTCATTCCTCAATTCTCAATCCTCAATCCTCTGTCCTCAGTCCTCAAACCTCAATCCTCAACCCTCAGCCCTCACCGTCAATCCTCAATCTTCAATCCTCAATCCAAAATCCTCAATGCTCAATACTCAACCTTCAATCCACAATCCGCAATTCTCAATCCTCAATCCTCAATCCTCTATCCTCAATCCTCAATCCTCAATCCTCAATCGTCAGTCTTCAATCCTCAATGTTCAATCCTCAATCCTCAATCCTCAATCCTCAATCCTCAATCCTCAATCCTCAATCATCAATCCTCAATCCTCAATCCTCAGTCCCCAAACCTCAATCCTCAATCTTCAATCCTCAATCCGCAATCCTCAATACTCAATCTTCAACCCTCAATCCTCAGTCCTCAAACCTCAATTCTGAATCCTCAATCCTGAATCCTCAATCTTCAATCCTCAATACTCAATCTTTAATCCTCAATACCCAGTCCTCAAACGTCAATTCTGAATCCTCAATCCTGAATTCTCTATCTTCAATCCTCAGTTCCCAATCCTCAATCTTCAATCCTCAATCCTCAATCCTCAATCCCCAATCCTCAATCTTCAATCCTCAATACTCAATCTTCAATCCTCAATCGTCAACATTCAATCCTCAATACTCAATCTTCAATCTTCAATCCTCAATCCTCATTCTTCAATCCTCAATACCCAATCCTCAATCTTCAATCCTCGATCCTCAATCCTCAATCCTCAACCCTCAATCCTCGATTCTCATTCTTCAATCCTCAATACTCAATCTTCAATCCCAAATCCTCAATCCTCAATCCTCAATCCTCAATACTCAATCCTCAATCCTCAGTCCCCAAACCTCAATCCTCAATCTTCAATCCTCAAAACTCAATCTCACAATCCTCGATCCTCAATACTCAATCCTCAATCCTGAATCCACAATCCTCAATCGTCAGTCTTCAATCCTCAATACTCAATCTTCAATCCTCAATCCTCAATCCTCAATCCCCAATCCTCATTCCTCAGTCCCCAAACCTCAATCCTCAATCCTCAATCCTCAATCCTCAATCATCAATCCTCAATACTCAATCTTCAATCCTCAATCCTCAGTCCTCAAACCTCAATTCTGAATCCTCAATACTGAATCCTCAATCTTCGGTCCTTAGTCCTCGACAATCAGTTGTCAATCCTCAATCCTCTATAGAATACCCTCAATTCACAGTTTTCAATACTCAATACTCAATCTGCAATCTTCAAACCTCTATCCACAAACATCAGTTCTCATCACTCAACCCTCAACACTCAGTCCTCAATGTACAATCCTCAATCCTCAATCTTCAATCCTCAATTCTCAATCCTCAATCCTCAATTTTCAATCCTCATTCTTCAATCCTCAATACCCAGTACTCAATCTTCAATCCTCAATCCTCAATCCTCAATTCTCAATCCTCAATCCTCAATCCTCAATCCTCAACCCTCAATCTTCAATCCTCAATACTCAATCTTCAATCCTCTATCCTCAATCCTCAATCCTCAATCTTCAATCCTCAATCCTGAATACTCAATCCTCAATCCTCAATCCTCAATCCTCAATTCTCAATCCTCAATCCTCAATTTTCGATCCTCATTCTTCAATCCTCAATACCCAATACTCAATCTTCAATCATCAATCCTCAATCCTCAATCCTCAATCCTCAATCTTCAATCCTCAATACTCAATCTTCAATCCTCAATCCTCAATCCTCATTCCTCAAACCTCAATACTCAACCCTCAGTCCTCGTCCTCAATTCCCAATTCTCAATCCTCAATTCTCAATTCTCAATCTTCAATCCTCAGTAATCAATCTTCAATCCTCAATCCCCAGACCTCAATCTTCAATCCTCAATGCTCAATCCTCAATCCTCAATCCTCAATCCTCAGTCCTCAAACCTCAATCCTGAGTCTTCAAACCTGAATCCTCAATCTTCAGACCTCAGTCCTCAACAGTCAGTTGTCAATTCTCAATCCTCAACGCTGTATCATCAATTCACAGTTTTCAATACCCAATACTCAATCTGCAATCTTCAAATCTCATCACTGAACACTCAACACTCAGTCCCCAGTCCTCAATCTTCAATCCTCAGCCCTCAATGCTCGATCCTCAATCCTCAATCTTTAATCCTCAATCCTCAATCCTCAAACCTCAATCCTCAATCCCCAATCCTCAATCTTCAATCCTCAATACTCAATCGTCAATCCTCAATCCTCAATCCTCAATCCTCAGTCCTCAGTCCTCAAACCTCAATCCTCAACCCTCAGCCCTCATCGTCAATCCTCAGTGCTCAATCCTCAATCCTCAGCCTTCAATCCTCAATACTCAATCTTCAATCCTCAATCCTCAATTCTCAATCCTGAATCCTCAAACCTCAATCCTCAATCCCCAATCCTCAATCTTCAATCCTCAATACTCAATCGTCAATCCTCAATCCTCAATCCTCAATCCTCAATGTTCAATCCGCGATACCCAATCCTCAATGTTCAATCCTCAATCCTCAATCCTCAATCATCAATCCTCAATCATCAATCCTCAATCCTCAATCCTCAGTCCCCAAACCTCAATCCTCTATCTTCAATCCTCAATACTCAATCTTCAATCCCCGATACTCAATTCTCAATCCTCAATCCTCAATCCTCAACCGTCAGTCTTCAATCCTCAATCCTCAATTCTCAATCCTCAATCCTCAGTCATCAGTCCTCAAACCTCAATCCTCAACCCTCAGCCCTCATCCTCAATCCTTAATCCTCAATCTTCAATCCTCAATCCGCAATCCACAATACTCAATCTTCAACCCTCAATCCTCAGTCCTCAAACCTCAATTCTGAATCCTCAATCCTGAATCCTCAATCTTCAATCCTCAATGCTCAATCTTTAATCCTCAATACCCAGTCCTCAAACCTCAATTCTGAATCCTCAATCCTGAATTCTCAATCTTCAATCCTCAGTCCCCAATCCTCAATCTTCAAACCTCAATCCTCAATCCTCAAACCCCCAATCCTCAATCTTCAATCCTCAATACACAATCTTCAATCCTCAATCGTCAACCTTCAATCCTCAATTCTCAATCCTCAATCCTCGATCCTCAGACCTCAAACATCAATACACAACCCTCAGTCCTCGTCCTCAATCCACAACCCTCAATCCTCAATCCTCAATCTTCAATCATCAATATACAACCTTCAGTCCTCAATCCTCAATACTCAAACCTCAATCCTCAATCCTCAATGTTCAACCCGCCATACCCAATCCTCAATCCTCAATCCTCAATCCTCAATCCTCAATCCTCAATCTTCAATCCTCAATCCTCAATCCTCAGTCCCCAAACCTCAATCCTCAATCTTCAATCCTCAAAACTCAATCTCGAACCCTCGATCCTCAATCCTCAATCCTCAACCCTCAATCCTCAATTTTCAATACTCGATACTCAATCTTCAATCCTCAATCCTCAGTCCTTAAACCTCAATTCTGAATCCTCAGTCCTGAATCCTCAATCTTCGGCACTCAGTCCTCAACAATCAGTTGTCAATCCTCAATCCTCAATAGAATATCCTCAATTCACAGTTTTCAATACACAATACTCAATCTGCAATCTTCAAACCTCTATCCACAAACATCAATTCTCATCACTCTACCCTCAACCTTCAATCCTCAATCCTCAATCCTCAATCCTCAATCCTCACTCTTTAATCCTCAATACCCAATCCTCAATCTTCAATCCTCAATCCTCAATCCTCAATTCTAAATCCTCAATCCTCAGTCCTCGGTCCTCAAACCTCAATCCTCAACCCTCAGACCTCATCCTCAATCCTCAATCCTCAATCCTCAATCCTCAATCATCAATCCTCAATACTCAATCTTCAATCCTCAATCCTCAGTCCTCAAACCTCAATTCTGAATCCTCAATCCTGAATCCTCAATCTTCGGCCCTCAGTCCTCAACAATCAGTTGTCAATCCTCAATCCTCAATAGAATACCCTCAATTCACAGCTTTCAATACTCAATACTCAATCTGCAATCTTCAAACCTCTATACACAAACATCAATTCTCATCACTCAACCATCATCACTCAGTCCTCAATGTTCAATCCTCAATCCTCAATCCTCAATCCTCAATTCTCAATCCTCAATCCTCAATTTTCAATCCTCATTCTTCAATCCTCAATACCCAATACTCAATCTTCAATCATCAATCCTCAATCCTCAATCCTCAATCCTCAATCTTCAATCCTCAATTCTCAATCTTCAATCCTCAATCGTCAACATTCAATCCTCAATACTCAATCTTCAATCCTCAATCCTCAATCCTCATTCCTCAAACCTCAATACTCAACCCTCAGTCCTCGTCCTCAATTCCCAATTCTCAATCCTCAATTCTCAATTCTCAATCTTCAATCCTCAGTAATCAATCTTCAATCCTCAATCCCCAGACCTCAATCTTCAATCCTCAATGCTCAATCCTCAATCCTCAATCCTCTGTCCTCAACCCTCAAACCTCAATCCTCATACCTCAATCCTCAACCGTCAGTCCTCGTCCTCAATCCTCAACTATCAATCCTCAATCCTCAATGCTCAATCCTCAATCCTCAATCCTCAATCCTCAATCCTCAGTCCTCAAACCTCAATCCTGAGTCTTCAAACCTGAATCCTCAATCTTCAGACCTCAGTCCTCAACTTTCAGTTGTCAATTCTCAATCCTCAATACTGTATCATCAACTCACAGTTTTCAATACCCAATACTCAATCTGCAATCTTCGAATCTCTATCGACAAACATCAATTCTCATCACTGAACCCTCAACACTCAGTCCCCAATCCTCAATCTTCAATCCTCAGCCCTCAATGCTCAATCCTCAATCCTCAATCTTCAATCCTCAATCCTCATTCTTCAATCCTCAATAGTCAATCTCCAATCCTAGATCCTCGATACCCAATCCTCAATCCTTAATCCTCAATCTTCAATCCTCAATCCTCAATTCTCAATCATCAATACTCAATCCTCAATCCTGAATCCTCAGTCCCCAATCCTCAATCTTCAATCCTCAATCCACAATCCTCAATCCTCAATCCTCAATTCTCAATCCTCAATCCTCTGTCCTCAGTCCTCAAACCTCAATCCTCAACCCTCAGCCCTCACCGTCAATCCTCAATCTTCAATCCTCAATCCAAAATCTTCAATGCTCAATACTCAACCTTCAATCCACAATCCGCAATTCTCAATCCTCAATCCTCAATCCTCTATCCTCAATCCTCAATCCTCAATCCTCAATCGTCAGTCTTCAATCCTCAATACTCAATGTTCAATCCGCGATACCCAATCCTCAATGTTCAATCCTCAATCCTCAATCCTCAATCCTCAATCCTCAATCATCAATCCTCAATCCTCAATCCTCAGTCCCCAAACCTCAATCCTCAATCTTCAATCCTCAATACTCAATCTTCAATCCTCGATACTCAATACTCAATCCTCTATCCTCAATCCTCAATCGTCAGTCTTCAATCCTCATTCCTCAATTCTCAATCCTCAATCCTCTGTCCTCAGTCCTCAAACCTCAATCCTCAACCCTCAGCCCTCACCGTCAATCCTCAATCTTCAATCCTCAATCCAAAATCTTCAATGCTCAATACTCAACCTTCAATCCACAATCCGCAATTCTCAATCCTCAATCCTCAATCCTCTATCCTCAATCCTCAATCCTTAATCCTCAATCGTCAGTCTTCAATCCTCAATCCTCAATGTTCAATCCTCAATCCTCAATCCTCAATCCTCAATCCTCAATCATCAATCCTCAATCCTCAATCCTCAGTCCCCAAACCTCAATCCTCAATCTTCAATCCTCAATCCGCAATCCTCAATACTCAATCTTCAACCCTCAATCCTCAGTCCTCAAACCTCAATTCTGAATCCTCAATCCTGAATCCTCAATCTTCAATCCTCAATACTCAATCTTTAATCCTCAATACCCAGTCGTCAAACGTCAATTCTGAATCCTCAATCCTGAATCCTCTATCTTCAATCCTCAGTCCCCAATCCTCAATCTTCAATCCTCAATCCTCAATCCTCAATCCCCAATCCTCAATCTTCAATCCTCAATACTCAATCTTCAATCCTCAATCGTCAACATTCAATCCTCAATACTCAATCTTCAATCTTCAATCCTCAATCCTCATTCTTCAATCCTCAATACCCAATCCTCAATCTTCAATCCTCGATCCTCAATCCTCAATCCTCAACCCTCGATCCTCGATTCTCATTCTTCAATCCTCAATACTCAATCTTCAATCCTCAATCCTCAATCCTCAATCCTCAATCCTCAATACTCAATCCTCAATCCTCAGTCCCCAAACCTCAATCCTCAATCTTCAATCCTCAAAACTCAATCTCACAATCCTCGATCCTCAATACTCAATCCTCAATCCTGAATCCACAATCCTCAATCGTCAGTCTTCAATCCTCAATACTCAATCTTCAATCCTCAATCCTCAATCCTCAATCCCCAATCCTCATTCCTCAGTCCCCAAACCTCAATCCTCAATCTTCAATCCTTAATACTCAATCTTCAATCCTCGATACTCAATACTCAATCCTCAATCCTCAATATTCAATCGTCATTCTTCAATCCTCAATACTCAATCTTCAATCCTCAATCCTCAATCCTCAATCCTCATTCTTCAATCCTCAATACCCAATCCTCAATCTACAATCCTCAATCCTCAATCCTCAATCCTCAATTCTCAATCCTCAATCCTCAGTCCTCAGTCCTCATCCTCAATCCTCAATCCTCAACCCTCAATTCTCAATCCTCAATCCTCAATCGTCTGTCTTCAATCCTCAATACTCAATCATCAATCCTCAATCCTCAATCCTCAATCCTCAGTCCTCATTCTTCAATCCTCAATACCCAATCCTCAATCTTCAATCCTCAACCCTCAACCCTCAATTCTCATTCCTCAATCGTCTGTCTTCAATCGTCAATACTCAATCATCAATCCTCAATCCTCAATCCTCAATCCTCAGTCCTCATTCTTCAATCCTCAATACCCAATCCTCAATCTTCAATCCTCAACCCTCAACCCTCAATTCTCATTCCTCAATCCTCAATCCTCAATCCTCAATCCTCAGTACTCAGTCCTCAAACCTCAATCCTCAACCCTCAGCCCTCATCGTCAATCCTCAGTCTTCAATCCTCAATCCTCAATCTTCAATGCTCAATACTCAACCTTCAATCCACAATACTCAATCTTCAATCCTCAATCCTCATTCTTCAATCCTCAACACCCAATCCTCAATCTTCAATCCTCAATCCTCAGTCCTCAATTCTCAATACTCAATCTTCAATCCTCAATACTCAATCTTCAATCCTCAACCCTCAATCCTCAATCCTCAATCATCAATCCTCAACCCTCAATCCTCGATCCTCAATCTTCAGTCCTTAGTCCCAAATCCTCAGCCTTCAATCCTCAATCCTCAACCCCCAACCTTCAGTCCTCAATACTCAATCTTCAATCCTCAATACTCAATCCTCAATCCTCAATCCTCAATCCACAATCGTCAATCCTCAATACTCAATCTTCGATCCTCAATCCTCAATCCTCAATCCTCAATCCTCAATCCTCAATCCTCAATCCGCAATCCTAAATCTTCAATACTCAATCCTCAATCCTCAATCCTCAATTTTCAATCCTAATTCTTCAATCCTCAATACCCAATACTCAATCTTCAATCCTCAATCCTCAATCCTCAATTCTCAATCCTCAATCCTCAGTCCTCAGTCCTCGAACCTCAAACATCAACCCTCAGACCTCATTGTCAATCCTCAATGCTCAATCCTCAATCCCCAATCTTCAATCCTCAATACTCAATCTTCAATCCTCAATCCTCAATTCTCAATCCTCAATCCTCAATCCTCATTCCTCAATCCTCAATCCTCAATCCTCAATCGACAGTCGTCAATCCTCAATACTCAATTTTCAATTCTCAATCCTCAATCCTCAATCCTCAATACTCATTCTTCAATCCTCAATACCCAATCCTCAATCCTCAATCCTCAATCCTCAATCCTCAACCCTCAGCCCTACTCGTCAATCCTCAGTCCTCAATCCTCAATCCTCAACCTTCAATCCTCAATACTCAATCTTCAATCCTCAATCCTCAATCCTCAATTCTCAATCCTCAATCCTCAAACCTCAATCCTCAATCCCCAATCCTCAATCTTCAATCCTCAATACTCAATCGTCAATCCTCAATCCTCAATCCTCAATCCTCAATCCTCAATCCTCATTCTTCAATCCTCAATACCCAATCCTCAATCTTCAATCCTCAATCCTCAATCCTCAATACTCAATCTTCAATCCTCAATCCTCAGTCCTCAAAGCTCAATTCTGAATCCTCAATCCTGAATCCTCAATCTTCGGCCCTCAGTCCTCAACAATCAGTTGTCAATCCTCAATCCTCAATAGAATACCCTCAATTCACAGCTTTCAATACTCAATACTCAATCTGCAATCTTCAAACCTCTATCCACAAACACCAATTCTCATCACTCAACCCTCATCACTCAGTCCTCAACGTTCAATCCTCAATCCTCAATCCTCAATCCTCAATTCTCAATCCTCACTCCTCAATTTTCAATCCTCATTCTTCAATCCTGAATACCCAATACTCAATCTTCAATCATCAATCCTCAATCCTCAATCCTCAATCCTCAATCATCAATCCTCAATTCTCAATCTTCAATCCTCAATCGTCAACATTCAATCCTCAATACTCAATCTTCAATCCTCAATCCTCAATCCTCATTCCTCAAACCTCAATCCTCAATCCTCAATCCTCAATCGTCAGCCTTCAATCCTCAATACTCAATCTTCAATCCTCAATTCTCAGTCCTCAATCCTCAATCCTCATCCTTCAATCCTCAATACCCAATCCTCAATCCTTAATCCTCAATCTTCAATCCTCAATCCGCAATCCTCAATACTCAATCTTCAACCCTCAATCCTCAGTCCTCAAACCTCAATTCTGAATCCTCAATCCTGAATCCTCAATCTTCAATCCTCAATACTCAATCTTTAATCCTCAATACCCAGTCGTCAAACGTCAATTCTGAATCCTCAATCCTGAATTCTCTATCTTCAATCCTCAGTCCCCAATCCTCAATCTTCAATCCTCAATCCTCAATCCTCAATCCCCAATCCTCAATCTTCAATCCTCAATACTCAATCTTCAATCCTCAATCGTCAACATTCAATCCTCAATACTCAATCTTCAATCTTCAATCCTCAATCCTCATTCTTCAATCCTCAATACCCAATCCTCAATCTTCAATCCTCGATCCTCAATCCTCAATCCTCAACCCTCAATCCTCGATTCTCATTCTTCAATCCTCAATACTCAATCTTCAATCCTCAATCCTCAATCCTCAATCCTCAATCCTCAATACTCAATCCTCAATCCTCAGTCCCCAAACCTCAATCCTCAATCTTCAATCCTCAAAACTCGATCTCACAATCCTCGATCCTCAATACTCAATCCTCAATCCTGAATCCACAATCCTCAATCGTCAGTCTTCAATCCTCAATACTCAATCTTCAATCCTCAATCCTCAATCCTCAATCCCCAATCCTCATTCCTCAGTCCCCAAACCTCAATCCTCAATCTTCAATCCTCAATACTCAATCTTCAATCCTCGATACTCAATACTCAATCCTCAATCCTCAATATTCAATCGTCATTCTTCAATCCTCAATACTCAATCTTCAATCCTCAATCCTCAATCCTCAATCCTCATTCTTCAATCCTCAATACCCAATCCTCAATCTACAATCCTCAATCCTCAATCCTCAATCCTCAATTCTCAATCCTCAATCCTCAGTCCTCAGTCCTCATCCTCAATCCTCAATCCTCAACCCTCAATTCTCAATCCTCAATCCTCAATCGTCTGTCTTCAATCCTCAATACTCAATCATCAATCCTCAATCCTCAATCCTCAATCCTCAGTCCTCATTCTTCAATCCTCAATACCCAATCCTCAATCTTCAATCCTCAACCCTCAACCCTCAATTCTCATTCCTCAATCGTCTGTCTTCAATCCTCAATACTCAATCATCAATCCTCAATCCTCAATCCTCAATCCTCAGTCCTCATTCTTCAATCCTCAATACCCAATCCTCAATCTTCAATCCTCAACCCTCAACCCTCAATTCTCATTCCTCAATCCTCAATCCTCAATCCTCAATCCTCAGTACTCAGTCCTCAAACCTCAATCCTCAACCCTCAGCCCTCATCGTCAATCCTCAGTCTTCAATCCTCAATCCTCAATCTTCAATGCTCAATACTCAACCTTCAATCCACAATACTCAATCTTCAATCCTCAATCCTCATTCTTCAATCCTCAACACCCAATCCTCAATCTTCAATCCTCAATCCTCAGTCCTCAATTCTCAATACTCAATCTTCAATCCTCAATACTCAATCTTCAATCCTCAACCCTCAATCCTCAATCCTCAATCATCAATCCTCAACCCTCAATCCTCGATCCTCAATCTTCAGTCCTTAGTCCCAAATCCTCAGCCTTCAATCCTCAATCCTCAACCCCCAACCTTCAGTCCTCAATACTCAATCTTCAATCCTCAATACTCAATCCTCAATCCTCAATCCTCAATCCACAATCGTCAATCCTCAATACTCAATCTTCGATCCTCAATCCTGAATCCTCAATCCTCAATCCTCAATCCTCAATCCTCAATCCGCAATCCTCAATCTTCAATACTCAATCCTCAATCCTCAATCCTCAATTTTCAATCCTAATTCTTCAATCCTCAATACCCAATACTCAATCGTCAATCCTCAATACTCAATCTTCGATCCTCAATCCTGAATCCTCAATCCTCAATGCTCAATCCTCAATCCCCAATCTTCAATCCTCAATACTCAATCTTCAATCCTCAATCCTCAATTCTCAATCCTCAATCCTCAATCCTCATTCCTCAATCCTCAATCCTCAATCCTCAATCGACAGTCGTCAATCCTCAATACTCAATTTTCAATTCTCAATCCTCAATCCTCAATCCTCAATACTCATTCTTCAATCCTCAATACCCAATCCTCAATCCTCAATCCTCAATCCTCAATCCTCAATCCTAAATCCTCAATCCTCAGTCATCAATCCTCAATCTTCAATACTCAATCGTCAATCTTCTATCCTCAATACTCAATTCTCGATCCTCAATCCTCAATCCTCAATCATCAATCCTCAATACTCAATCATCAACACTTAATTTCGCAATACTCAATAGAATATCCAGAATTCTCAGTTTTCAATACTCAATCCTCAATCTTCAATCTTCATGTCTCCATCCACAAACATCAATTCTCATCACTCAACCCTCAACAGTCAGTCCTCAATCTTCAATCCTCAATTCTCAATACTCAATCCTCAGTCCTCAGTCCTCAATCTTCAATCCTCAATCCTCAATCCTAAAATCCTCAATCCTCCATATTCAACACACAACCCTCAACCATCAATCCGCAATACTCAACCATCAATCCCCAATTCTCAATACTCAATGGAATATCCTGAATTCTCAGTTTTCAATACTCAACCTCAATCTACAATCTTCAAGTCTCCATCCACAAACATTTATTCTCATCACTTAACCCTCAACACTCAGTCCTCAATCTTTAATCATCAATCCCCAATCCTCAATCTTCAATCCTCATTACTCAATCTTCAATCCTCAATTCTTAATCCTCAATCCTCAATCTTCAATCCTCAATACTCAATCTTCAATCCTCAATCCTCAATCCTCATTCCTCAAACCTATTGAGTATTGACTCAACCCTCAGTCCTCGTCCTCAATTCCCAATTCTCAATCCTCAATTCTCAATTCTCAATCTTCAATCCTCAGTAATCAATCTTCAATCCTCAATCCACAGACCTCAATCTTCAATCCTCAATGCTCAATCCTAAATCCTCAATCCTCAATCCTCAGTCCTCAAACCTCAATCCTGAGTCTTCAAACCTGAATCCTCAATCTTCAGACCTCAGTCCTCAACAGTCAGTTGTCAATTCTCAATCCTCAATACTGTATCATCAATTCACAGTTTTCAATACCCAATACTCAATCTGCAATCTTCATATCTCATCACTGAACCCTCAACACTCAGTCCCCAGTCCTCAATCTTCAATCCTCAGCCCTCAATGCTCGATCCTCAATCCTCAATCTTTAATCCTCAATACTCAATCTTCAATCCTCAATCCTCAATCCCCAATCCTCAATCCTCAATCCTCAATCGTCAGTCTTCAATTCTCAATACTCAATCTGCAATCCTCAGTCCTCAATCCTCAATCCTCAATCCTCATTCTTCAATCCTCAATAGTCAATCTCCAATCCTAGATCCTCGATACCCAATCCTCAATCCTTAATCCTCAATCTTCAATCCTCAATCCTCAATTCTCAATCATCAATACTGAATCCTCAATCCTGAATCCTCAGACCCGAATCCTCAATCTTCAATCCTCAATCCACAATCCTCAAGCCTCAATCCTCAATTCTCAATCCTCAATCCTCAGCCCTCAGTCCTCAAACCTCAATCCTCAACCCTCAGCCCTCACCGTCAATCCTCAATCTTCAATCCTCAATCCAAAATCTTCAATGCTCAATACTCAACCTTCAATCCACAATCCGCAATTCTCAATCCTCAATCCTCAATCCTCTATCCTCAATCCTCAATCCTCAATCCTCAATCGTCTGTCTTCAGACCTCAATACTCAATCTTCAATCCTCAATTCTCAATCCTCAATCCTCAATCCTCATTCCTCAATCCTCAATACGCAATCCTCAATCCTCAATCCTCAATCCTCAATCGTCAGTCTTCAATCCTCAATTCTCAATCCTCAATCCTCAACCCTCAGACATCATCCTCAATCCTCAATCCTCAATCCTCAATCCTCAATCCTCAATCATCAATCCTCAATCCTCAATCGTCAGTCTTCAATCCTCAATTCTCAATCCTCAATCCTCAACCCTCAGACATCATCCTCAATTCTCAATCCTCAATCCTCAATCCTCCATCATCAATCCTCAATACTCAATCTTCAATCCTCAATCCTCAGTCCTCAAACCTCAATTCTGAATCCTCAATCCTGAACCCTCTATCTTCGGTCCTTAGTCCTCGACAATCAGTTGTCAATCCTCAATCCTCTATAGAATACCCTCAATTCACAGTTTTCAATACTCAATACTCATTCTGCAATCTTCAAACCTCTATCCACAAACATCATTTCTCATCACTCAACCCTCAACACTCAGTCCTCAATGTACAATCCTCAATCCTCAATCTTCAATCCTCAATTCTCAATCCTCAATCCTCAATTTTCAAACCTCATTCTTCAATCCTCAATACCCAGTACTCAATCTTCAATCCTCAATCCTCAATCCTCAATTCTCAATCCTCAATCCTCAGTCCTCAGTCCTCAAACCTCAACCCTCAATCCTCCGCCCCCATCGTCAATCCTCAATCCTCAATCCTCAATCCTCAATCCTCAATCTTCAATCCTCAATTCTCAATCTTCAATCCTCAATCCTCAAGTCTCAATCCTCAAACCTCAATCCTCAACCCTCAGCCCTCATCGTCAATCCTCAGTCCTCAATCCTCAATCCTCAACCTTCAATCCTCAATACTCAATCTTCAATCCTCAATCCTCAATCCTCAATTCTCAATCCTCAATCCTCAATCCTCAATCCTCAATCCTCAATGTTCAATCCGCGATACCCAATCCTCAATGTTCAATCCTCAATCCTCAATCCTCAATCATCAATCCTCAATCCCCAATCCTCAATCTTCAATCCTCAATACTCAATCGTCAATCCTCAATCCTCAATCCTCAATCCTCAATCCTCAATGTTCAATCCGCGATACCCAATCCTCAATGTTCAATCCTCAATCCTCAATCCTCAATCCTCAATCCTCAATCATCAATCCTCAATCCTCAATCCTCAGTCCCCAAACCTCAATCCTCAATCTTCAATCCTCAATACTCAATCTTCAATCCTCAATACCCAATCCTCAATCCTCAATCTTTAATCCTCAATCCTCAATTCTCAATCCTCAATCCTCAATCCTCAATCGTCAGTCTTCAATCCTCAATACTCAACCTTCAATCCTCAATTCTCAATCCTCAATCCTCAATCCTCATTCTTCAATCCTCAATACCCAATCCTCAATCCTCAATCTTTAATCCTCAATCCTCAATCCTCAATTCTCAATCTTCAATCCTCAGTCCTCAGTCCTCAAACCTCAATCCTCAACCCTCATCCCTCAATCTTCAATCCTCAATACTCAACATTCAATCCTCAATCCTTAATACTCAATCCTCAATCCTCAATCCTCAATCGTCAGTCTTCAATCCTCAGTTCTCAATCGTCAATCCTCAACCCTCAGACATCATCCTCAATCCTCAATCCTCAATCCTCAATCCTCAATCATCAATCCTCAATACTCAATCTTCAATCCTCAATCCTCAGTCCTCAAACCTCAATTCTGAATCCTCTATACTGAATCCTCAATCTTCGGTCCTTAGTCCTCGACAATCAGTTGTCAATCCTCAATCCTCTATAGAATACCCCCAATTCACAGTTTTCAATACTCAATACTCAATCTGCAATCTTCAAACCCCTATCCACAAACATCCGTTCTCATCACTCAACCCTCAACACTCAGTCCTCAATGTACAATCCTCAATCCTCAATCTTCAATCCTCAATTCTCAATCCTCAATCCTCAATTTTCAATCCTCATTCTTCAATCCTCAATACCCAGTACTCAATCTTCAATCCTCAATCCTCAATCCTCAATTCTCAATCCTCAATCCTCAATCCTCAGTCCTCAGTCCTCAAACCTCAACCCTCAATCCTCCGCCCTCATCGTCAATCCTCAATCCTCAATCCTCAATCCTCAATCCTCAATCTTCAATCCTCAATTCTCAATCTTCAATCCTCAATCCTCGAGTCTCAATCCTCAATCCTCAATCCTCAATCTTCAATCCTCAATCCTCAATTCTCAATCCTCAATCCTCAGTCCTCAGTCCTCAAACCTCAATCCTCAACCCTCAGCCCTACTCGTCAATCCTCAGTCCTCAATCCTCAATCCTCAACCTTCAATCCTCAATACTCAATCTTCAATCCTCAATCCTCAATCCTCAATTCTCAATCCTCAATCCTCAAACCTCAATCCTCAATCCCCAATCCTCAATCTTCAATCCTCAATACTCAATCGTCAATCCTCAATCCTCAATCCTCAATCCTCAATCCTCAATCCTCATTCTTCAATCCTCAATACCCAATCCTCAATCTTCAATCCTCAATCCTCAATCCTCAATACTCAATCTTCAATCCTCAATCCTCAGTCCTCAAACCTCAATTCTGAATCCTCAATCCTGAATCCTCAATCTTCGGCCCTCAGTCCTCAACAATCAGTTGTCAATCCTCAATCCTCAATAGAATACCCTCAATTCACAGGTTTCAATACTCAATACTCAATCTGCAATCTTCAAACCTCTATCCACAAACACCAATTCTCATCACTCAACCCTCATCACTCAGTCCTCAACGTTCAATCCTCAATCCTCAATCCTCAATCCTCAATTCTCAATCCTCACTCCTCAATTTTCAATCCTCATTCTTCAATCCTGAATACCCAATACTCAATCTTCAATCATCAATCCTCAATCCTCAATCCTCAATCCTCAATCATCAATCCTCAATTCTCAATCTTCAATCCTCAATCGTCAACATTCAATCCTCAATACTCAATCTTCAATCCTCAATCCTCAATCCTCATTCCTCAAACCTCAATCCTCAATCCTCAATCCTCAATCGTCAGCCTTCAATCCTCAATACTCAATCTTCAATCCTCAATTCTCAGTCCTCAATCCTCAATCCTCATCCTTCAATCCTCAATACCCAATCCTCAATCCTTAATCCTCAATCTTCAATCCTCAATCCGCAATCCTCAATACTCAATCTTCAACCCTCAATCCTCAGTCCTCAAACCTCAATTCTGAATCCTCAATCCTGAATCCTCAATCTTCAATCCTCAATGCTCAATCTTTAATCCTCAATACCCAGTCCTCAAACCTCAATTCTGAATCCTCAATCCTGAATTCTCAATCTTCAATCCTCAGTCCCCAATCCTCAATCTTCAATCCTCAATCCTCAATCCTCAATCCCCAATCCTGAATCTTCAATCCTCAATACTCAATCTTCAATCCTCAATCGTCAACCTTCAATCCTCATTACTCAATCTTCAATCCTCAATCCTCAATCCTCATTCTTCAATCCTCAATACCCAATCCTCAATCTTCAATCCTCGATCCTCAATCCTCAATCCTCAACCCTCAATCCTCGATCCTCATTCTTCAATCCTCAATACTCAATCTTCAATACTCAATCCTCAATCCTCAATCCTCAATCCTCAATCCTCAATCCTCAATCCTCAATCCTCAGTCCCCAAACCTCAATTCTCAATCTTCAATCCTCAAAACTCAATCTCACAATCCTCGATCCTCAATACTCAATCCTCAATCCTGAATCCACAATCCTCAATCGTCAGTCTTCAATCCTCAATACTCAATCTTCAATCCTCAATCCTCAATCCTCAATCCCCAATCCTCATTCCTCAATCCTCAATACCCAATCCTAAATCTTCAATCCTCAATCCTCAATCCTGAATTCTCAATCCTCAATCCTCAGTCCTCAGTCCTCAAACCACAATCCTCAACCCTCAGACCTCATCCTCAATCCTCAATCCTCAACCCTCAATCCTCAATCTTCAATCCTCGATACTCAATCTTCAATCCTCAATCCTCAGTCCTCAAACCTCAATTCTGAATCCTCAATCCTGATTCCTCAATCTTCGGCCCTCAGTCCTCAACAATCAACTGTCAATACTCAATCCTCAATAGAATATCCTCAATTCATAGTTTTCAATAGTCAATCCCCATTCTTCAATCTTCAAACCTCATTCCACAAACAACAATTCCCATCACTCAACCCTCAACACTGAGTACTCAATCTTCAAACCTCAATCCTCAATCCTCAATCTTCAATCCTCAATACTCAATCTTCAATCCTCAATCCTCAATTCTCAGTCCTCAATACTCAATCCTCAATCGTCAATCCTCAATCCCCAATTCTCAATCTTCAACCCTCAAACCTCAATCCTCAATCCCCAATCCTCAATCTTCAATCCTCAATACTCAATCGTCAATCCTCAATCCTCAATCCTCGATTCTCAATCCTCAATGTTCAATCCGCGATACCCAATCCTCAATGTTCAATCCTCAATCCTCAATCCTCAATCCTCAATCCTCAATCATCAATCCTCAATCCTCAATCCTCAGTCCCCAAACCTCAATCCTCAATCTTCAATCCTCAATACTCAATCTTCAATCCTCGATACTCAATACTCAATCCTCTATCCTCAATCCTCAATCGTCAGTCTTCAATCCTCAATCCTCAATTCTCAATCCTCAATCCTCAGTCCTCAGTCCTCAAACCTCAATCCTCAACCCTCAGCCCTCATCCTCAATCCTTAATCCTCAATCTTCAATCCTCAATCCGCAATCCTCAATACTCAATCTTCAACCCTCAATCCTCAGTCCTCAAACCTCAATTCTGAATCCTCAATCCTGAATCCTCAATCTTCAATCCTCAATACTCAATCTTTAATCCTCAATACCCAGTCCTCAAACGTCAATTCTGAATCCTCAATCCTGAATTCTCTATCTTCAATCCTCAGTCCCCAATCCTCAATCTTCAATCCTCAATCCTCAATCCTCAATCCCCAATCCTCAATCTTCAATCCTCAATACTCAATCTTCAATCCTCAATCGTCAACATTCAATCCTCAATACTCAATCTTCAATCCTCAATCCTCAATCCTCATTCTTCAATCCTCAATACCCAATCCTCAATCTTCAATCCTCGATCCTCAATCCTCAATCCTCAACCCTCAATCCTCGATTCTCATTCTTCAATCCTCAATACTCAATCTTCAATCCTCAATCCTCAATCCTCAATCCTCAATCCTCAATACTCAATCCTCAATCCTCAGTCCCCAAACCTCAATCCTCAATCTTCAATCCTCAAAACTCAATCTCACAATCCTCGATCCTCAATACTCAATCCTCAATCCTGAATCCACAATCCTCAATCGTCAGTCTTCAATCCTCAATACTCAATCTTCAATCCTCAATCCTCAATCCTCAATCCCCAATCCTCATTCCTCAATCCTCAATACCCAATCCTAAATCTTCAATCCTCAATCCTCAATCCTCAATTCTCAATCCTCAATCCTCAGTCCTCAGTCCTCAAACCACAATCCTCAACCCTCAGACCTCATCCTCAATCCTCAATCCTCAACCCTCAATCCTCAATCTTCAATCCTCGATACTCAATCTTCAATCCTCAATCCTCAGTCCTCAAACCTCAATTCTGAATCCTCAATCCTGATTCCTCAATCTTCGGCCCTCAGTCCTCAACAATCAATTGTCAATACTCAATCCTCAATAGAATATCCTCAATTCACAGTTTTCAATAGTCAATCCCCATTCTTCAATCTTCAAACCTCATTCCACAAACAACAATTCCCATCACTCAACCCTCAACACTCAGTACTCAATCTTCAATCCTCAATCCTCAATCCTCAATCTTCAATCCTCAATACTCAATCTTCAATCCTCAATCCTCAATTCTCAATCCTCAATACTCAATCCTCAATCGTCAATCCTCAATCCCCAATTCTCAATCTTCAATCCTCAAACCTCAATCCTCAATCCCCAATCCTCAATCTTCAATCCTCAATACTCAATCGTCAATCCTCAATCCTCAATCCTCGATCCTCAATCCTCAATGTTCAATCCGCGATACCCAATCCTCAATGTTCAATACTCAATCCTCAATCCTCAGTCCTCAATCCTCAATCATCAATCCTCAATCCTCATTCCTCAGTCCCCAAACCTCAATCCTCAATCTTCAATCCTCAATACTCAATCTTCAATCCTCGATACTCAATACTCAATCCTCAATCCTCAATATTCAATCGTCATTCTTCAATCCTCAATACTCAATCTTCAATCCTCAATCCTCAATCCTCAATCCTCATTCTTCAATCCTCAAACCTCAATCCTCAACCCTCAGCCCTCATCGTCAATCCTCAGTCTTCAATCCTCAATCCTCAATCTTCAATGCTCAATACTCAACCTTCAATCCACAATACTCAATCTTCAATCCTCAATCCTCATTCTTCAATCCTCAACACCCAATCCTCAATCTTCAATCTTCAATCCTCGATACTCAATACTCAATCCTCAATCCTCAATATTCAATCGTCATTCTTCAATCCTCAATACTCAATCTTCAATCCTCAATCCTCAATCCTCAATCCTCATTCTTCAATCCTCAATACCCAATCCTCAATCTACAATCCTCAATCCTCAATCCTCAATTCTCAATCCTCAATCCTCAGTCCTCAGTCCTCAAACCTGAATCCTCAGCCCTCAGCCCTCATCCTCAATCCTCAATCCTCAACCCTCAATTCTCAATCCTCAATCCTCAATCGTCTGTCTTCAATCCTCAATACTCAATCATCAATCCTCAATCCTCAATCCTCAATCCTCAGTCCTCATTCTTCAATCCTCAATACCCAATCCTCAATCTTCAATCCTCAACCCTCAACCCTCAATTCTCATTCCTCAATCCTCAATCCTCAATCCTCAATCCTCAGTCCTCAGTCCTCAAACCTCAATCCTCAACCCTCAGCCCTCATCGTCAGTCCTCAGTCTTCAATCCTCAATCCTCAATCTTCAATGCTCAATACTCAACCTTCAATCCACAATACTCAATCTTCAATCCTCAATCCTCATTCTTCAATCCTCAACACCCAATCCTCAATCTTCAATCCTCAATCCTCAGTCCTCAATTCTCAATACTCAATCTTCAATCCTCAATACTCAATCTTCAATCCTCAACCCTCAATCCTCAATCCTCAATCATCAATCCTCAACCCTCAATCCTCGATCCTCAATCTTCAGTCCTTAGTCCCAAATCCTCAGCCTTCAATCCTCAATCCTCAACCCCCAACCTTCAGTCCTCAATACTCAATCTTCAATCCTCAATACTCAATCCTCAATCCTCAATCCTCAATCCACAATCGTCAATCCTCAATACTCAATCTTCGATCCTCAATCCTCAATCCTCAATCCTCAATCCTCAATCCTCAATCCTCAATCCGCAATCCTCAATCTTCAATACTCAATCCTCAATCCTCAATCCTCAATTTTCAATCCTAATTCTTCAATCCTCAATACCCAATACTCAATCTTCAATCCTCAATCCTCAATCCTCAATTCTCAATCCCCAATCCTCAGTCCTCAGTCCTCGAACCTCAAACATCAACCCTCAGACCTCATTGTCAATCCTCAATGCTCAATCCTCAATCCCCAATCTTCAATCCTCAATACTCAATCTTCAATCCTCAATCCTCAATTCTCAATCCTCAATCCTCAATCCTCATTCCTCAATCCTCAATCCTCAATCCTCAATCGACAGTCGTCAATCCTCAATACTCAATTTTCAATTCTCAATCCTCAATCCTCAATCCTCAATACTCATTCTTCAATCCTCAATACCCAATCATCAATCCTCAATCCTCAATCCTCAATCCTCAATCCTAAATCCTCAATCCTCAGTCATCAATCCTCAATCTTCAATACTCATTCGTCAATCTTCTATCCTCAATACTCAATTCTCGATCCTCAATCCTCAATCCTCAATCATCAATCCTCAATACTCAATCATCAACACTCAATTCTCAATACTCAATAGAATATCCAGAATTCTCAGTTTTCAATACTCAATCCTCAATCTTCAATCTTCATGTCTCCATCCACAAACATCAATTCTCATCACTCAACCCTCAACTGTCAGTCCTCAATCTTCAATCCTCAATTCTCAATACTCAATCCTCAGTCCTCAGTCCTCAATCTTCAATCCTCAATCCTCAATCCTAAAATCCTCAATCCTCAATATTCAACACACAACCCTCAACCATCAATCCGCAATACTCAACCA
This sequence comes from Calliopsis andreniformis, assembly GCF_051401765.1. NCBI lineage: Eukaryota > Metazoa > Arthropoda > Insecta > Hymenoptera > Andrenidae > Calliopsis > Calliopsis andreniformis. The sequence continues at coordinate 5,620,119 of NW_027480446.1, forward strand.
TCAATCCCCAATTCTCAATACTCAATGGAATATCCTGAATTCTCAGTTTTCAATACTCAACCTCAATCTACAATCTTCAAGTCTCCATCCACAAACATTTATTCTCATCACTCAACCCTCAACACTCAGTCCTCAATCTTTAATCATCAATCCCCAATCCTCAATCTTCAATCCTCATTACTCAATCTTCAATCCTCAATTCTTAATCCTCAATCCTCAATCTTCAATCCTCAATACTCAATCTTCAATCCTCAATCCTCAATCCTCATTCCTCAAACCTCAATACTCAACCCTCAGTCCTCGTCCTCAATTCCCACTTCTCAATCCTCAATTCTCAATTCTCAATCTTCAATCCTCAATCCTCAATTCTCAATCCTCAATCCTCAGTCCTCAGTCCTCAAACCTCAATCCTCAACCCTCAGCCCTCATCGTCAATACTCAGTCCACAATCCTCAATCCTCAACCTTCAATCCTCAATACTCAATCTTCAATCCTCAATCCTCAATCCTCAATTCTCAATCCTCAATCCTCAATCCTCAATCCTCAATCCTCAATGTTCAATCCGCGATACCCAATCCTCAATGTTCAATCCTCAATCCTCAATCCTCAATCATCAATCCTCAATCCCCAATCCTCAATCTTCAATCCTCAATACTCAATCGTCAATCCTCAATCCTCAATCCTCAATCCTCAATCCTCAATGTTCAATCCGCGATACCCAATCCTCAATGTTCAATCCTCAATCCTCAATCCTCAATCCTCAATCCTCAATCATCAATCCTCAATCCTCAATCATCAGTCCCCAAACCTCAATCCTCAATCTTCAATCCTCAATACTCAATCTTCAATCCTCAATACCCAATCCTCAATCCTCAATCTTTAATCCTCAATCCTCAATTCTCAATCCTCAATCCTCAATCCTCAATCGTCAGTCTTCAATCCGCAATACTCAACCTTCAATTCTCAATTCTCAATCCTCAATCCTCAATCCTCATTCTTCAATCCTCAATACCCAATCCTCAATCCTCAATCTTTTATCCTCAATCCTCAATCCTCAATTCTCAATCTTCAATCCTCAGTCCTCAGTCCTCAAACCTCAATCCTCAACCCTCATCCCTCAATCTTCAATCCTCAATACTCTACATTCAATCCTCAATCCTCAATCCTCAATCCTCAATCGTCAGTCTTCAATCCTCAATTCTCAATCGTCAATCCTCAACCCTCAGACATCATCCTCAATCCTCAATCCTCAATCCTCAATCCTCAATCATCAATCCTCAATACTCAATCTTCAATCCTCAATCCTCAGTCCTCAAACCTCAATTCTGAATCCTCTATCCTGAATCCTCAATCTTCGGTCCTTAGTCCTCGACAATCAGTTGTCAATCCTCAATCCTCTATAGAATACCCCCAATTCACAGTTTTCAATACTCAATACTCAATCTGCAATCTTCAAACCCCCATCCACAAACATCAGTTCTCATCACTCAACCCTCAACACTCAGTACTCAATCTTCAATCCTCAATCCTCAATCCTCAATCTTCAATCCTCAATACTCAATCTTCAATCCTCAATCCTCAATTCTCAGTCCTCAATACTCAATCCTCAATCGTCAATCCTCAATCCCCAATTCTCAATCTTCAACCCTCAAACCTCAATCCTCAATCCCCAATCCTCAATCTTCAATCCTCAATACTCAATCGTCAATCCTCAATCCTCAATCCTCGATCCTCAATCCTCAATGTTCAATCCGCGATACCCAATCCTCAATGTTCAATCCTCAATCCTCAATCCTCAATCCTCAATCCTCAATCATCAATCCTCACTCCTCAATCCTCAGTCCCCAAGCCTCAATCCTCAATCTTCAATCCTCAATACTCAATCTTCAATCCTCGATACTCAATACTCAATCCTCAATCCTCAATATTCAATCGTCATTCTTCAATCCTCAATACTCAATCTTCAATCCTCAATCCTCAGTCCTCAAACCTCAATTCTGAATCCTCAATCCTGAATCCTCAATCTTCGGCCCTCAGTCCTCAACAATCAGTTGTCAATCCTCAATCCTCAATAGAATACCCTCAATTCACAGCTTTCAATACTCAATACTCAATCTGCAATCTTCAAAGCTCTATCCACAAACATCAATTCTCATCACTCAACCATCATCACTCAGTCCTTAATGTTCAATCCTCAATCCTCAATCCTCAATCCTCAATCCTCAATTCTCAATCCACAATCCTCTGTCCTCAGTCCTCCAACCTCAACCCAAAACCCTCAGCCCTCACCCTCAATCCTCAATACTCAATCCTCAATCCTCAATCTTCAATCCTCAATCCTCAATCTTCAATCCTCAATACTCAATCCTCAATACTCAATATTCAATCCTCCATCCTCAATCCTGAGTCCTCAATCCTCAATCGTCAATCGTCAGGCTTCAATCCTCAATACTCAATCTTCAATCCTCAATCCTCAATCGTCATTCGTCAATCCTCATTCTTCAATCCTCAATACCCAATCCTCAATCTTCAATCTTCAACCCTCAATCCTCAACTCTCAATCCTCAACCCTCAATCCTCAGACCTCAAACCTCAATCCACAACCCTCAGCCCTCATCCTCAATCCTCAATCCTCAATCTTCAATCCTCAATCCTCAATCCTGATGCCTCAATCCTCAATCCTCAATCCTCAGTCATCAAACCTCAATCCTGAATCCTCAATCCTGAATCCTCAATCTTCAGACCTCAGACCTGAACAATCAGACGTCAATCCTCAATCCTCAATAGAATATCATCAACTCACAGTTTTCAATACTCAATACTCAATCTTCAATCCTCAATCCTCAATCCTCAATCCTCAATCCTCAATCCTCAATCTTTAATCCTCAATAATCAATCTCCAATCCTAGATACTCAATCCCCAATCCTCAATCCTTAATCCTCAGCCTTCAATCCTCAACCCCAGTCCTCAATCTTCAATCCTCAATGCTCTATCCTCAATCCTCAATCCTCAGTCCTCAATCCTCTATCCTCAATCCTCAAACCTCAATCCTCAACCGTCAGTCCTCGTCCTCAATACTCAACACTCAATCCTCAATCCTCAATCTTCAGTCCTCAATACTCAATATTCAATCGTCAATCCTCAATCCTCAATCCTCAATCTTCAATCCTCAATCCTCAATCCTCAATCCTCAATCCTCAATTCTCAATCCTCAGTAAGCAATCCTCAATCTTCAATACTCAATCGTCAATCCTCAGTCCTCAATCCTCAATCCGCAATCCTCGTTCCTCAAACCTCAATCCTCAACCCTCAGTCCTCGTCCTCAATACTCAACACTCAATCCTCAATCCTGAATCCTCAATGTTCAATCCGCAATACCCAATCCTCAATCTTCAATCCTCAATCCTCAACCCTCAATCCACAATCCTCAATACTCAATCCTCAATCCTCAGTCCTCAAACCACAAACCTCAACCCTCAACCCTCAGCCCTCATTCTCAATCCTCAATCTTCAATCCTCAATAATCAATCTCCAATCCTAGATACTCAATCCCCAATCCTCAATGCTTAATCCTCAGCCTTCAATCCTCAACCCCAGTCCTCAATCTTCAATCCTTAATGCTCTATCCTGAATCCTCAATCCTCAGTCCTCAATCCTCTATCCTCAATCCTCAAACCTCAATCCTCAACCGTCAGTCCTCGTCCTCAATACTCAACACTCAATCCTCAATCCTCAATCTTCAATCCTCAATTCCCAATCCTCAATCTTCAATCCTCAATACTCAATCTTCAATCCTCAATCCTCAATCCTCAATCCTAAATCCTCAATCCTCATTCTTCAATCCTCAACACCCAATCCTCAATCTTCAATCCTCAATACTCAACCTTCACTCCTCCATTCTCAATCCTCAATCCTCAACCCTCAATCCTCAATCCTCAATCCTCAATCCTCAATCCTCAATCCTCAACCTTCAATCCTCAATACTCAATCTTCGATCCTCAATCCTCAATCCTCAATCCTCAATTCTCAATCCTCGATCGCCAATCATCAATCCTCAATACTCAATCGTCAATCCTCAATCCTCAATCCTCAATCCTCAGTCCTCATTCTTCAATCCTCAATCTTCAATCATCAATACTCAGTCTTCAATCCTCAATCCTCAATCTTCAATCCTCAATCCTCAATCCTCAATTCTCTCTCCTCAATACTCAATCCTCAATCGTCAATCCTCTATCCCCAATCCTCAATCTTCAATCATCAATCCTCAATCTTCAATCCTCAATCCTCAATCTTCAATCCTCAATACTCAATCTTCAATCCTCGACCCTCAATCCTCAATCCTCAATGCTCAATCCTCAATCCTCAATCCTCAACCCTGAATCTGCAGTCCTCAATACTCAATCTCCAATGCTCAATCCTCAATCCTCAATCCTCAATCCTCATTCTTCAATCCTCAATACCCAATCCTCAATACCCAATCCTCAATCTTCAATCCTCAATCCTCAATCCTCAATTCTCAACCCTCAATCCTCAATCCACAGACCTCAATCCTCAATCTTCAATCCTCAATACTCAATCTTCAATCCTCTATCCCCAATCCTCAATCCTCAATCCTCATTCTCCAATCCTCAACACCCAATCCTCAATCTTCAATCCTCAATCCTCAATCCTCAATTCTCAATCCTCAATCCTCAATCCTCAGACCACAAACATCAATACTCAACCCTCAGTCCTCGTCCTCAATACACAACCCTCAACCCTCGATCCTCAACCTTCAATCATCAATATTCAATCTTCAATCCTCAATCCTCAATCCTCAATACTCAAACCTCAATCCTCAACACTCAACTATCAATCCTCAATTCTCAATACTCAATAGAATATCCTGAATTCTCAGGATTCAATACTCAAACCTCAACCCTCAACCCTCAGCCCTCATTCTCAATCCTCAATCCTCAATCCTCAATCCTCAATATTCAATCCACAATTCTCAATCTTCAAACCTCAATCCTCAATCTTCAATCCTCAATCCTCAGACCTCAAACGTCAATATTCAACCCTCAGTCCTCGTCCTCAATCCACAAACCTCAATCCTCAATCCTCAACCTTCATTCATCAATATTCAACCTTCCATCCTCAATCCTCAACCCTCAATCCTCAATCCTCAATCCTCAATGTTCAATCCTCAACACACAATCCTCAATCTTCAATCCTCAATCCTCAATCCTCAATCCTCAATCCTCAATCCTCAATCCTCTGTCCTCAAACCTCAATCCTGAATCCTCAATACTAAATCCTCAATCTTCAGCCCTCAGTCCTCAACAATCAGTTGTCAAACCTCAATCCTCAATAGAATGTCATCAATTCACAGTTTTCAATACTCAATACTCAATCTGCAATCTTCAACTCTATCCACAAACATCAATTCTCATCACTCAACCCTCGACACTCAGTCCCCAATCCTCAATCTTCCATCGTCAATACTCAATCTTCAATCCTCAATCCTCAATCCGCAATCCTCAATGCTCAATCCTCAATCCTCAATCCTCAAACCTCAATCTTCAATCCTCAATACTCAATCTGCAATCCTCAATACTCAATCCTCAATCCTCAATCCTCAATCGTCGATCCTCAATCCCAAATCCTCAAGCTTCAATCCTCAATCCTCAATCCCCAATCCTCAATCCTCAATCCTCAATCTTCAATCCTCAATCCTCAATCGTCATTCGTCAATCCTCATTCTTCAATCCTCAATACCCAATCCTCAATCTTCAATCTTCAACCCTCAATCCTCAACTCTCAATCCTCAAACCTCAATCCTCAATCCTCAATCCCCAATCCTCAATGCTCAATCCTCAATCCTCAATCCTCAACCCTGAATCTGCAGTCCTCAATACTCAATCTCCAATCCTACATCCTCAATCCTCAATCCTCAATCCTCATTCTTCAATCCTCAATACCCAATCCTCAATACCCAATCCTCAATCTTCAATCCTCAATCCTCAATCCTCAATTCTCAACCCTCAATCCTCAATCCACAGACCTCAATCCTCAATCTTCAATCCTCAATACTCAATCTTCAATCCTCTATCCCCAATCCTCAATCCTCAATCCTCATTCTCCAATCCTCAACACCCAATCCTCAATCTTCAATCCTCAATCCTCAATCCTCAATTCTCAATCCTCAATCCTCAATCCTCAGACCACAAACATCAATACTCAACCCTCAGTCCTCGTCCTCAATACACAACCCTCAACCCTCGATCCTCAACCTTCAATCATCAATATTCAATCTTCAATCCTCAATCCTCAATCCTCAATACTCAAACCTCAATCCTCAACACTCAACTATCAATCCTCAATTCTCAATACTCAATAGAATATCCTGAATTCTCAGGATTCAATACTCAAACCTCAACCCTCAACCCTCAGCCCTCAATCTCAATCCTCAATCCTCAATCCTCAATATTCAATCCACAATTCTCAATCTTCAATCCTCAATCCTCAATCTTCAATCCTCCATCCTCAATCCTCAATCCTCAATCGTCAGGCTTCAATCCTCAATACCCAATCCTCAGTCTTCAATCTTCAATCCTTTAATCCTCAACTCTCAATCCTCAATCCTCAGTCCTCAGACCTCAAACCTCAATCCCCAACCCTCAGCCCTCATCCTCATTCCTCAATCCTCAATCCTCAATCCTCAATCCTCAATCCTCAGACCTCAAACGTCAATATTCAACCCTCAGTCCTCGTCCTCAATCCACAAACCTCAATCCTCAATCCTCAACCTTCATTCATCAATATTCAACCTTCCATCCTCAATCCTCAACCCTCAATCCTCAATCCTCAATCCTCAATGTTCAATCCTCAACACACAATCCTCAATCTTCAATCCTCAATCCTCAATCCTCAATCCTCAATCCTCAATCCTCAATCCTCTGTCCTCAAACCTCAATCCTGAATCCTCGATACTGAATCCTCAATCTTCAGCCCTCAGTCCTCAACAATCAGTTGTCAAACCTCAATCCTCAATAGAATGTCATCAATTCACAGTTTTCAATACTCAATACTCAATCTGCAATCTTCAACTCTATCCACAAACATCAATTCTCATCACTCAACCCTCGACACTCAGTCCCCAATCCTCAATCTTCCATCGTCAATACTCAATCTTCAATCCTCAATCCTCAATCCGCAATCCTCAATGCTCAATCCTCAATCCTCAATCCTCAAACCTCAATCTTCAATCCTCAATACTCAATCTGCAATCCTCAATACTCAATCCTCAATCCTCAATCCTCAATCGTCGATCCTCAATCCCCAATCCTCAAGCTTCAATCCTCAATCCTCAATCCCCAATCCTCAATCCTCAATCCTCAATCTTCAATCCTCAATCCTCAATCGTCATTCGTCAATCCTCATTCTTCAATCCTCAATACCCAATCCTCAGTCTTCAATCTTCAATCCTTTAATCCTCAACTCTCAATCCTCAATCCTCAGTCCTCAGACCTCAAACCTCAATCCCCAACCCTCAGCCCTCATCCTCATTCCTCAATCCTCAATCCTCAATCCTCAATCCTCAATCCTCAGACCTCAAACGTCAATATTCAACCCTCAGTCCTCGTCCTCAATCCACAAACCTCAATCCTCAATCCTCAACCTTCATTCATCAATATTCAACCTTCCATCCTCAATCCTCAACCCTCAATCCTCAATCCTCAATCCTCAATGTTCAATCCTCAACACACAATCCTCAATCTTCAATCCTCAATCCTCAATCCTCAATCCTCAATCCTCAATCCTCAATCCTCTGTCCTCAAACCTCAATCCTGAATCCTCGATACTGAATTCTCAATCTTCAGCCCTCAGTCCTCAACAATCAGTTGTCAAACCTCAATCCTCAATAGAATGTCATCAATTCACAGTTTTCAATACTCAATACTCAATCTGCAATCTTCAACTCTATCCACAAACATCAATTCTCATCACTCAACCCTCGACACTCAGTCCCCAATCCTCAATCTTCCATCGTCAATACTCAATCTTCAATCCTCAATCCTCAATCCGCAATCCTCAATGCTCAATCCTCAATCCTCAATCCTCAAACCTCAATCTTCAATCCTCAATACTCAATCTGCAATCCTCAATACTCAATCCTCAATCCTCAATCCTCAATCGTCGATCCTCAATCCCCAATCCTCAAACTTCAATCCTCAATCCTCAATCCCCAATCCTCAATCCTCAATCCTCAATCTTCAATCCTCAATCCTCAATCGTCATTCGTCAATCCTCATTCTTCAATCCTCAATACCCAATCCTCAATCTTCAATCTTCAACCCTCAATCCTCAACTCTCAATCCTCAAACCTCAATCCTCAATCCTCAATCCCCAATCCTCAATCCTCAATCCTCAATCTTCAATCCTCAATCCTCAATCGTCATTCGTCAATCCTCATTCTTCAATCCTCAATACCCAATCCTCAATCTTCAATCTTCAACCCTCAATCCTCAACTCTCAATCCTCAAACCTCAATCCTCAACCCTCAGCCCTCATCCTCAATCCTCAATCCTCAATCGTCATTCTTCAATCCTCAATAGTCAATCTTCAATCCTCAATCCTCAATCCTCAATCCTCAAACCTCATTCTACAATCCTCAGTACCCAATCCTCAATCTTCAATCCTCAATCCTCAATCCTCAATACTCAATCCTCAATCCTCAGTCCTCAGTCCTCAAATCTCAATCCTCAACCCTCAGCCCTCATCCTTAATCATCAATCCTAAATTCTCAATCCTCAAACCTCAAACCTCAATACTCAACCGTCAGTCCTCGTCCTCAATCCTCAACCCTCAATCCTCAATCCTCAAACCTCATTCTACAATCCTCAATACCCAATCCTCAATCTTCAATCCTCAATCCTCAATCCTCAATACTCAATCCTCAATCCTCAGTCCTCAGTCCTCAGTCCTCAAATCTCAATCCTCAACCCTCAGCCCTCATCCTTAATCATCAATCCTAAATTCTCAATCCTCAAACCTCAAACCTCAATACTCAACCGTCAGTCCTCATCCTCAATCCTCAACCCTCAATCCTCAATCCTCAGTCCTCAATCTTCAATCCTCAATACTCAATATTCAATCCTCAATCCTCAATCCTCAGTCCTTAATCCTCAATCTTCAATCCTCAATCCTCAGTCCTCAATCCTCAATCCTCATTCTTCAATACCCAATACCCAATCCTCAGTCTTCAATCCTCATTCCTCAATCATCAAATCTCAATCCACAATCCTCAGTCCTCAGTCCTCAAACCTCAATCCTCAACCATCAGCCCTCATCTTCAATTCTCAATCCTCAATCCTCAATCCTCAATCCTTAATCTTCAATCCTCAATCCTCAATCCTCAATACTCAATCCTCAATCCTCAGTCCTCAGTCCTTAAACCTCAATCCTCAACCCTCAGCCCTCATCCTCAATCCTCAATCCTAAATTCTCAATCCTCAAACCTCAAACCTCAATCCTCAACCGCCAGTCCTCGTCCTCAATCCTCAACCCACAATCCTCAATCCTCAGTCCTCAATCTTCAATCCTCAATACTCAATATTCAATCCTCAATCCTCAATCCTCAGTCCTCAATCCTCAATCTTCAATCCTCAATCCTCAGTCCTCAATCCTCAATCCTCATTCTTCAATACTCAATACCCAATCCTCAGTCTTCAATCCTCAATCCTCAATCATCAAATCTCAATCCCCAATCCTCAGTCCTCAGTCCTCAAACCTCAATCCTCAACCCTCAGCCCTCATCCTCAATCCTCAATCCTCAATCCTCAATCCTCAATCTTCAATCCTCAATACTCAATCTTCAATAATCAATCCTCAATTCTCAATCCTCAATACTCATTCCTCAATCGTCAACCCTCAATCCCCAATCCTCAATCTTCAATCCTCAGTCCTCAATCCTCAATCCTCAATCCTCAATCTTCAATCCCCAATAATCAATCTTCAATCCTCAATCCTCAATCCTCACTCCTGAATCCTCAATTCTCAATCCCCAAACTCCAATCCTCTATACTCAGTCTTCAATCCTCAATCCTCAATCCTCAATCCTCATTCTTCAACCCTCAATACCCAATCCTCAATCTTCAATCCTCAATCCTCAATCCTCAATTCTCAATCCTCAATCCTCAATCCTCAGTCCTCAAACCTCAATCGCCAATCCTCAGCCCTCAGCCTCAATCCTCAATCCTCAATCTTCAATCCTCAATCCTCAATCCTCATGCCTCAATCCACAATCCTCAATCCTCAGTCATCAAACCTCAATCCTGAATCGTCAATCCTGAATTCTCAACCTTCAGACCTCAGACCTGAACAATCAGATGTCAATCCTCATTCCTCAATAGAATATTATCAATTCACAGTTTTCAATACACAATACTCAATCTGCAATCTTCAAATTTCTACCCACAAACATCAATTCTCATCACTCAACCCTCAACACTCAGTCCCAATCCTCAATCTTCAATCCTCAATCCGCAATCCTCAACCCTCAACACTCAGTCCCCATTCCTCAATCTTCAATCCTCAATCCTCAATCCTCAATCCTCAATCCTCAATCTTCAATCCTCTATACTCAATCCTCAATCCTCAATGCTCAATCCTCAATCCTCAATCCTCAATCCTCAATCCTCATTCTACAGTCCTCAATACCCAATCCTCAATCTTCAATCCCCAATCCTCAATCCTCAATTCTCAATCCTCAATCCTCAGTCCTCAGTCCTCAAACCTCAATCCTCAACCCTCAGGCCACATTCTCAGTCCTCAATACTCAATTCTCAGTCCTCAGCCCTCAAACCTCAATCCCCAACCCTCAGACCTCATCCTCAATCCTCAATTATCAATCCTCTATCCTCAATCTTCAATCCTCAATACTCAATCTTCAATCCTCAATCCTCAGTCCTCAATACTCAACTATCGGTCCTCAATTCTCAATACTCAATCCTCAATCCTGAATCTTCAATCCTCAATACTCAATCTTCAATCCTCAATGCTCAATCCTCAATCCTCAATGCTCAATCCTCAATCCTCAATCCTCAACCCTCAATCTTCAATCCTCAATCCTCATTCTTCAATCCTCAGACCTCAAACGTCAATACTCAACCCTCAGTCCTCGTCCTCAATCCACAACACTCAATCCTCGATCATCAATCTTCAATCATCAATATTCAATCTTCAATCCTCAACCCTCAATCCTCAATACTCAATCCTCAATACTCAACCATCAGCCCTCAATTCTCAATACTCAATAGAATATCCTGAATTCTCAGGGTTCAATACTCAAACCTCAACACTCAACCCTCAACCCTCCATCCTCAATCCTCAATCCTCAATCGTCAATCCTCAATACTCAATCCTCAATCCTGAATACTCAATCCTCAATCCTCAATCGTCATTCTTCAATCCTCAATACTCAATCTTCAATCCTCAATCCTCAATCCTCAATCCTCAAACCTCATTCTACAATCCTCAATACCCAATCCTCAATCTTCAATCCTCAATCCGCAAACCTCAACCCTCAATACTCTGTCCCCAATCCTCAATCTTCAATCCTCAATCCTCAATCCTCAATCCTCAATCCTCAATCTTCAATCCTCTATACTCAATCCTCAATCCTCAATTCTCAATCCTCAATACTCAATCTTCAATAATCAATCCTCAAATCTCAATCCTCAATCCTCAATCCTCAATCTTCAATCCTCAATCCTCAATCCTCAATACTCAATCCTCAATCCTCAGTCCTCAGTCCTCAAACCTCAATCCTCAACCCTCAGCCCTCATCCTCAATCCTCAATCCTAAATTCTCAATCCTCAAACCTCAAACCTCAATCCTCAACCGTCAGTCCTCGTCCTCAATCCTCAACCCTCAATCCTCAATCCTCAGTCCTCAATCTTCAATCCTCAATACTCAATATTCAATCCTCAATCCTCAATCCCCAGTCCTCAATCCTCAATCTTCAATCCTCAATCCTCAGTCCACAATCCTCAATCCTCATTCTTCAATACTCAATACCCAATCCTCAGTCTTCAATCCTCAATCCTCAATCATCAAATCTCAATCCCCAATCCTCAGTCCTCAGTCCTCAAACCTCAATCCTCAACCCTCAGCCCTCATCCTCAATTCTCAATCCTCAATCCTCAATCCTCAATCTTCAATCCTCAATACTCAATCTTCAATAATCAATCCTCAATTCTCAATCCTCAATACTCAATCCTCAATCGTCAACCGTCAATCCCCAATCCTCAATCTTCAATCCTCAATCCTCAATCCTCAATCCTCAATCCTCAATCTTCAATCCCCAATAATCAATCTTCAATCCTCAATCCTCAATCCTCAATCCTGAATCCTCAATCCTCAATCCCCAAACTCCAATCCTCTATACTCAGTCTTCAATCCTCAACCCTCTACCATCAATCCTCATTCTTCAACCCTCAATACCCAATCCTCAATCTTCAATCCTCAATCCTCAATCCTCAATTCTCAATCCTCAATCCTCAATCCTCAGTCCTCAAACCTCAATCGCCAATCCTCAGCCCTCATCCTCAATCCTCAATCCTCAATCCTCAGTCCTCAAACCTCAATCGCCAATCCTCAGCCCTCATCCTCAATCCTCAATCCTCAATCTTCAATCCTCAATCCTCAATCCTCAATCCCCAATCCTCATGCCTCAATCCACAATCCTCAATCCTCAGTCATCAAACCTCAATCCTGAATCGTCAATCCTGAATTCTAAATCTTCAGACCTCAGACCTGAACAATCAGATGTCAATCCTCAATCCTCAATAGATTATTATCAATTCACAGTTTTCAATACACAATACTCAATCTGCAATCTTAAAATTTCTACCCACAGACATCAATTCTCATCACTCAACCCTCAACACTCAGTCCCCAATCCTCAATCTTCAATCCTCAATCCGCAATCCTCAACCCTCAACACTCTGTCCCCAATCCTCAATCTTCAATCCTCAATCCTCAATCCTCAATCCTCAATCTTCAATCCTCTATACTCAATCCTCAATCCTCAATCCTCAATCCTCAATCCTCAATCCTCAATCCTCAATCCTCATTCGACAATCCTCAATACCCAATCCTCAATCTTCAATCCTCAATCCTCAATCCTCAATTCTCAATCCTCAATCCTCAATCCTCAATCCTCAATCCGCAATCTTCAATCCTCTATACTCAATCCTCAATCCTCAATCCTCAATCCTCAATACACAATCTTCAATAATCAATCCTCAAATCTCAATCCTCAATCCTCAATCCTCAATCTTCAATCCTCAATCCTCAATCCTCAATACTCAATCCTCATGCCTCAATCCACAATCCTCAATCCTCAGTCATCAAACCTCAATCCTGAATCGTCAATCCTGAATTCTAAATCTTCAGACCTCAGACCTGAACAATCAGATGTCAATCCTCAATCCTCAATAGAATATTATCAATTCACAGTCTTCAATACACAATACTCAATCTGCAATCTTCAAATTTCTACCCACAAACATCAATTCTCATCACTCAACCCTCAACACTCAGTCCCCAATCCTCAATCTTCAATCCTCAATCCGCAATCCTCAACCCTCAACACTCTGTCCCCAATCCTCAATCTTCAATCCTCAATCCTCAATCCTCAATCCTCAATCTTCAATCCTCTATACTCAATCGTCAATCCTCAATCCTCAATCCTCAATCCTCAATCCTCAATCCTCAATCCTCAATCCTCATTCTACAATCCTCAATACCCAATCCTCAATCTTCAATCCTCAATCCTCAATCCTCAATCCTCAGTCCTCAGTCCTCAGTCCTCAAATCTCAATCCTCAACCCTCAGCCCTCATCCTTAATCATCAATCCTAAATTCTCAATCCTCAAACCTCAAACCTCAATACTGAACCGTCAGTCCTCATCCTCAATCCTCAACCCTCAATCCTCAATCCTCAGTCCTCAATCTTCAATCCTCAATACTCAATATTCAATCCTCAATCCTCAATCCTCAGTCCTTAATCCTCAATCTTCAATCCTCAATCCTCAGTCCTCAATCCTCAATCCTCATTCTTCAATACCCAATACCCAATCCTCAGTCTTCAATCCTCATTCCTCAATCATCAAATCTCAATCCCCAATCCTCAGTCCTCAGTCCTCAAACCTCAATCCTCAACCATCAGCCCTCATCTTCAATTCTCAATCCTCAATCCTCAATCCTCAATCCTCAATCCTCAGTCCTCAAACCTCAATCGCCAATCCTCAGCCCTCAGCCTCAATCCTCAATCCTCAATCTTCAATCCTCAATCCTCAATCCTCATGCCTCAATCCACAATCCTCAATCCTCAGTCATCAAACCTCAATCCTGAATCGTCAATCCTGAATTCTCAACCTTCAGACCTCAGACCTGAACAATCAGATGTCAATCCTCATTCCTCAATAGAATATTATCAATTCACAGTTTTCAATACACAATACTCAATCTGCAATCTTCAAATTTCTACCCACAAACATCAATTCTCATCACTCAACCCTCAACACTCAGTCCCAATCCTCAATCTTCAATCCTCAATCCGCAATCATCAACCCTCAACACTCAGTCCCCATTCCTCAATCTTCAATCCTCAATCCTCAATCCTCAATCCTCAATCCTCAATCTTCAATCCTCTATACTCAATCCTCAATCCTCAATCCTCAATCCTCAATCCTCAATCCTCAATCCTCAATCCTCATTCTACAGTCCTCAATACCCAATCCTCAATCTTCAATCCCCAATCCTCAATCCTCAATTCTCAATCCTCAATCCTCAGTCCTCAGTCCTCAAACCTCAATCCTCAACCCTCAGGCCACATTCTCAGTCCTCAATACTCAATTCTCAGTCCTCAGCCCTCAAACCTCAATCCCCAACCCTCAGACCTCATCCTCAATCCTCAATTATCAATCCTCTATCCTCAATCTTCAATCCTCAATACTCAATCTTCAATCCTCAATCCTCAGTCCTCAATACTCAACTATCGGTCCTCAATTCTCAATACTCAATCCTCAATCCTCAATCTTCAATCCTCAATACTCAATCTTCAATCCTCAATGCTCAATCCTCAATCCTCAATGCTCAATCCTCAATCCTCAATCCTCAACCCTCAATCTTCAATCCTCAATCCTCATTCTTCAATCCTCAGACCTCGAACGTCAATACTCAACCCTCAGTCCTCGTCCTCAATCCACAACACTCAATCCTCGATCATCAATCTTCAATCATCAATATTCAATCTTCAATCCTCAACCCTCAATCCTCAATACTCAATCCTCAATACTCAACCATCAGCCCTCAATTCTCAATACTCAATAGAATATCCTGAATTCTCAGGGTTCAATACTCAAACCTCAACACTCAACCCTCAACCCTCCATCCTCAATCCTCAATCCTCAATCGTCAATCCTCAATACTCAATCCTCAATCCTGAATACTCAATCCTCAATCCTCAATCGTCATTCTTCAATCCTCAATACTCAATCTTCAATCCTCAATCCTCAATCCTCAATCCTCAAACCTCATTCTACAATCCTCAATACCCAATCCTCAATCTTCAATCCTCAATCCGCAATCCTCAACCCTCAATACTCTGTCCCCAATCCTCAATCTTCAATCCTCAATCCTCAATCCTCAATCCTCAATCCTCAATCTTCAATCCTCTATACTCAATCCTCAATACTCAATTCTCAATCCTCAATACTCAATCTTCAATAATCAATCCTCAAATCTCAATCCTCAATCCTCAATCCTCAATCTTCAATCCTCAATCCTCAATCCTCAATACTCAATCCTCAATCCTCAGTCCTCAGTCCTCAAACCTCAATCCTCAACCCTCAGCCCTCATCCTCAATCCTCAATCCTAAATTCTCAATCCTCAAACCTCAAACCTCAATCCTCAACCGTCAGTCCTCGTCCTCAATCCTCAACCCTCAATCCTCAATCCTCAGTCCTCAATCTTCAATCCTCAATACTCAATATTCAATCCTCAATCCTCAATCCCCAGTCCTCAATCCTCAATCTTCAATCCTCAATCCTCAGTCCACAATCCTCAATCCTCATTCTTCAATACTCAATACCCAATCCTCAGTCTTCAATCCTCAATCCTCAATCATCAAATCTCAATCCCCAATCCTCAGTCCTCAGTCCTCAAACCTCAATCCTCAACCCTCAGCCCTCATCCTCAATTCTCAATCCTCAATCCTCAATCCTCAATCTTCAATCCTCAATACTCAATCTTCAATAATCAATCCTCAATTCTCAATCCTCAATACTCAATCCTCAATCGTCAACCGTCAATCCCCAATCCTCAATCTTCAATCCTCAATCCTCAATCCTCAATCCTCAATCCTCAATCTTCAATCCCCAATAATCAATCTTCAATCCTCAATCCTCAATCCTCAATCCTGAATCCTCAATCCTCAATCCCCAAACTCCAATCCTCTATACTCAGTCTTCAATCCTCAACCCTCTACCATCAATCCTCATTCTTCAACCCTCAATACCCAATCCTCAATCTTCAATCCTCAATCCTCAATCCTCAATTCTCAATCCTCAATCCTCAATCCTCAGTCCTCAAACCTCAATCGCCAATCCTCAGCCCTCATCCTCAATCCTCAATCCTCAATCCTCAGTCCTCAAACCTCAATCGCCAATCCTCAGCCCTCATCCTCAATCCTCAATCCTCAATCTTCAATCCTCAATCCTCAATCCTCAATCCTCAATCCTCATGCCTCAATCCACAATCCTCAATCCTCAGTCATCAAACCTCAATCCTGAATCGTCAATCCTGAATTCTAAATCTTCAGACCTCAGACCTGAACAATCAGATGTCAATCCTCAATCCTCAATAGAATATTATCAATTCACAGTTTTCAATACACAATACTCAATCTGCAATCTTCAAATTTCTACCCACAAACATCAATTCTCATCACTCAACCCTCAACACTCAGTCCCCAATCCTCAATCTTCAATCCTCAATCCGCAATCCTCAACCCTCAACACTCTGTCCCCAATCCTCAATCTTCAATCCTCAATCCTCAATCCTCAATCCTCAATCTTCAATCCTCTATACTCAATCCTCAATCCTCAATCCTCAATCCTCAATCCTCAATCCTCAATCCTCAATCCTCATTCTACAATCCTCAATACCCAATCCTCAATCTTCAATCCTCAATCCTCAATCCTCAATTCTCAATCCTCAATCCTCAATCCTCAATCCTCAATCCGCTATCTTCAATCCTCTATACTCAATCCTCAATCCTCAATCCTCAATCCTCAATACACAATCTTCAATAATCAATCCTCAAATCTCAATCCTCAATCCTCAATCCTCAATCTTCAATCCTCAATCCTCAATCCTCAATACTCAATCCTCAATCCTCAGTCCTCAGTCCTCAAACCTCAATCCTCAACCCTCAGCCCTCATCCTCAATCCTCAATCCTAAATTCTCAATCCTCAAACCTCAAACCTTAATCCTCAACCGTCAGTCCTCGTCCTCAATCCTCAACCCTCAATCCTCAACCCTCAGTCCTCAATCTTCAATCCTCAATACTCAATATTCAATCCTCAATCCTCAATCCCCAGTCCTCAATCCTCAATCTTCAATCCTCAATCCTCAGTCCACAATCCTCAATCCTCATTCTTCAATACTCAATACCCAATCCTCAGTCTTCAATCCTCAATCCTCAATCATCAAATCTCAATCCCCAATCCTCAGTCCTCAGTCCTCAAACCTCAATCCTCAACCCTCAGCCCTCATCCTCAATTCTCAATCCTCAATCCTCAATCCACAATCTTCAATCCTCAATACTCAATCTTCAATAATCAATCCTCAATTCTCAATCCTCAATACTCAATCCTCAATCGTCAACCGTCAATCCCCAATCCTCAATCTTCAATCCTCAATCCTCAAACCTCAATCCTCAATCCTCAATCTTCAATCCCCAATAATCAATCTTCAATCCTCAATCCTCAATCCTCAATCCTGAATCCTCAATCCTCAATCCCCAAACTCCAATCCTCTATACTCAGTCTTCAATCCTCAACCCTCTACCATCAATCCTCATTCTTCAACCCTCAATACCCAATCCTCAATATTCAATCCTCAATCCTCAATCCTCAATTCTCAATCCTCAATCCTCAATCCTCAGTCCTCAAACCTCAATCGCCAATCCTCAGCCCTCATCCTCAATCCTCAATCCTCAATCTTCAATCCTCAATCCTCAATCCTCATGCCTCAATCCACAATCCTCAATCCTCAGTCATCAAACCTCAATCCTGAATCGTCAATCCTGAATTCTAAATCTTCAGACCTCAGACCTGAACAATCAGATGTCAATCCTCAATCCTCAATAGAATATTATCAATTCACAGTCTTCAATACACAATACTCAATCTGCAATCTTCAAATTTCTACCCACAAACATCAATTCTCATCACTCAACCCTCAACACTCAGTCCCCAATCCTCAATCTTCAATCCTCAATCCGCAATCCTCAACCCTCAACACTCTGTCCCCAATCCTCAATCTTCAATCCTCAATCCTCAATCCTCAATCCTCAATCTTCAATCCTCTATACTCAATCCTCAATCCTCAATCCTCAATCCTCAATCCTCAATCCTCAATCCTCAATCCTCAATCCTCATTCTACAATCCTCAATACCCAATCCTCAATCTTCAATCCTCAATCCTCAATCCTCAATTCTCAATCCTCAATCCTCAGTCCTCAGTCCTCAAACCTCAATCCTCAACCCTCAGCCCACATTCTCAGTCCTCAATCCTCAATTCTCTGTCCTCAGCCCTCAAACCTCAATCCTCAACCCTCAGACCTCATCCTCAATCCTCAATTATCAATCCTCAATCCTCAATCTTCAATCCTCAATACTCAATCTTCAATCCTCAATCCTCAGTCCTCATTACTCAACCATCAGTCCTCAATTCTCAATACTCAATCCTCAATCCTCAATCTTCAATCCTCAATACTCAATCTTCAATGCTCAATCCATAATCTTCAATCCTCAATCCTCAATCCCCAATCCTCAATCCTCAATCCTCAATCTTCAATCCTCAATCCTCAATCGTCATTCGTCAATCCTCATTCTTCAATCCTCAATACCCAATCCTCAGTCTGCAACCTTCAACCCTCAATCCTCAACTCTCAATCCTCAAACCTCAATCCTCAATCCTCAATCCCCAATCCTCAATCCTCAATCCTCAATCTTCAATCCTCAATCCTCAATCGTCATTCGTCAATCCTCATTCTTCAATCCTCAATACCCAATCCTCAATCTTCAATCTTCAACCCTCAATCCTCAACTCTCAATCCTCAAACCTCAATCCTCAACACTCAGCCCTCATCCTCAATCCTCAATCCTCAATCCTCAATCCTCAATCCTCAATCGTCATTCTTCAATCCTCAATACTCAATCTTCAATCCTCAATCCTCAATCCTCAATCCTCAAACCTCATTCTACAATCCTCAATACCCAATCCTCAATCTTCAATCCTCAATCCTCAATCCTCAATACTCAATCCTCAATCCTCAGTCCTCAGACCTCAAACCTCAATCCTCAACCCTCAGCCCTCATCCTCAATCCTCAATCCTAAATTCTCAATCCTCAAACCTCAATCCTCAATCCTCAGTCCTCAAACCTCAATCGCCAATCCTCAGCCCTCAGCCTCAATCCTCAATCCTCAATCTTCAATCCTCAATCCTCAATCCTCATGCCTCAATCCACAATACTCAATCCTCAGTCATCAAACCTCAATCCTGAATCGTCAATCCTGAATTCTCAACCTTCAGACCTCAGACCTGAACAATCAGATGTCAATCCTCATTCCTCAATAGAATATTATCAATTCACAGTTTTCAATACACAATACTCAATCTGCAATCTTCAAATTTCTACCCACAAACATCAATTCTCATCACTCAACCCTCAACACTCAGTCCCAATCCTCAGTCTTCAATCCTCAATCCGCAATCCTCAACCCTCAACACTCAGTCCCCATTCCTCAATCTTCAATCCTCAATCCTCAATCCTCAATCCTCAATCCTCAATCTTCAATCCTCTATACTCAATCCCCAATCCTCAATCCTCAATCCTCAATCCTCAATCCTCAATCCTCAATCCTCATTCTACAGTCCTCAATACCCAATCCTCAATCTTCAATCCCCAATCCTCAATCCTCAATTCTCAATCCTCAATCCTCAGTCCTCAGCCCTCAAACCTCAATCCTCAACCCTCAGGCCACATTCTCAGTCCTCAATACTCAATTCTCAGTCCTCAGCCCTCAAACCTCAATCCTCAACCCTCAGACCTCATCCTCAATCCTCAATTATCAATCCTCTATCCTCAATCTTCAATCCTCAATACTCAATCTTCAATCCTCAATCCTCAGTCCTCAATACTCAACTATCGGTCCTCAATTCTCAATACTCAATCCTCAATCCTCAATCTTCAATCCTCAATACTCAATCTTCAATGCTCAATGCTCAATCCTCAATCCTCAATGCTCAATCCTCAATCCTCAATCCTCAACCCTCAATCTTCAATCCTCAATCCTCATTCTTCAATCCTCAGACCTCAAACGTCAATACTCAACCCTCAGTCCTCGTCCTCAATCCACAACACTCAATCCTCGATCATCAATCTTCAATCATCAATATTCAATCTTCAATCCTCAACCCTCAATCCTCAATACTCAATCCTCAATACTCAACCATCAGCCCTCAATTCTCAATACTCAATAGAATATCCTGAATTCTCAGGGTTCAATACTCAAACCTCAACACTCAACCCTCAACCCTCCATCCTCAATCCTCAATCCTCAATCGTCAATCCTCAATACTCAATCCTCAATCCTCAGCCCTCAGCCCTCATCCTCAATCCTCAATCCTAAATTCTCAATCCTCAAACCTCAAACCTCAATCCTCAACCGTCAGTCCTCGTCCTCAATCCTCAACCCTCAATCCTCAATCCTCAGTCCACAATCCTCAATCCTCATTCTTCAATACTCAATACCCAATCCTCAGTCTTCAATCCTCAATCCTCAATCATCAAATCTCAATCCCCAATCCTCAGTCCTCAGTCCTCAAACCTCAATCCTCAACCCTCAGCCCTCATCCTCAGTTCTCAATCCTCAATCCTCAATCCTCAATCTTCAATCCTCAATACTCAATCTTCAATAATCAATCCTCAATTCTCAATCCTCAATACTCAATCCTCAATCGTCAACCGTCAATCCCCAATCCTCAATCTTCAATCCTCAATCCTCAATCCTCAATCCTCAATCCTCAATCTTCAATCCCCAATAATCAATCTTCAATCCTCAATCCTCAATCCTCAATCCTGAATCCTCAATCCTCAATCCCCAAACTCCAATCCTCTATACTCAGTCTTCAATCCTCAACCCTCTACCATCAATCCTCATTCTTCAACCCTCAATACCCAATCCTCAATCTTCAATCCTCAATCCTCAATCCTCAATTCTCAATCCTCAATCCTCAATCCTCAGTCCTCAAACCTCAATCGCCAATCCTCAGCCCTCATCCTCAATCCTCAATCCTCAATCCTCAGTCCTCAAACCTCAATCGCCAATCCTCAGCCCTCATCCTCAATCCTCAATCCTCAATCTTCAATCCTCAATCCTCAATCCTCAATCCTCAATCCTCATGCCTCAATCCACAATCCTCAATCCTCAGTCATCAAACCTCAATCCTGAATCGTCAATCCTGAATTCTAAATCTTCAGACCTCAGACCTGAACAATCAGATGTCAATCCTCAATCCTCAAGAGAATATTATCAATTCACAGTTTTCAATACACAATACTCAATCTGCAATCTTCAAATTTCTACCCACAAACATCAATTCTCATCACTCAACCCTCAACACTCAGTCCCCAATCCTCAATCTTCAATCCTCAATCCGCAATCCTCAACCCTCAACACTCTGTCCCCAATCCTCAATCTTCAATCCTCAATCCTCAATCCTCAATCCTCAATCTTCAATCCTCTATACTCAATCCTCAATCCTCAATCCTCAATCCTCAATCCTCAATCCTCAATCCTCAATCCTCATTCTACAATCCTCAATACCCAATCCTCAATCTTCAATCCTCAATCCTCAATCCTCAATTCTCAATCCTCAATCCTCAATCCTCAATCCTCAATCCGCAATCTTCAATCCTCTATACTCAATCCTCAATCCTCAATCCTCAATCCTCAATACACAATCTTCAATAATCAATCCTCAAATCTCAATCCTCAATCCTCAATCCTCAATCTTCAATCCTCAATCCTCAATCCTCAATACTCAATCCTCAATCCTCAGTCCTCAGTCCTCAAACCTCAATCCTCAACCCTCAGCCCTCATCCTCAATCCTCAAACCTAAATTCTCAATCCTCAAACCTCAAACCTTAATCCTCAACCGTCAGTCCTCGTCCTCAATCCTCAACCCTCAATCCTCAATCCTCAGTCCTCAATCTTCAATCCTCAATACTCAATATTCAATCCTCAATCCTCAATCCCCAGTCCTCAATCCTCAATCTTCAATCCGCAATCCTCAGTCCACAATCCTCAATCCTCATTCTTCAATACTCAATACCCAATCCTCAGTCTTCAATCCTCAATCCTCAATCATCAAATCTCAATCCCCAATCCTCAGTCCTCAGTCCTCAAACCTCAATCCTCAACCCTCAGCCCTCATCCTCAATTCTCAATCCTCAATCCTCAATCCACAATCTTCAATCCTCAATACTCAATCTTCAATAATCAATCCTCAATTCTCAATCCTCAATACTCAATCCTCAATCGTCAACCGTCAATCCCCAATCCTCAATCTTCAATCCTCAATCCTCAATCCTCAATCCTCAATCCTCAATCTTCAATCCCCAATAATCAATCTTCAATCCTCAATCCTCAATCCTCAATCCTGAATCCTCAATCCTCAATCCCCAAACTCCAATCCTCTATACTCAGTCTTCAATCCTCAACCCTCTACCATCAATCCTCATTCTTCAACACTCAATACCCAATCCTCAATCTTCAATCCTCAAACCTCAATCCTCAATTCTCAATCCTCAATCCTCAATCCTCAGTCCTCAAACCTCAATCGCCAATCCTCAGCCCTCATCCTCAATCCTCAATCCTCAATCTTCAATCCTCAATCCTCAATCCTCATGCCTCAATCCACAATCCTCAATCCTCAGTCATCAAACCTCAATCCTGAATCGTCAATCCTGAATTCTAAATCTTCAGACCTCAGACCTGAACAATCAGATGTCAATCCTCAATCCTCAATAGAATATTATCAATTCACAGTCTTCAATACACAATACTCAATCTGCAATCTTCAAATTTCTACCCACAAACATCAATTCTCATCACTCAACCCTCAACACTCAGTCCCCAATCCTCAATCTTCAATCCTCAATCCGCAATCCTCAACCCTCAACACTCTGTCCCCAATCCTCAATCTTCAATCCTCAATCCTCAATCCTCAATCCTCAATCTTCAATCCTCTATACTCAATCGTCAATACTCAATCTTCAATAATCAATCCTCAATTCTCAATCCTCAATCCTCAATCCTCAATCTTCAATCCTCAATCCTCAATTCTCAATTCTCAATCCTCAATCCTCAGTCCTCAGTCCTCAAACCTCAATCCTCAACCCTCAGCCCACATTCTCAGTCCTCAATCCTCAATTCTCTGTCCTCAGCCCTCAAACCTCAATCCTCAACCCTCAGACCTCATCCTCAATCCTCAATTATCAATCCTCAATCCTCAATCTTCAATCCTCAATACTCAATCTTCAATCCTCAATCCTCAGTCCTCATTACTCAACCATCAGTCCTCAATTCTCAATACTCAATCCTCAATCCTCAATCTTCAATCCTCAATACTCAATCTTCAATGCTTAATCCTCAATCCTCAATCCTCAATCTTCAATCCTCAATACTCAATCTTCAATAATCAATCCTCAATTCTCAATCCTCAATACTCAATCCTCAATCCTCATTCTACAATCCTCAATACCCAATCCTCAATCTTCAATCCTCAATCCTCAATCCTCAATCCTCAATTCTCAATCCTCAATCCTCAGTCCTCAGTCCTCAAACCTCCATCCTCAACCCTCAGCCCACATTCTCAGTCCTCAATCCTCAATTCTCAGTCCTCAGCCCTCAAACCTCAATCCTCAACCCTCAGACCTCATCCTCAATCATCAATTATCAATCCCCAATCCTCAATCTTCAATCCTCAATACTCAATCATCAATCCTCAATCCTCAGTCCTCATTACTCAACCATCAGTCCTCAATTCTCAATACTCAATCCTCAATCCTCAATCTTCAATCCTCAATACTCAATCTTCAGTGCTCAATCCTCAATCCTCAATCCTCAATGCTCAATCCTCAATCCTCAATCCTCAACCCTCAACCTTCAATCCTCAATCCTCATTCTTCAATCCTCAGACCTCAAACATCAATACTCAACCCTCAGTCCTCGTCCTCAATTCACAACACTCAATCCTCGATCATCAATCTTCAATCATCAATATTCAATCTTCAATCCTCAATCCTCAATCCTCAATACTCAATCCTCAATACTCAATCATCAGCCCTCAATCCTCAATACTCAATAGAATATCCTGAATTCTCAGGATTCAATACTCAAACCTCAACACTCAACCCTCAACCCTCAATCCTCAATCCTCAATCCTCAATCGTCAATCCTCAATACTCAATCTTCAATCCTCCATTCTCAATCCTCAATCCTCAATCCTCAATACTCAATCCTCAATCCTCATTCTTCAATCCTCAATACACAATCCTCAATCTTCAATCCTCAATCCTCAATCCTCAATCCTCAATCCTCAGTCCTCAAACCTCAATCCTCAACCCTCAGCCCTCATTCTCAATCCTCAATCCTAAATTCTCAATCCTCAAACATCAAACCTCAATCCTCAACCGCCAGTCCTCGTCCTCAATACTCAACCCTCAATCCTCAATCCTCAGTCCTCAATCGTCAATCCTCAATACTCAATATTCAATCCTCAATCCTCAATCCTCAATCCTCAATCCTCAATCTTCAATCCTCAATCCTCAATCCTCAATCCTCAATCCTCATTCTTCAATACTCAATACCCAATCCTCAGTCTTCAATCCTCAATCCTCAATCCTCAATTCTCAATCCCCAATCCTCAGTCCTCAGTCCTCAAACCTCAATCCTCAACCCTCAGCCCTCATCCTCGATTCTCAATCCTCAATCCTCAAACCTCAATCTTCAATCCTCAATACTCAATCTTCAATAATCAATCCTCAATTCTCAATCCTCTATACTCAATCCTCAATCGTCAATCCTCAATCCCCAATCCTCAATCTTCAATCCTCAATCCTCAATCCTCAATCCTCAATCCTCAATCTTCAATACCCAATAATCAATCTTCAATCCTCAATCCTCAATCCTCAATCCTGAATCCTCAATTCTCAATCCCCAATCTCCAATCCTCAACCCTCAATCCTCAATGTTCAATCCTCAATACCCAATTCTCAGTCTTCAATCCTCAATCCTCAAACCTCAATCTTCAATCCTCAGTCCTCAGGCCTCAAACCTCAATTCTGAATCCTCAATCCTGAATCCTCAATACTCAATCTTCAATCCTCCATTCTCAATCCTCAATCCTCAATCCTCAATCCTCAATAATCAATCCTCAATCCTCAATCGTCAGGCTTCAATCCTCAATACCCAATCCTCAGCCTTCAATCTTCAATCCTCAGTCCTCAATTCTCAATCCTCAATCCTCAGTCCTCAGACCTCAAACCTCAATCCCCAACCCTCAGCCCTCATCCTCATTCCTCAATCCTCAATCGTCAATCCTCAATCCTCAATCCTCAACCCACAATCCTCAATGTTCAACCCTCAATACCCAACCCTCAGTCTTCAATCCTCAATCCTCAATCCTCAATCTTCAATCCTCATTCCTCAGTCCTCAAACCTCAATTCTGAATCCTCAATCCTGAATCCTCAATCTTCAGCCCTCAGTCCTCAACAATCAGTTGTCATTCCTCAATCCTCAGTAGAATATCCTCAATTCACAGCTTTCAATACTCAATACTCAATATGCAAACTTCCAACCTGTATCCACAAACATCAATTTTCACCACTCAACCCTCAGCACTCACTCCTCAATGTTCAATCCTCAATCCTCAACACTCAATCTTCGATCCTCAATACTGTATCTTCAATCCTCAATCCTCAATCCTCAATGTTCAATCCTCAACAACCAATCCTCAATCTTCAATCCTCAATCCTCAATCCTCAATCCTCAATCCTCAACCCTCAATCCTCTGTCCTCAAACCTCAATCCTGAATCCTCAATACTGAATCCTCAATCTTCAGCCCTCAGTCCTCAACAGTCAGTTGTCAAACCTCAATCCTCAATAGAATGTCATCAATTCACAGTTTTCAATACTCAATACTCAATCTGCAATCTTCAAATCTCTATCCACAAACATCAATTCTCATCACTCAACCCTCGACACTCAGTACCCAATCCTCAATGTTCAATCCTCAATCCTCAATCCTCAATACTCAAACCTCAATCCTCAACACTCAACTATCAATCCTCAATTCTCAATACTCAATAGAATATCCTGAATTCTCAGGATTCAATACTCAAACCTCAACCCTCAACCCTCAGCCGTCATTCTCAATCCTCAATCCTCAATCCTCAATCCTCAATCCTCAATTCTCAATCCTCAGTAATCAATCCTCAATCTTCAATGCTCAATCGTCAATCCTCAGTCCTCAATCCTCAATCCGCAATCCTCGTTCCTCAAACCTCAATCCTCAACCCTAAGTCTTCATACTCAATTCTCTAATTCTCAATCCTCAATCCTCAATACTCAATCTTCAATCCTCAATCCTCAATCCTCAATCCTCAATCTTCAATCATCAATCCTCAATCCTCAATCCTCTATCCTCATTCTTCAGTCCTCAATACCCAACCCTCAATCTTCAATCCTCAATCCTCAATCCTCAATTCTCAATCCTCAATCCTCTGTCCTCAGTCCTCCAACCTCAATCCTCAATCCTCAATCCTCAATCCTCAATCCTCATTCTACAACCCTCAATACCCAATCCTCAATCTTCAATCCTCAATCCTCAATCCTCAATCCTCAATACTCAATCGTCAATCCTCAATCCTCAATCCTCAATCCTCAATTCTCACTCCTCAATACTCAATGCTCAATCGTCAATCCTCTATACCCAATACTCAATCTTCAATCACCAATCCTCAATCTTCAATCCTCAATCCTCAATCTTCAATCCTCAATACTCAATCTTCAATCCTCAACCCTCAATCCTCAATCCTCAACTTCAATCCTCAATACTCAGTCTTCAATCCTCAATCCGCAATACACAATCCTCAATCCTCAATCTTCAATCCTCAATTCCCAATCCTCAATCTTCAATCCTCAATACTCAATCTTCAATCCTCAATCCTCAATCCTCAATCCTAAATCCTCAATCCTCATTCTTCAATCCTCAACACCCAATCCTCAATCTTCAATCCTCAATCCTCAATCCTCAATGCTCAATCCTCAATCCCCAATCCTCAGACCTCAAACATCAATACTCAACCCTCAGTCCTCGTCCTCAATCCACAACACTCAATCCTCGATCATCAATCTTCAATCATCAATACTCAATCTTCAATCCTCAATCCTCAATCCTCAATACTCAATCCTCAATCCTCAATCCTCAACCTTCAATCCTCAATACTCAATCTTCAATCCTCAATCCTCAACCCTCAATCCTCAATTCTCAATCCTCGATCGCCAATCATCAATCCTCAATACTCAATCGTCAATCCTCAATCCTCAATCCTCAATCCTCAGTCCTCATTCTTCAATCCTCAATCTTCAATCATCAATACTCAGTCATCAATCCTCAATCCTCAATCTTCAATCCTCAATCCTCAATCCTCAATTCTCACTCCTCAATACTCAATCCTCAATCGTCAATCCTCTATCCCCAATCCTCAATCTTCAATCATCAATCCTCAATCTTCAATCCTCAATCCTCAATCTTCAATCCTCAATACTCAATTTTCAATCCTCAACCCTCAATCCTCAATCCTCAATGCTCAATCCTCAATCCTCAATCCTCAACCCTCAATCTGCAATCCTCAAAACTCAATCTCCAATCCTCAATCCTCAATCCTCAATCCTCAATCCTCATTCTTCAATCCTCAATACCCAATCCTCAATACCCAATCCTCAATCTTCAATCCTCAATCCTCAATCCTCAATTCTCAATCCTCAATCCTCAATCCACAGACCTCAATCCTCAATCTTCAATCCTCAATACTCAATCTTCAATCCTCTATCCCCAATCCTCAATCCTCAATCCTCATTCTCCAATCCTCAACACCCAATCCTCAATCTTCAATCCTCAATCCTCAATCCTCAATCCTCAATTCTCAATCCTCAATCCTCAATCCTCAGACCACAAACATCAATACTCAACCCTCAGTCCTCGTCCTCAATACACAACCCTCAACCCTCGATCCTCAACCTTCAATCATCAATATTCAATCTTCAATCCTCAATCCTCAATCCTCAATACTCAAACCTCAATCCTCAACACACAACTATCAATCCTCAATTCTCAATACTCAATAGAATATCCTGAATTCTCAGGATTCAATACTCAAACCTCAACCCTCAACCCTCAGCCCTCATTCTCAATCCTCAATCCTCAATCCTCAATCCTCAATATTCAATCCACAATTCTCAATCTTCAATCCTCAATCCTCAATCTTCAATCCTCCACACTCAATCCTCAATCCTCTATCCTCAATCCTCAATCGTCAGGCTTCAATCCTCAATACCCAATCCTCAGTCTTCAATCTTCAATCCTTTAATCCTCAACTCTCAATCCTCAATCCTCAGTCCTCAGACCTCAAACCTCAATCCCCAACCCTCAGCCCTCATCCTCATTCCTCAATCCTCAATCGTCAATCCTCAATCCTCAATCCTCAACGCTCAATCCTCAATGTTCAATCCTCAATACCCAATCCTCAGTCTTCAATCCTCAATCCTCAAACCTCAATCTTCAATCCTCAGTCCTCAGGCCTCAAACCTCAATTCTGAGTCCTCAATCCTGATTCCTCAACCTTCAGCCCTCAGTCCTCAACAATCAGTTGTCATTCCTCAATCCTCAATAGAATATACTCAATTCACAGCATTCAAAGCTCAATACTCAATCTGCAATCTTCCAACCTGTATCCACAAACATCAATTTTCACCACTCAAACCTTAGCACTCATTCCACAATGTTCAATCCTCAATCCTCAACTCTCAATCTTCGATCCTCAATACTGTATCTTCAATCCTCAATCCTCAATCCTCAATCCTCAATCCTCAGTCCTCAAACCTCATTCTTCAATCCTCAATACCCTTTCCTCAATCTTCAATCCTCAATACTCAATCCTCAATTCTCAATCCTCAATCCTCAATCCTCAATCCTCAATCCTCAGACCTCAAACGTCAATATTCAACCCTCAGTCCTCGTCCTCAATCCACAAACCTCAATCCTCAATCCTCAATCTTCATTCATCAATATTCAACCTTCCATCCTCAATCATCAACCCTCAATCCTCAATCCTCAATCCTCAATGTTCAATCCTCAACACCCAATCCTCAATCTTCAATCCTCAATCCTCAATCCTCAATCCTCAATCCTCAATCCTCTGTCCTCAAACCTCAATCCTGAATCCTCAATGCTGAATCCTCAATCTTCAGCCCTCAGTCCTCAACAATCAGTTGTCAAACCTCAATCCTCAATAGAATGTCATCAATTCACAGTTTTCAATACTCAATACTCAATCTGCAATCTTCAACTCTATCCACAAACATCAATTCTCATCACTAAACCCTCGACACTCAGTCCCCAATCCTCAATGTTCAATCCTCAATCCTCAATCCTCAATACTCAAACCTCAATCCACAACACTCAACCATCAATCCTCAATTCTCAATACTCAATAGAATATCCTGCATTCTCAGGATTCAATACTCTAACCTCAATCCTCAACCCTCAGCCCTCATTCTCACTCCTCAATCCTCAATCCTCAATCCTCAATCCTCTATTCACAATCCTCAGTAATCAATCCTCAATCTTCAATACTCAATCCTCAATCCTCAGTCCTCAATCCTCTATCCTCAATCCTCAAACCTCAATCCTCAACCGTCAGTCCTCGTTCTGAATACTCAACGCTCAATCTTCAATCCTCAATCTTCAATCCTCAATACTCAATATTCAATCCTGAATACTCAATCCTCAATCCTCAATCTTCAATCCTCAATCCTCAATCTTCAATCCTCTATCCTCATTCATCAATCCTCAATACCCAATCCTCAATCTTCAATCCTCAATCCTCAATCCTCAATTCTCAATCCTCAATCCTCTGTCCTCAGTCCTCCAACCTCAACCCAAAACCCTCAGCCCTCATCCTCAATCCTCAATACTCAATCCTCAATCCTCAATCTTCAATCCTCAATCCTCAATCTTCAATCCTCAATACTCAAACTTCAATCCTCAATTCTCAATACTCAATAGAATATCCTGAATTCTCAGTATTCAATACTCAATCCTCAACACGCAACCCTGAATCCTCAATTCTCCATCCTCAATCCTCAATCTTCAATCCTCAATACTCAATATTCAATCCTCCATCCTCAATCCTCAGTCCTCAATCCTAAATCGTCAATCGTCAGGCTTCAATCCTCAGTACTCAATCTTCAATCCTCAATCCTCAATCGTCATTCGTCAATCCTCAATCCTCAATCCTCAATACCCAATCCTCAATCTTCAATCTTCAACCCTAAATCCTCAACTCTCAATCCTCAACCCTCAATCCTCAGACCTCAAACCTCAATCCACAACCCTCTGCCCTCATCCTCAATCCTCAATCCTCAATCTTCAATCCTCAATCCTCAATCCTGATGCCTCAATCCTCAATCCTCAATCCTCAGTCATCAAACCTCAATCCTGAATCCTCAATCCTGAATCCTCAATCTTCAGACCTCAGACCTGAACAATCAGACGTCAATCCTCAATCCTCAATAGAATATCATCAATTCACAGTTTTCAATACTCAATACTCAATCTTCAATCCTCAATTCTCAATCCTCAATCCTCAATCCTCAATCCTCAATCTTCAATCCTCAATAATCAATCTCCAATCCTAGATACTCAATCCCCAATCCTCAATCCTTAATCCTCAGCCTTCAATCCTCAACCCCAGTCCTCAATCTTCAATCCTTAATGCTCTATCCTCAATCCTCAATCCTCAGTCCTCAATCCTCTATCCTCAATCCTCAACCCTCAATCCTCAACCGTCAGTCCTCGTCCTCAATACACAACACTCAATACTCAATCCTCAATCTTCAATCCTCAATACTCAATATTCAGTCGTCAATCCTCAATCCTGAATCCTCAATCTTCAATCCTCAATCCTCAATCCTCAATCCTCAATCCTCAATTCTCAATCCTCAGTAATCAATCCTCAATCTTCAATACTCAATCGTCAATCCTCAGTCCTCAATCCTCAATCCGCAATCCTCGTTCCTCAAACCTCAATCCTCAACCCTCAGTCCTCGTCCTCAATACTCAACACTCAATCCTCAATCCTCAATCCTCAATGTTCAATCTGCAATACCCAATCCTCAATCTTCAATCCTCAATCCTCAATCCTCAATCCTCAATCCTCAATACTCAATCCTCAATCCTCAGTCCTCAAACCTCAAACCTCAGCCCTCAACCCTCAGCCATCATTCTCAATCCTCAATCTTCAATCCTCAATCCTCAATCTTCAATCCTCAATAATCAATCTCCAATCCTAGATACTCAATCCCCAATCCTCAATGCTTAATCCTCAGCCTTCAATCCTCAACCCCAGTCCTCAATCTTCAATCCTTAATGCTCTATCCTCAATCCTCAATCCTCAGTCCTGAATCCTCTATCCTCAATCCTCAAACCTCAATCCTCAACCGTCAGTCCTCGTCCTCAATACTCAACACTCAATCCTCAATACTCAATCTTCAATCCTCCATACTCAGTCTTCAATCCTCAATCCGCAATACTCAATCCTCAATCCTCAATCTTCAATCCTCAATTCCCAATCCTCAATCATCAATACTCAAACTTCAATCCTCAGTTCGCAATCCTCAATCCTCAATCCTCTGACCTCAGGCATCAATACTCAACCCTCAGTCCTCGTCCTCAATCCACAAACCTCAATCCTCAATCCTCAATCTTCATTCATCAATCCTGAATACCCAATCCTCAATTTTCAATCCTCAATCCTCAATCCTCAGTCCTCAATACTCAACTATCAGTCCTCAATTCTCAATACTCAATCCTCAAGCCTCAATCTTCAATCCTCAATACTCAATCTTCAATCCTCAATCCTCAATCCTCAACCCTCAATCCTCAATCCTCAATCCTCAATACTCAATCTGCAATACTCAATCCTCAATCCTCAATCCTCAATCCTCATTCTTCAATCCTGAATACCCAATCCTCAATTTTCAATCCTCAATCCTCAATCCTCAGTCCTCAATACTCAACTATCAGTCCTCAATTCTCAATACTCAATCCTCAAGCCTCAATCTTCAATCCCCAATACTCAATCTTCAATCCTCAATCCTCAATCCTCAATCCTCAGCCCTCAATCTTCAATCCTCAATACTCAATCTGCAATACTCAATCCTCAATCCTCAATCCTCAATCCTCATTCTTCAATCCTGAATAACCAATTCTCAATCTTCAATCCTCAATCCTCAATCCTCAATCCTCAATCCTCAATCGTCTGTCCTCAGTCCTCAAACCTCAACCCTCAATCCTCAGCCCTCATCCTCAATCCTCAATACTCAATCCTCAATCCTCAATCTTCAATCCTCAATACTCAATCTTCAATAATCAATCCTCAATTCTCAATCCTCAATACTCAATCCTCAATCGTCGATCCTCAAACCCAATCCTCAATCTTCAATTCTCAATCCTCAATCCTCAATCCTCAATCCTCAATCCTCAATCCTCAATCCTCAATCCTCAATCCTCAATCCTCAATCCTCAATCCTCAATCCTCAATCCTCAATCTTCAATCATCAATACTCAGTCTTCAATACTCAATCCTCAATCCTCAATCCTCAATCCTCAATCCTCATTCTTCAATCCTCAATACACAATCCTCAATCTTCAATCCTCAACCCTCAATCCTCAATTCTCAATCCTCAATCCCCAATCCTCAATGCTCAATCCTCAATCCTCAATCCTCAACCCTGAATCTGCAGTCCTCAATACTCAATCTCCAATCCTCAATCCTCAATCCTCAATCCTCAATCCTCATTCTTCAATCCTCAATACCCAATCCTCAATACCCAATCCTCAATCTTCAATCCTCAATCCTCAATCCTCAATTCTCAACCCTCAATCCTCAATCCACAGACCTCAATCCTCAATCTTCAATCCTCAATACTCAATCTTCAATCCTCTATCCCCAATCCTCAATCCTCAATCCTCAATCTTCAATCATCCATCCTCAATCCTCAATCCTCATTCCTCAATCCTCAATCGTCAATCCTCAATCCTCAATCCTAAACGCTCAATCCTCAATGTTCAATCCTCAATCCTCAACTCTCAATCTTCGATCCTCAATACTGTATCTTCAATCCTCAATCCTCAATCCTCAATCCTCAGTCCTCAAACCTCATTCTTCAATCCTCAATACCCTATCCTCAATCTTCAATCCTCAATACTCAATCCTCAATTCTCAATCCTCAATCCTCAATCCTCAATCCTCAATCCTCAGACCTCAAATGTCAATATTCAACCCTCAGTCCTCGTCCTCAATCCACAAACCTCAATCCTCAATCCTCAACCTTCATTCATCAATATTCAACCTTCCATCCTCAATCCTCAACCCTCAATCCTCAATCCTCAATCCTCAATGTTCAATCCTCAACACACAATCCTCAATCTTCAATCCTCAATCCTCAATCCTCAATCCTCAATCCTCAATCCTCAATCCTCTGTCCTCAAACCTCAATCCTGAATCCTCGATACTGAATCCTCAATCTTCAGCCCTCAGTCCTCAACAATCAGTTGTCAAACCTCAATCCTCAATAGAATGTCATCAATTCACA
This sequence comes from Calliopsis andreniformis, assembly GCF_051401765.1. NCBI lineage: Eukaryota > Metazoa > Arthropoda > Insecta > Hymenoptera > Andrenidae > Calliopsis > Calliopsis andreniformis. The sequence continues at coordinate 5,654,410 of NW_027480446.1, forward strand.
GTTTTCAATACTCAATACTCAATCTGCAATCTTCAACTCTATCCACAAACATCAATTCTCATCACTCAACCCTCGACACTCAGTCCCCAATCCTCAATCTTCCATCGTCAATACTCAATCTTCAATCCTCATCACTCAACCCTCGACACTCAGTCCCCAATCCTCAATCTTCCATCGTCAATACTCAATCTTCAATCCTCAATCCTCAATCCGCAATCCTCAATGCTCAATCCTCAATCCTCAATCCTCAAACCTCAATCTTCAATCCTCAATACTCAATCTGCAATCCTCAATACTCAATCCTCAATCCTCAATCCTCAATCGTCGATCCTCAATCCCCAATCCTCAAGCTTCAATCCTCAATCCTCAATCCCCAATCCTCAATCCTCAATCCTCAATCTTCAATCCTCAATCCTCAATCGTCATTCGTCAATCCTCATTCTTCAATCCTCAATACCCAATCCTCAATCTTCAATCTTCAACCCTCAATCCTCAACTCTCAATCCTCAAACCTCAATCCTCAATCCTCAATCCCCAATCCTCAATCCTCAATCCTCAATCTTCAATCCTCAATCCTCAATCGTCATTCGTCAATCCTCATTCTTCAATCCTCAATACCCAATCCTCAATCTTCAATCTTCAACCCTCAATCCTCAACTCTCAATCCTCAAACCTCAATCCTCAACCCTCAGCCCTCATCCTCAATCCTCAATCCTCAATCGTCATTCTTCAATCCTCAATAGTCAATCTTCAATCCTCAATCCTCAATCCTCAATCCTCAAACCTCACTCTACATTCCTCAATACCCAATCCTCAATCTTCAATCCTCAATCCTCAATCCTCAATACTCAATCCTCAATCCTCAGTCCTCAGTCCTCAAATCTCAATCCTCAACCCTCAGCCCTCATCCTTAATCATCAATCCTAAATTCTCAATCCTCAAACCTCAAACCTCAATACTCAACCGTCAGTCCTCGTCCTCAATCCTCAACCCTCAATCCTCAATCCTCAAACCTCATTCTACAATCCTCAATACCCAATCCTCAATCTTCAATCCTCAATCCTCAATCCTCAATACTCAATCCTCAATCCTCAGTCCTCAGTCCTCAGTCCTCAAATCTCAATCCTCAACCCTCAGCCCTCGTCCTTAATCATCAATCCTAAATTCTCAATCCTCAAACCTCAAACCTCAATACTCAACCGTCAGTCCTCATCCTCAATCCTCAACCCTCAATCCTCAATCCTCAGTCCTCAATCTTCAATCCTCAATACTCAATATTCAATCCTCAATCCTCAATCCTCAGTCCTTAATCCTCAATCTTCAATCCTCAATCCTCAGTCCTCAATCCTCAATCCTCATTCTTCAATACTCAATACCCAATCCTCAGTCTTCAATCCTCATTCCTCAATCATCAAATCTCAATCCCCAATCCTCAGTCCTCAGTCCTCAATCCTCAATCCTCAACCATCAGCCCTCATCTTCAATTCTCAATCCTCAATCCTCAATCCTCAGTCTTCAATCTTCAATACTCAATCTTCAATAATCAATCCTCAATTCTCAATCCTCAATCCTCAATCCTCAATCTTCAATCCTCAATCCTCAATCCTCAATACTCAATCCTCAATCCTCAGTCCTCAGTCCTCAAACCTCAATCCTCAACCCACAGCCCTCATCCTCAATCCTCAATCCTAAATTCTCAATCCTCAAACCTCAAACCTCAATCCTCAACCGTCAGTCCTCGTCCTCAATCCTCAACCCACAATCCTCAATCCTCAGTCCTCAATCTTCAATCCTCAATACTCAATATTCAATCCTCAATCCTCAATCCTCAGTCCTCAATCCTCAATCTTCAATCCTCAATCCTCAGTCCTCAATCCTCAATCCTCATTCTTCAATACTCAATACCCAATCCTCAGTCTTCAATCCTCAATCCTCAATCATCAAATCTCAATCCCCAATCCTCAGTCCTCAGTCCTCAAACCTCAATCCTCAATCCTCAGCCCTCATCCTCAATCCTCAATCCTCAATCCTCAATCCTCAATCTTCAATCCTCAATACTCAATCTTCAATAATCAATCCTCAATTCTCAATCCTCAATACTCATTCCTCAATCGTCAACCCTCAATCCCCAATCCTCAATCTTCAATCCTCAATCCTCAATGCTCAATCCTCAATCCTCAATCTTCAATCCCCAATAATCAATCTTCAATCCTCAATCCTCAATCCTCACTCCTGAATCCTCAATTCTCAATCCCCAAACTCCAATCCTCTATACTCAGTCTTCAATCCTCAATCCTCAATCCTCAATCCTCATTCTTCAACCCTCAATACCCAATCCTCAATCTTCAATCCTCAATCCTCAATCCTCAATTCTCAATCCTCAATCCTCAATCCTCAGTCCTCAAACCTCAATCGCCAATCCTCAGCCCTCAGCCTCAATCCTCAATCCTCAATCCTCAATCCTCATTCTTCAATCCTGAATAACCAATTCTCAATCTTCAATCCTCAATCCTCAATCCTCAATCCTCAATCCTCAATCCTCTGTCCTCAGTCCTCAAACCTCAACCCTCAATCCTCAGCCCTCATCCTCAATCCTCAATACTCAATCCTCAATCCTCAATCTTCAATCCTCAATACTCAATCTTCAATAATCAATCCTCAATTCTCAATCCTCAATACTCAATCCTCAATCGTCGATCCTCAAACCCAATCCTCAATCTTCAATTCTCAATCCTCAATCCTCAATCCTCAATCCTCAATCCTCAATCCTCAATCCTCAATCCTCAATCCTCAATCCTCAATCCTCAATCCTCAATCCTCAATCCTCAATCTTCAATCATCAATACTCAGTCTTCAATACTCAATCCTCAATCCTCAATCCTCAATCCTCAATCCTCATTCTTCAATCCTCAATACACAATCCTCAATCTTCAATCCTCAACCCTCAATCCTCAATTCTCAATCCTCAATCCCCAATCCTCAATGCTCAATCCTCAATCCTCAATCCTCAACCCTGAATCTGCAGTCCTCAATACTCAATCTCCAATCCTCAATCCTCAATCCTCAATCCTCAATCCTCATTCTTCAATCCTCAATACCCAATCCTCAATACCCAATCCTCAATCTTCAATCCTCAATCCTCAATCCTCAATTCTCAACCCTCAATCCTCAATCCACAGACCTCAATCCTCAATCTTCAATCCTCAATACTCAATCTTCAATCCTCTATCCCCAATCCTCAATCCTCAATCCTCAATCTTCAATCATCCATCCTCAATCCTCAATCCTCTATCCTCAATCCTCAATCGTCAGGCTTCAATCCTCAATACCCAATCCTCAGTCTTCAATCTTCAATCCTTTAATCCTCAACTCTCAACCCTCAATCCTCAGTCCTCAGACCTCAAACCTCAATCCCCAACCCTCAGCCCTCATCCTCATTCCTCAATCCTCAATCGTCAATCCTCAATCCTCAATCCTAAACGCTCAATCCTCAATGTTCAATCCTCAATCCTCAACTCTCAATCTTCGATCCTCAATACTGTATCTTCAATCCTCAATCCTCAATCCTCAATCCTCAGTCCTCAAACCTCATTCTTCAATCCTCAATACCCTATCCTCAATCTTCAATCCTCAATACTCAATCCTCAATTCTCAATCCTCAATCCTCAATCCTCAATCCTCAATCCTCAGACCTCAAATGTCAATATTCAACCCTCAGTCCTCGTCCTCAATCCACAAACCTCAATCCTCAATCCTCAACCTTCATTCATCAATATTCAACCTTCCATCCTCAATCCTCAACCCTCAATCCTCAATCCTCAATCCTCAATGTTCAATCCTCAACACGCAATCCTCAATCTTCAATCCTCAATCCTCAATCCTCAATCCTCAATCCTCAATCCTCAATCCTCTGTCCTCAAACCTCAATCCTGAATCCTCGATACTGAATCCTCAATCTTCAGCCCTCAGTCCTCAACAATCAGTTGTCAAACCTCAATCCTCAATAGAATGTCATCAATTCACAGTTTTCAATACTCAATACTCAATCTGCAATCTTCAACTCTATCCACAAACATCAATTCTCATCACTCAACCCTCGACACTCAGTCCCCAATCCTCAATCTTCCATCGTCAATACTCAATCTTCAATCCTCATCACTCAACCCTCGACACTCAGTCCCCAATCCTCAATCTTCCATCGTCAATACTCAATCTTCAATCCTCAATCCTCAATCCGCAATCCTCAATGCTCAATCCTCAATCCTCAATCCTCAAACCTCAATCTTCAATCCTCAATACTCAATCTGCAATCCTCAATACTCAATCCTCAATCCTCAATCCTCAATCGTCGATCCTCAATCCCCAATCCTCAAGCTTCAATCCTCAATCCTCAATCCCCAATCCTCAATCCTCAATCCTCAATCTTCAATCCTCAATCCTCAATCGTCATTCGTCAATCCTCATTCTTCAATCCTCAATACCCAATCCTCAATCTTCAATCTTCAACCCTCAATCCTCAACTCTCAATCCTCAAACCTCAATCCTCAATCCTCAATCCCCAATCCTCAATCCTCAATCCTCAATCTTCAATCCTCAATCCTCAATCGTCATTCGTCAATCCTCATTCTTCAATCCTCAATACCCAATCCTCAATCTTCAATCTTCAACCCTCAATCCTCAACTCTCAATCCTCAAACCTCAATCCTCAACCCTCAGCCCTCATCCTCAATCCTCAATCCTCAATCGTCATTCTTCAATCCTCAATAGTCAATCTTCAATCCTCAATCCTCAATCCCCAATCCTCAAACCTCACTCTACATTCCTCAATACCCAATCCTCAATCTTCAATCCTCAATCCTCAATCCTCAATACTCAATCCTCAATCCTCAGTCCTCAGTCCTCAAATCTCAATCCTCAACCCTCAGCCCTCATCCTTAATCATCAATCCTAAATTCTCAATCCTCAAACCTCAAACCTCAATACTCAACCGTCAGTCCTCGTCCTCAATCCTCAACCCTCAATCCTCAATCCTCAAACCTCATTCTACAATCCTCAATACCCAATCCTCAATCTTCAATCCTCAATCCTCAATCCTCAATACTCAATCCTCAATCCTCAGTCCTCAGTCCTCAGTCCTCAAATCTCAATCCTCAACCCTCAGCCCTCGTCCTTAATCATCAATCCTAAATTCTCAATCCTCAAACCTCAAACCTCAATACTCAACCGTCAGTCCTCATCCTCAATCCTCAACCCTCAATCCTCAATCCTCAGTCCTCAATCTTCAATCCTCAATACTCAATATTCAATCCTCAATCCTCAATCCTCAGTCCTTAATCCTCAATCTTCAATCCTCAATCCTCAGTCCTCAATCCTCAATCCTCATTCTTCAATACTCAATACCCAATCCTCAGTCTTCAATCCTCATTCCTCAATCATCAAATCTCAATCCCCAATCCTCAGTCCTCAGTCCTCAATCCTCAATCCTCAACCATCAGCCCTCATCTTCAATTCTCAATCCTCAATCCTCAATCCTCAGTCTTCAATCTTCAATACTCAATCTTCAATAATCAATCCTCAATTCTCAATCCTCAATCCTCAATCCTCAATCTTCAATCCTCAATCCTCAATCCTCAATACTCAATCCTCAATCCTCAGTCCTCAGTCCTCAAACCTCAATCCTCAACCCACAGCCCTCATCCTCAATCCTCAATCCTAAATTCTCAATCCTCAAACCTCAAACCTCAATCCTCAACCGTCAGTCCTCGTCCTCAATCCTCAACCCACAATCCTCAATCCTCAGTCCTCAATCTTCAATCCTCAATACTCAATATTCAATCCTCAATCCTCAATCCTCAGTCCTCAATCCTCAATCTTCAATCCTCAATCCTCAGTCCTCAATCCTCAATCCTCATTCTTCAATACTCAATACCCAATCCTCAGTCTTCAATCCTCAATCCTCAATCATCAAATCTCAATCCCCAATCCTCAGTCCTCAGTCCTCAAACCTCAATCCTCAATCCTCAGCCCTCATCCTCAATCCTCAATCCTCAATCCTCAATCCTCAATCTTCAATCCTCAATACTCAATCTTCAATAATCAATCCTCAATTCTCAATCCTCAATACTCATTCCTCAATCGTCAACCCTCAATCCCCAATCCTCAATCTTCAATCCTCAATCCTCAATCCTCAATCCTCAATCCTCAATCTTCAATCCCCAATAATCAATCTTCAATCCTCAATCCTCAATCCTCACTCCTGAATCCTCAATTCTCAATCCCCAAACTCCAATCCTCTATACTCAGTCTTCAATCCTCAATCCTCAATCCTCAATCCTCATTCTTCAACCCTCAATACCCAATCCTCAATCTTCAATCCTCAATCCTCAATCCTCAATTCTCAATCCTCAATCCTCAATCCTCAGTCCTCAAACCTCAATCGCCAATCCTCAGCCCTCAGCCTCAATCCTCAATCCTCAATCTTCAATCCTCAATCCTCAATCCTCATGCCTCAATCCACAATCCTCAATCCTCAGTCATCAAACCTCAATCCTGAATCGTCAATCCTGAATTCTCAACCTTCAGACCTCAGACCTGAACAATCAGATGTCAATCCTCATTCCTCAATAGAATATTATCAATTCACAGTTTTCAATACACAATACTCAATCTGCAATCTTCAAATTTCTACCCACAAACATCAATTCTCATCACTCAACCCTCAACACTCAGTCCCAATCCTCAATCTTCAATCCTCAATCCGCAATCCTCAACCCTCAACACTCAGTCCCCATTCCTCAATCTTCAATCCTCAATCCTCAATCCTCAATCCTCAATCCTCAATCTTCAATCCCCAATCCTCAATCCTCAATTCTCAATCCTCAATCCTCAGTCCTCAGTCCTCAAACCTCAATCCTCAACCCTCAGGCCACATTCTCAGTCCTCAATACTCAATTCACAGTCCTCAGCCCTCAAACCTCAATCCTCAATCCTCAGACCTCATCCTCAATCCTCAATTATCAATCCTCTATCCTCAATCTTCAATCCTCAATACTCAATCTTCAATCCTCAATCCTCAGTCCTCAATACTCAACTATCGGTCCTCAATTCTCAATACTCAATCCTCAATCCTCAATCTTCAATCCTCAATACTCAATCTTCAATCCTCAATGCTCAATCCTCAATCCTCAATGCTCAATCCTCAATCCTCAATCCTCAACCCTCAATCTTCAATCCTCAATCCTCATTCTTCAATCCTCAGACTTCAAACGTCAATACTCAACCCTCAGTCCTCGTCCTCAATCCACAACACTCAATCCTCGATCATCAATCTTCAATCATCAATATTCAATCTTCAATCCTCAACCCTCAATCCTCAATACTCAATCCTCAATACTCAACCATCAGCCCTCAATTCTCAATACTCAATAGAATATCCTGAATTCTCAGGGTTCAATACTCAAACCTCAACACTCAACCCTCAACCCTCCATCCTCAATCCTCAATCCTCAATCGTCAATCCTCAATACTCAATCCTCAATCCTGAATACTCAATCCTCAATCCTCAATCGTCATTCTTCAATCCTCAATACTCAATCTTCAATCCTCAATCCTCAATCCTCAATCCTCAAACCTCATTCTACAATCCTCAATACCCAATCCTCAATCTTCAATCCTCAATCCGCAATCCTCAACCCTCAATACTCTGTCCCCAATCCTCAATCTTCAATCCTCAATCCTCAATCCTCAATCCTCAATCCTCAATCTTCAATCCTCTATACTCAATCCTCAATCCTCAATTCTCAATCCTCAATACTCAATCTTCAATAATCAATCCTCAAATATCAATCCTCAATCCTCAATCCTCAATCTTCAATCCTCAATCCTCAATCCTCAATACTCAATCCTCAATCCTCAGTCCTCAGTCCTCAAACCTCAATCCTCAACCCTCAGCCCTCATCCTCAATCCTCAATCCTAAATTCTCAATCCTCAAACCTCAAACCTCAATCCTCAACCGTCAGTCCTCGTCCTCAATCCTCAACCCTCAATCCTCAATCCTCAGTCCTCAATCTTCAATCCTCAATACTCAATATTCAATCCTCAATCCTCAATCCCCAGTCCTCAATCCTCAATCTTCAATCCTCAATCCTCAGTCCACAATCCTCAATCCTCATTCTTCAATACTCAATACCCAATCCTCAGTCTTCAATCCTCAATCCTCAATCATCAAATCTCAATCCCCAATCCTCAGTCCTCAGTCCTCAAACCTCAATCCTCAACCCTCAGCCCTCATCCTCAATTCTCAATCCTCAATCCTCAATCCTCAATCTTCAATCCTCAATACTCAATCTTCAATAATCAATCCTCAATTCTCAATCCTCAATACTCAATCCTCAATCGTCAACCGTCAATCCCCAATCCTCAATCTTCAATCCTCAATCCTCAATCCTCAATCCTCAATCCTCAATCTTCAATCCCCAATAATCAATCTTCAATCCTCAATCCTCAATCCTCAATCCTGAATCCTCAATCCTCAATCCCCAAACTCCAATCCTCTATACTCAGTCTTCAATCCTCAACCCTCTACCATCAATCCTCATTCTTCAACCCTCAATACCCAATCCTCAATCTTCAATCCTCAATCCTCAATCCTCAATTCTCAATCCTCAATCCTCAATCCTCAGTCCTCAAACCTCAATCGCCAATCCTCAGCCCTCATCCTCAATCCTCAATCCTCTGTCCTCAAACCTCAATCCTGAATCCTCAATACTGAATCCTCAATCTTCAGCCCTCAGTCCTCAACGATCAGTTGTCAAACCTCAATCCTCAATAGAATGTCATCAATTCACAGTTTTCAATACTCAATACTCAATCTGCAATCTTCAAATCTCTATCCACAAACATCAATTCTCATCACTCAACCCTCGACACTCAGTCCCCAATCCTCAATGTTCAATCCTCAATCCTCAATCCTCAATACTCAAACCTCAATCCTCAACACTCAACTATCAATACTCAATTCTTAATACTCAATAGAATATCCTGAATTCTCAGGATTCAATACTCAAACCTCAACCCTCAAACCTCAGCCCTCATTCTCAATCCTCAATCCTCAATCCTCAATCCTCAATCCTCAATTCTCAATCCTCAGTAATCAATCCTCAATCCTCAGTCGTCGATCCTCAATCCCCAATCCTCAATCTTCAATCCTCAATCCTCAATCCCCAATCCTCAATCCTCAATCCTCAATCTTCAATCCTCAATCCTCAATCGTCATTCGTCAATCCTCATTCTTCAATCCTCAATACCCAATCCTCAATCTGCAACCTTCAACCCTCAATCCTCAACTCTCAATCCTCAAACCTCAATCCTCAATCCTCAATCCCCAATCCTCAATCCTCAATCCTCAATCTTCAATCCTCAATCCTCAATCGTCATTCGTCAATCCTCATTCTTCAGTCCTCAATACCCAATCCTCAATCTTCAATCTTCAACCCTCAATCCTCAACTCTCAATCCTCAAACCTCAATCCTCAACCCTCAGCCCTCATCCTCAATCCTCAATCCTCAATCCTCAATCGTCATTCTTCAATCCTCAATACTCAATCTTCAATCCTCAATCCTCAATCCTCAATCCTCAAACCTCATTCTACAATCCTCAATACCCAATCCTCAATCTTCAATCCTCAATCCTCAATCCTCAATACTCAATCCTCAATCCTCAGTCCTCAGTCCTCAAACCTCAATCCTCAACCCTCAGCCCTCATCCTCAATCCTCAATCCTAAATTCTCAATCCTCAAACCTCAAACCTCAATCCTCAACCGTCAGTCCTCGTCCTCAATCCTCAACCCTCAGTCCTCAATCCTCAGTCCTCAATCTTCAATCCTCAATACTCAATATTCAATCCTCAATCCTCAATCCTCAGTCCTCAATCCTCAATCTTCAATCCTCAATCCTCAGTCCTCAATCCTCAATCCTCATTCTTCAATACTCAACACCCAATCCTCAGGCTTCAATCCTCAATCCTCAATCATCAAATCTCAATCCCCAATCCTCAGTCCTCAGTCCTCAAACCTCAATCCTCAACCCTCAGCCCTCAGCCCTCATTCTCAATCCTCAATCCTCAATCCTCAATCCTCAATCCTCAATTCTCAATCCTCAGTAATCAATCCTCAATCTTCAATACTCAATCGTCAATCCTCAGTCCTCAATCCTCAATCCGCAATCCTCGTTCCTCAAACCTCAATCCTCAACCCTCAGTCTTCATACTCAATTCTCAATTCTCAATCCTCAATCCTCAATCCTCAATCTTCAATCCTCAATCCTCAATCCTCAATCCTCAATCTTCAATCATCAATCCTCAATCCTCAATCCTCTATCCTCATTCTTCAGTCCTCAATACCCAATCCTCAATCTTCAATCCTCAATCCTCAATCCTCAATTCTCAATCCTCAATCCTCTGTCCTCAGTCCTCCAACCTCAATCCTCAATACTCAATCCTCAATCCTCAATCCTCATTCTACAATCCTCAATACCCAATCCTCAATCTTCAATCCTCAATCCTCAATCCTCAATCCTCAATACTCAATCGTCAATCCTCAATCCTCAATCCTCAATCCTCAGTCCTCATTCTTCAATCCTCAATCTTCAATCATCAATACTCAGTCTTCAATCCTCAATCCTCAATCTTCAATCCTCAATCCTCAATCCTCAACTCTCACTCCTCAATACTCAATCCTCAATCGTCAATCCTCTATCCCCAATCCTCAATCTTCAATCATCAATCCTCAATCTTCAATCCTCAATCCTCAATCTTCAATCCTCAATACTCAATCTTCAATCCTCAAACCTCAATCCTCAATCCTCAATGCTCAATCCTCAATCCTCAATCCTCAACCCTCAATCTGCAATCCTCAATACTCAATCTCCAATCCTCAATCCTCAATCCTCAATCCTCAATCCTCATTCTTCAATCCTCAATACCCAATCCTCAATACCCAATCCTCAATCTTCAATCCTCAATCCTCAATCCTCAATTCTCAATCCTCAATCCTCAATCCACAGACCTCAATCTTCAATCCTCAATACTCAATATTCAATATTCAATCCTCAATCCTCAACCCTCTGTCCTCAATCCTCAATCCTCAATCCTCAGACCACAAACATCAATACTCAGCCCTCAGTCCTCGTCCTCAATACACAACACTCAACCCTCGATCCTCAACCTTCAATCATCAATATTCTATCTTCAATCCTCAATCCTCAATACTCAATACTCAAACCTCAATCCTCAACACTCAACTATCAATCCTCAATTCTCAATACTCAATAGAATATCCTGAATTCTCAGGATTCAATACTCAAACCTCAACCCTCAACCCTCAGCCCTCATTCTCAATCCTCAATCCTCAATCCTCAATCCTCAATATTCAATCCACAATTCTCAATCTTCAATCCTCAATCCTCTATCCTCAATCCTCAATCCTCAATTCTCGATCCTCAGTAATCAGTCCTCAATCTTCAATAATCAATCGTCAATCCTCAGTCCTCAATCCTAAATCCGCAATCCTCGTTCCTCAAACCTCAATCCTCAACCCTCAGTCTTCATACTCGATTCTCAATTCTCAATCCTCAATCCTCAATCCTCAATCTTCAATCCTCAATAATCAATCTCCAATCCTAGATACTCAATCCCCAATCCTCAATCCTTAATCCTCAGCCTTCAATCCTCAACCCCAGTCCTCAATCTTCAATCCTTAATGCACAATCCTCAACCTTCAATCCTCAATACTCATTCTTCAATCCTCAATCCTCAACGCTCAAACCTCAATTCTCAATCCTCGATCGCCAATCATCAATCCTCAATACTGAATCTTCAATCCTCAATCCTCAATCCTCAATCCTCAGTCCTCATTCTTCAATCCTCAATCTTCAATCATCAATACTCAGTCTTCAATCCTCAATCCTCAACCTTCAGTCCTCAATCCTCAATTCTTACTCCTCAATACTCAATCCTCAATCGTCAATCCTCAATCCCCAATCCTCAATCTTCAATCCTCAATCCTCAATCCTCAATCCTCAATCCCCAATCTTCAATCCTCAATACTCAATCTTCAATCCTCAATCCTCAATCCTCAATCCTCAATGCTCAATCCTCAATCCTCAATCCTCAACCCTCATTCTGCAATCCTCAATACTCAATCTCCAATCCTCAATAATCAATCCTCAATCCTCAATCCTCATTCTTCAATCCTCAATACCCAATCCTCAATACCCAATCCTCAATCTTCAATCCTCAATCCTCAATCCTCAATTCTCAATCCTCAATCCTCAATCCTCAATCCACAGACCTCAATCCTCAATCTTCAATCCTCAATACTCAATCTTCAATCTTCTATCCCCAATCCTCAATCCTCAATCCTCATTCTCCAATCCTCAACACCCAATCCTCAATCTTCAATCCTCAATCCTCAACCCTCAATTCTCAATCCTCAATATTCAATCCACAATTCTCAATCTTCAATCCTCAATCCTCAATCCTCAATCCTCAATTCTCAATCCTCAGTAATCAATCCTCAATCTTCCATACTCAATCGTCAATCCTCAGTCCTCAATCCTCAATCCGCAATCCTCGTTCCTCAAACCTCAATCCTCAATCCTCAGTCCTCAATCCTCTATCCGCAATCCTCAAACCTCAATCCTCAACCGTCAGTCCTCGTCCTCAATACTCAACACTCAATCCTCAATCCTCAATCTTCAATCCTCAATACTCAATATTCAATCGTCAATCCTCAATCCTCAATCCTCAATCTTCAATCCTCAATCCTCAATCCTCAACCCTCAATCTGCAATCCTCAATACTCAATCTCCAATCCTCAATCCTCAATCCTCAATCCTCAATCCTCATTCTTCAATCCTCAATACCCAATCCTCAATACCCAATCCTCAATCTTCAATCCTCAATCCTCAATCCTCAATTCTCAATCCTCAATCCTCAATCCACAGACCTCAATCCTCAATCCTCAGTCCTCAATCCTCTATCCGCAATCCTCAAACCTCAATCCTCAACCGTCAGTCCTCGTCCTGAATACTCAACACTCAATCCTCAATCCTCAATCTTCAATCCTCAATACTCAATATTCAATCGTCAATCCTCAATCCTCAATCTTCAATCCTCAATCCTCAATCCTCAATTCTCAATCCTCAATGCTCAATCCTCAGACCACAAACAACAATACTCAACCCTCAGTCCTCGTCCTCAATACACAACCCTCAACCCGCGATCCTCAACATTCAATCATCAATATTCAATCTTCAATCCTCAATCCTCAATCCTCAATACTCAAACCTCAATCCTCAACACTCAACTATCAATCCGCAATTCTCAATACTCAATAGAATATCCTGAATTCTCAGGATTCAATACTCAAACCTCAACCCTCAACCCTCAGCCCTCATTCTCAATCCTCAATCCTCAATCCTCAATCCTCAATATTCAATCCACAATTCTCAATCTTCAATCCTCAATCCTCAATCTTCAATCCTCCATCCTCAATCCTCAATCCTCAATCCTCAATCCTCAATGCTCAATCCTCAATCCTCAATCCTCAACCCTCAATCTGCAATCCTCAATACTCAATCTCCAATCCTCAATAATCAATCCTCAATCCTCAATCCTCAATCCTCATTCTTCAATCCTCAATACCCAATCCTCAATACCCAATCCTCAATCTTCAATCCTCAATCCTCAATCCTCAATTCTCAATCCTCAATCCTCAATCCTCAATCCACAGACCTCAATCCTCAATCTTCAATCCTCAATACTCAATCTTCAATCTTCTAACCCCAATCCTCAATCCTCAATCCTCAACTCTCAATCCACAATCCTCAACCTTCAATCCTCAATACTCATTCTTCAATCCTCAATCCTCAATGCTCAATCCTCAATTCTCAATGCTCGATCGCCAATCATCAATCCTCAATACTGAACCTTCAATCCTCAATCCTCAATCCTCAATCCTCAGTCCTCATTCTTCAATCCTCAATCTTCAATCATCAATACTCAGTCTTCAATCCTCAATCCTCAATCTTCAATCCTCAATCCTCAATTCTCACTCCTCAATACTCAATCCTCAATCGTCAATCCTCAATCCCCAATCCTTAATCCTCAATCCTCAATCGTCAGGCTTCAATCCTCTATACTCAATCTTCAATCCTCAATCCTCAATCCTCATTCCTCAATCCTCATTCTTCAATCCTCAATACCCAATCCTCAATCTTCAATCCTCAATCCTCAATCCTCAATTCTCAATCCTCAATCCTCAGCCCTAAGTCCTCAAATCTCAATCCTCAACCCTCAGCCCTCATCCTCAATCATCAATCCTCAACCTTCAACCCTCAATCCTCAATCCTCAACCCTCAATCTTCAATCCTCAATACTCAATCTGCAACCCTCAATCCTCAGTCCTCAATCCTCAATACTCATTCTTCAATCCTCAATACCCAATCCTCTATCTTCAATCCTCAAACCTCAATCCTCAATCCTCAGTCCTCAATCCTCTATCCGCAATCCTCAAACCTCAATCCTCAACCGTCAGTCCTCGTCATCAATACTCAACACTCAATCCTCAATCCTCAATCTTCAATCCTCAATACTCAATATTCAATCGTCAATCCTCAATCCTCAATCCTCAATCTTCAATCCTCAATCCTCAATCCTCAACCCTCAATCTGCAATCCTCAATACTCAATCTCCAATCCTCAATCCTCAATCCTCAATCCTCAATCCTCATTCTTCAATCCTCAATACCCAATCCTCAATACCCAATCCTCAATCTTCAATCCTCAATCCTCAATCCTCAATTCTCAATCCTCAATCCTCAATCCACAGACCTCAATCCTCAATCCTCAGTCCTCAATCCTCTATCCGCAATCCTCAAACCTCAATCCTCAACCGTCAGTCCTCGTCCTCAATACTCAACACTCAATCCTCAATCCTCAATCTTCAATCCTCAATACTCAATATTCAATCGTCAATCCTCAATCCTCAATCTTCAATCCTCAATCCTCAATCCTCAATTCTCAATCCTCAATGCTCAATCCTCAGACCACAAACAACAATACTCAACCCTCAGTCCTCGTCCTCAATACACAACCCTCAACCCGCGATCCTCAACATTCAATCATCAATATTCAATCTTCAATCCTCAATCCTCAATCCTCAATACTCAAACCTCAATCCTCAACACTCAACTATCAATCCGCAATTCTCAATACTCAATAGAATATCCTGAATTCTCAGGATTCAATACTCAAACCTCAACCCTCAACCCTCAGCCCTCATTCTCAATCCTCAATCCTCAATCCTCAATCCTCAATATTCAATCCACAATTCTCAATCTTCAATCCTCAATCCTCAATCTTCAATCCTCCATCCTCAATCCTCAATCCTCAATCCTCAATCCTCAATGCTCAATCCTCAATCCTCAATCCTCAACCCTCAATCTGCAATCCTCAATACTCAATCTCCAATCCTCAATAATCAATCCTCAATCCTCAATCCTCAATCCTCATTCTTCAATCCTCAATACCCAATCCTCAATACCCAATCCTCAATCTTCAATCCTCAATCCTCAATCCTCAATTCTCAATCCTCAATCCTCAATCCTCAATCCACAGACCTCGATCCTCAATCTTCAATCCTCAATACTCAATCTTCAATCTTCTAACCCCAATCCTCAATCCTCAATCCTCAACTCTCAATCCACAATCCTCAACCTTCAATCCTCAATACTCATTCTTCAATCCTCAATCCTCAATGCTCAATCCTCAATTCTCAATCCTCGATCGCCAATCATCAATCCTCAATACTGAACCTTCAATCCTCAATCCTCAATCCTCAATCCTCAGTCCTCATTCTTCAATCCTCAATCTTCAATCATCAATACTCAGTCTTCAATCCTCAATCCTCAATCTTCAATCCTCAATCCTCAATTCTCACTCCTCAATACTCAATCCTCAATCGTCAATCCTCAATCCCCAATCCTTAATCCTCAATCCTCAATCGTCAGGCTTCAATCCTCTATACTCAATCTTCAATCCTCAATCCTCAATCCTCATTCCTCAATCCTCATTCTTCAATCCTCAATACCCAATCCTCAATCTTCAATCCTCAATCCTCAATCCTCAATTCTCAATCCTCAATCCTCAGCCCTAAGTCCTCAAATCTCAATCCTCAACCCTCAGCCCTCATCCTCAATCATCAATCCTCAACCTTCAACCCTCAATCCTCAATCCTCAACCCTCAATCTTCAATCCTCAATACTCAATCTGCAACCCTCAATCCTCAGTCCTCAATCCTCAATACTCATTCTTCAATCCTCAATACCCAATCCTCTATCTTCAATCCTCAATCCACAATCCTCAATCCTCAATCCTCATTCTTCAGTCCTCAACACCCAATCCTCAATCTTCAATCCTCAATCCTCAATCCTCAATCCTCAATCCTCAATCTTCAATCCTCTATACTCAATCCTCAATCCTCAATCCTCAATCCTCAATCCTCAATCCTCAATCCTCAATCCTCATTCTACAATCCTCAATACCCAATCCTCAATCTTCAATCCTCAATCCTCAATCCTCAACTCTCACTCCTCAATACTCAATCCTCAATCGTCAATCCTCTATCCCCAATCCTCAATCTTCAATCATCAATCCTCAATCTTCAATCCTCAATCCTCAATCTTCAATCCTCAATACTCAATCTTCAATCCTCAAACCTCAATCCTCAATCCTCAATGCTCAATCCTCAATCCTCAATCCTCAACCCTCAATCTGCAATCCTCAATACTCAATCTCCAATCCTCAATCCTCAATCCTCAATCCTCAATCCTCATTCTTCAATCCTCAATACCCAATCCTCAATACCCAATCCTCAATCTTCAATCCTCAATCCTCAATCCTCAATTCTCAATCCTCAATCCTCAATCCACAGACCTCAATCTTCAATCCTCAATACTCAATATTCAATATTCAATCCTCAATCCTCAACCCTCTGTCCTCAATCCTCAATCCTCAATCCTCAGACCACAAACTTCAATACTCAGCCCTCAGTCCTCGTCCTCAATACACAACACTCAACCCTCGATCCTCAACCTTCAATCATCAATATTCTATCTTCAATCCTCAATCCTCAATACTCAATACTCAAACCTCAATCCTCAACACTCAACTATCAATCCTCAATTCTCAATACTCAATAGAATATCCTGAATTCTCAGGATTCAATACTCAAACCTCAACCCTCAACCCTCAGCCCTCATTCTCAATCCTCAATCCTCAATCCTCAATCCTCAATATTCAATCCACAATTCTCAATCTTCAATCCTCAATCCTCTATCCTCAATCCTCAATCCTCAATTCTCGATCCTCAGTAATCAGTCCTCAATCTTCAATACTCAATCGTCAATCCTCAGTCCTCAATCCTAAATCCGCAATCCTCGTTCCTCAAACCTCAATCCTCAACCCTCAGTCTTCATACTCGATTCTCAATTCTCAATCCTCAATCCTCAATCCTCAATCTTCAATCCTCAATAATCAATCTCCAATCCTAGATACTCAATCCCCAATCCTCAATCCTTAATCCTCAGCCTTCAATCCTCAACCCCAGTCCTCAATCTTCAATCCTTAATGCTCAATCCTCAACCTTCAATCCTCAATACTCATTCTTCAATCCTCAATCCTCAACGCTCAAACCTCAATTCTCAATCCTCGATCGCCAATCATCAATCCTCAATACTGAATCTTCAATCCTCAATCCTCAATCCTCAATCCTCAGTCCTCATTCTTCAATCCTCAATCTTCAATCATCAATACTCAGTCTTCAATCCTCAATCCTCAACCTTCAGTCCTCAATCCTCAATTCTTACTCCTCAATACTCAATCCTCAATCGTCAATCCTCAATCCCCAATCCTCAATCTTCAATCCTCAATCCTCAATCCTCAATCCTCAATCCCCAATCTTCAATCCTCAATACTCAATCTTCAATCCTCAATCCTCAATCCTCAATCCTCAATGCTCAATCCTCAATCCTCAATCCTCAACCCTCATTCTGCAATCCTCAATACTCAATCTCCAATCCTCAATAATCAATCCTCAATCCTCAATCCTCATTCTTCAATCCTCAATACCCAATCCTCAATACCCAATCCTCAATCTTCAATCCTCAATCCTCAATCCTCAATTCTCAATCCTCAATCCTCAATCCTCAATCCACAGACCTCAATCCTCAATCTTCAATCCTCAATACTCAATCTTCAATCTTCTATCCCCAATCCTCAATCCTCAATCCTCATTCTCCAATCCTCAACACCCAATCCTCAATCTTCAATCCTCAATCCTCAACCCTCAATTCTCAATCCTCAATATTCAATCCACAATTCTCAATCTTCAATCCTCAATCCTCAATCCTCAATCCTCAATTCTCAATCCTCAGTAATCAATCCTCAATCTTCCATACTCAATCGTCAATCCTCAGTCCTCAATCCTCAATCCGCAATCCTCGTTCCTCAAACCTCAATCCTCAATCCTCAGTCCTCAATCCTCTATCCGCAATCCTCAAACCTCAATCCTCAACCGTCAGTCCTCGTCCTCAATACTCAACACTCAATCCTCAATCCTCAATCTTCAATCCTCAATACTCAATATTCAATCGTCAATCCTCAATCCTCAATCCTCAATCTTCAATCCTCAATCCTCAATCCTCAACCCTCAATCTGCAATCCTCAATACTCAATCTCCAATCCTCAATCCTCAATCCTCAATCCTCAATCCTCATTCTTCAATCCTCAATACCCAATCCTCAATACCCAATCCTCAATCTTCAATCCTCAATCCTCAATCCTCAATTCTCAATCCTCAATCCTCAATCCACAGACCTCAATCCTCAATCCTCAGTCCTCAATCCTCTATCCGCAATCCTCAAACCTCAATCCTCAACCGTCAGTCCTCGTCCTGAATACTCAACACTCAATCCTCAATCCTCAATCTTCAATCCTCAATACTCAATATTCAATCGTCAATCCTCAATCCTCAATCTTCAATCCTCAATCCTCAATCCTCAATTCTCAATCCTCAATGCTCAATCCTCAGACCACAAACAACAATACTCAACCCTCAGTCCTCGTCCTCAATACACAACCCTCAACCCGCGATCCTCAACATTCAATCATCAATATTCAATCTTCAATCCTCAATCCTCAATCCTCAATACTCAAACCTCAATCCTCAACACTCAACTATCAATCCGCAATTCTCAATACTCAATAGAATATCCTGAATTCTCAGGATTCAATACTCAAACCTCAACCCTCAACCCTCAGCCCTCATTCTCAATCCTCCATCCTCAATCCTCAATCCTCAATATTCAATCCACAATTCTCAATCTTCAATCCTCAATCCTCAATCTTCAATCCTCCATCCTCAATCCTCAATCCTCAATCCTCAATCCTCAATGCTCAATCCTCAATCCTCAATCCTCAACCCTCAATCTGCAATCCTCAATACTCAATCTCCAATCCTCAATAATCAATCCTCAATCCTCAATCCTCAATCCTCATTCTTCAATCCTCAATACCCAATCCTCAATACCCAATCCTCAATCTTCAATCCTCAATCCTCAATCCTCAATTCTCAATCCTCAATCCTCAATCCTCAATCCACAGATCTCAATCCTCAATCTTCAATCCTCAATACTCAATCTTCAATCTTCTAACCCCAATCCTCAATCCTCAATCCTCAACTCTCAATCCACAATCCTCAACCTTCAATCCTCAATACTCATTCTTCAATCCTCAATCCTCAATGCTCAATCCTCAATTCTCAATCCTCGATCGCCAATCATCAATCCTCAATACTGAACCTTCAATCCTCAATCCTCAATCCTCAATCCTCAGTCCTCATTCTTCAATCCTCAATCTTCAATCATCAATACTCAGTCTTCAATCCTCAATCCTCAATCTTCAATCCTCAATCCTCAATTCTCACTCCTCAATACTCAATCCTCAATCGTCAATCCTCAATCCCCAATCCTTAATCCTCAATCCTCAATCGTCAGGCTTCAATCCTCTATACTCAATCTTCAATCCTCAATCCTCAATCCTCATTCCTCAATCCTCATTCTTCAATCCTCAATACCCAATCCTCAATCTTCAATCCTCAATCCTCAATCCTCAATTCTCAATCCTCAATCCTCAGCCCTAAGTCCTCAAATCTCAATCCTCAACCCTCAGCCCTCATCCTCAATCATCAATCCTCAACCTTCAACCCTCAATCCTCAATCCTCAACCCTCAATCTTCAATCCTCAATACTCAATCTGCAACCCTCAATCCTCAGTCCTCAATCCTCAATACTCATTCTTCAATCCTCAATACCCAATCCTCTATCTTCAATCCTCAAACCTCAATCCTCAATCCTCAGTCCTCAATCCTCTATCCGCAATCCTCAAACCTCAATCCTCAACCGTCAGTCCTCGTCCTCAATACTCAACACTCAATCCTCAATCCTCAATCTTCAATCCTCAATACTCAATATTCAATCGTCAATCCTCAATCCTCAATCCTCAATCTTCAATCCTCAATCCTCAATCCTCAACCCTCAATCTGCAATCCTCAATACTCAATCTCCAATCCTCAATCCTCAATCCTCAATCCTCAATCCTCATTCTTCAATCCTCAATACCCAATCCTCAATACCCAATCCTCAATCTTCAATCCTCAATCCTCAATCCTCAATTCTCAATCCTCAATCCTCAATCCACAGACCTCAATCCTCAATCCTCAGTCCTCAATCCTCTATCCGCAATCCTCAAACCTCAATCCTCAACCGTCAGTCCTCGTCCTCAATACTCAACACTCAATCCTCAATCCTCAATCTTCAATCCTCAATACTCAATATTCAATCGTCAATCCTCAATCCTCAATCTTCAATCCTCAATCCTCAATCCTCAATTCTCAATCCTCAATGCTCAATCCTCAGACCACAAACAACAATACTCAACCCTCAGTCCTCGTCCTCAATACACAACCCTCAACCCGCGATCCTCAACATTCAATCATCAATATTCAATCTTCAATCCTCAATCCTCAATCCTCAATACTCAAACCTCAATCCTCAACACTCAACTATCAATCCGCAATTCTCAATACTCAATAGAATATCCTGAATTCTCAGGATTCAATACTCAAACCTCAACCCTCAACCCTCAGCCCTCATTCTCAATCCTCAATCCTCAATCCTCAATCCTCAATATTCAATCCACAATTCTCAATCTTCAATCCTCAATCCTCAATCTTCAATCCTCCATCCTCAATCCTCAATCCTCAATCCTCAATCCTCAATGCTCAATCCTCAATCCTCAATCCTCAACCCTCAATCTGCAATCCTCAATACTCAATCTCCAATCCTCAATAATCAATCCTCAATCCTCAATCCTCAATCCTCATTCTTCAATCCTCAATACCCAATCCTCAATACCCAATCCTCAATCTTCAATCCTCAATCCTCAATCCTCAATTCTCAATCCTCAATCCTCAATCCTCAATCCACAGACCTCGATCCTCAATCTTCAATCCTCAATACTCAATCTTCAATCTTCTAGCCCCAATCCTCAATCCTCAATCCTCAACTCTCAATCCACAATCCTCAACCTTCAATCCTCAATACTCATTCTTCAATCCTCAATCCTCAATGCTCAATCCTCAATTCTCAATCCTCGATCGCCAATCATCAATCCTCAATACTGAACCTTCAATCCTCAATCCTCAATCCTCAATCCTCAGTCCTCATTCTTCAATCCTCAATCTTCAATCATCAATACTCAGTCTTCAATCCTCAATCCTCAATCTTCAATCCTCAATCCTCAATTCTCACTCCTCAATACTCAATCCTCAATCGTCAATCCTCAATCCCCAATCCTTAATCCTCAATCCTCAATCGTCAGGCTTCAATCCTCTATACTCAATCTTCAATCCTCAATCCTCAATCCTCATTCCTCAATCCTCATTCTTCAATCCTCAATACCCAATCCTCAATCTTCAATCCTCAATCCTCAATCCTCAATTCTCAATCCTCAATCCTCAGCCCTAAGTCCTCAAATCTCAATCCTCAACCCTCAGACCTCATCCTCAATCATCAATCCTCAACCTTCAACCCTCAATCCTCAATCCTCAACCCTCAATCTTCAATCCTCAATACTCAATCTGCAACCCTCAATCCTCAGTCCTCAATCCTCAATACTCATTCTTCAATCCTCAATACCCAATCCTCTATCTTCAATCCTCAATCCACAATCCTCAATCCTCAATCCTCATTCTTCAGTCCTCAACACCCAATCCTCAATCTTCAATCCTCAATCCTCAATCCTCAATCCTCAATCCTCAATCTTCAATCCTCTATACTCAATCCTCAATCCTCAATCCTCAATCCTCAATCCTCAATCCTCAATCCTCAATCCTCATTCTACAATCCTCAATACCCAATCCTCAATCTTCAATCCTCAATCCTCAATCCTCAATTCTCAATCCTCAATCCTCAGTCCTCAGTCCTCAAACCTCAATACTCAACCCTCAGCCCACATTCTCAGTCCTCAATCCTCAATTCTCAGTCCTCAGACCTCAAACCTCAGTCCTCAACCCTAAGACCTCATCCTCAATCCTCAAATATCAATCCTCAATCCTCAATCTTCAATCCTCAATACTCAGTCTTCAATCCTCAATCCTCAGTCCTCAATACTCAACTATCAGTCCTCAATTCTCAATACTCAATCCTCAATCCTCCATCTTCTATCCTCAATACTCAATTTTCAATCCTCAATCCTCAATCCTCAATCCTCAATGCTCAATCCTCAATCCTCAATCCTCAATCCTCAAACCTCAAACCTCAATCCTCAACCGTCAGTCCCCGTCCTCAATCCTCAACCCTCAATCCTCTATCCTCAGTCCTCAATCTTCAATCCTCAATACTCAATATTCAATCCTCAATCCTCAACCCTCTGTCCTCAATCCTCAATCTTCAATCCTCAATCCTCAGCCCTCAATCCTCAATCCTCATTCTTCAATACTCAATACCCAATCCTCAGTCTTCAATCCTCAATCCTCAATCCTCAAATCTCAATCCCCAATCCTCAGTCCTCAGTCCTCAAACCTCAATCCTCAACCCTCAGCCCTCATCCTCAATTCTCAATCCTCAATCCTCAATCCTCAATCCTCAATCTTCAATCCTCAATACTCAATCTTCAATAATCAATCCTCAATTCTCAATCCTCAATACTCAATCCTCAATCGTCAACCCTCAATACCCAATCCTCAATCTTCAATCCTCAATCCTCAATCCTCAATCCTCAATCCTCAATCTTCAATCCCCAATAATCAATTTTCAATCCTCAATCCTCAACCCTCAATCCTGAATCCTCAATTCTCAATCCCCAAACTCCAATCCTCGATACTCAGTCTTCAATCCTCAATCCTCAATCCTCAATCCTCATTCTTCAACCCTCAGTACCCAATCCTCAATCTTCAATCCTCAATCCTCAATCCTCAATCTTCAATCCTCAATCCTCAATCCTCATGCCTCAATGCTCAATACTCAATCCTCAGTCATCAAACCTCAATCCTGAATCGTCAATCCTGAATTCTCAATCTTCAGACCTCAGACCTGAACAATCAGATGTCAATCCTCAATCCTCAATAGAATATTATCAATTCACAGTTTTCAATACACAATACTCAATCTGCAATCTTCAAATTTCTATCCACAAACATCAATTCTCATCACTCAACCCTCAACACTCAGTCCCCAATCCTCAATCTTCAATCCTCAATCCGCAATCCTCAACCATCAACACTCAGTCCCCAATCCTCAATCTTCAATCCTCAATCCTCAATCCTCAATCCTCAATCCTCAATCTTCAATCCTCTATACTCAATTCTCAATCCTCAATCCTCAATCCTCAATCCTCAATCCTCAATCCTCAAACCTCATTCTACAATCCTCAATACACAATCCTCAATCTTCAATCCTCCATCCTCAATCCTCAATTCTCAATCCTCAATCCTCAGTCCTCAGTCCTCAAACCTCAATCCTCAACCCTCAGCCCACATTCTCAGTCCTCAATCCTCAATTCTCAGTCCTCAGCCCTCAAACCTCAATCCTCAACCCTCAGACCTCATCCTCAATCCTCAATTATCAATCCTCAATCCTCAATCTTCAATACTCTATACTCAATCTTCAATCCTCAATCCTCAGTCCTCAATACTCAACTACCAGTCCTCAATTCTCAATACTCAATCCTCAATCCTCAATCTTCAATCCTCAATACTCAATCTTCAATCCTCAATCCTCAATCCTCAGTCCTCATTCTTCAATCCTCAATCTTCAATCCTCAATCCTCAATCTTCAATCCTCAATCCTCAATCCTCAGTCCTCATTCTTCAATCCTCAATCTTCAATCCTCAATCCTCAATCTTCAATCCTCAATCCTCAATTCTCACTCCTCAATACTCAATCCTCAATCGTCAATCCTCTATCCCCAATCCTCAATCTTCAATCTTCAATCCTCAATCCTCAATCCTCAATCCTCAATCTTCAATCCTCAATACTCAATCTTCAATCCTCAATCCTCAATCCTCAATCCTCAATGCTCAATCCTCAATCCTCAATCCTCAACACTCAATCTGCAATCCTCAATACTCAATCTCCAATCCTCAATCGTCAATCCTCATTCTTCAATCCTCAATACCCAATCCTCAATACCCAATCCTCAATCTTCTACCCACAATCCTCAATCCTCAATACTCAATCCTCAATCCTCAATCCACAGACCTCAATCCTCAATCTTCAATCCTCAATACTCAATCTTCAAGCCTCTATCCCCAATCCTCAATCATCAACCCTCATTCTCCAATCCTCAACACCCAATCCTCAATCTTCAATCCTCAATCCTCAATCCTCAATTCTCAATCCTCAATCCTCAATCCTCAGACCACAAACATCAATACTCAGCCCTCAGTCCTCGTCCTCAATACACAACCCTCAACCCTCGATCCTCAACCTTCAATCATCAATATTCTATCTTCAATCCTCAATCCTCAATACTCAATACTCAAACCTCAATCCTCAACACTCAACTATCAATCCTCAATTCTCAATACTCAATAGAATATCCTGAATTCTCAGGATTCAATACTCAAACCTCAACCCTCAACCCTCAGCCCTCATTCTCAATCCTCAATCCTCAATCCTCAATCCTCAATATTCAATCCACAATTCTCAATCTTCAATCCTCAATCCTCATTCCTCAATCCTCAATCCTCAATTCTCGATCCTCAGTAATCAGTCCTCAATCTTCAATACTCAATCGTCAATCCTCAGTCCTCAATCCTAAATCCGCAATCCTCGTTCCTCAAACCTCAATCCTCAACCCTCAGTCTTCATACTCGATTCTCAATTCTCAATCCTCAATCCTCAATCCTCAATCTTCAATCCTCAATAATCAATCTCCAATCCTAGATACTCAATCCCCAATCCTCAATCCTTAATCCTCAGCATTCAATCCTCAACCCCAGTCCTCAATCTTCAATCCTTAATGCTCTATCCTCAATCCTCAATCCTCAGTCCTCAATCCTCTATCCTCAATCCTCAAACCTCAATCCTCGATCGTCAGTCCTCGTCCTCAATACTCAACACTCAATCCTCAGTCCTCAATCTTCAATCCTCAATACTCAATATTCAATCCTCAATCCTCAATCCTCAATCCTCAACCTTCAATCCTCAATCCTCAATCCTCAATCCTCAATCCTCATTCTTCAATCCTCAATACCCAATCCTCAATCTTCAATCCTCAATCCTCAATCCTCAATTCTCAATCCTCAATCCTCTGTCCTCAGTCCTCTTACCTCAATACTCAACCCTCAATACTCAGTCCTCAGTCCTCAAACCTCTATCCTCAACCCTCAGCCCTCATCCTCAATCCTCAATCCTAAATTCTCAATCCTCAAACCTCAAACCTCAATCCTCAACCGTCAGTACTCGTCCTCAATCTTCAACCCTCAATCCTCAACCCTCAGTCCTCAATCCTCAGTCCTCAATCCTCAATCTTCAATCCTCAATCCTCAGTCCTCAATCCTCAATCCTCATTCTTCAATACTCAATACCCAATCCTCAGTCTACAACCCTCAATCCTCAATCATCAAATCTCAAACCCCAATCCTCAGTCCTCAGTCCTCAAACCTCAATCCTCAACCCTCAGCCCTCATCCTCAATTCTCATCCTCAATCCTCAATCCTCAATCTTTAATCCTCAATACTCAATCTTCAATAATCAATCCTCAATTCTCAATCCTCAATCCTCAATCCTCAATCTTCAATCCTCAATCCTCAATCCTCAATCCTCAATCCTCATTCTACAATCCTCAATACCCAATCCTCAATCTTCAATCCTCAATACTCAATCTTCAATCCTCGATCTTCAATCCTCAATACTCAATCTTCAATGCTCAATCCTCAATCCTCAATCCTCAATGCTCAATCCTCAATCCTCAATCCTCAACCCTCAATCTTCAATCCTCAATCCTCATTCTTCAATCCTCAGACCTCAAACATCAATACTCAACCCTCAGTCCTCGTCCTCAATCCACAACACTCAATCCTCGATCATCAATCTTCAATCATCAATATTCAATCTTCAATCCTCAATCCTCAATCCTCAATACTCAATCCTCAATACTCAACCATCAGCCCTCAATCCTCAATACTCAATAGAATATCCTGAATTCTCAGGATTCAATACTCAAACCTCAACACTCAACCCTCAACCCTCAATCCTCAATCCTCAATCCTCAATCGTCAATCCTCAATACTCAATCTTCAACCCTCCATTCTCAATCCTCAATCCTCAATCCTCAATCCTCAATCCTCAATCCTCAATCGTCAGGCTTCAATCCTCAATACCCAATCCTCAATCTTCGATCCTCAATCCTCAATCCTCAATTCTCAATCCTCAATCCTCTGTCCTCAGTCCTCTAACCTCAACCCTCAACCCTCAGCCCTCATCCTCAATCCTCAATACTCAATCCTCAATCCTCAATCCTCAATACTCAATCCTGAATAATCAATCCTCAATTCTCAATCCTCAGTACACAATCCTCAATCCTCAATCTTCAATCATCAATACTCAGTCTTCAATCCTCAATCCTCAATCCTCAATCCTCAATCCTCATTATTCAATCCTCAATACACAATCCTCAATCTTCAATCCTCAATCCTCAATCCTCAATCCTCAATCCTCAGACCTCAAACATCAATACTCAACCCTCAGTCCTCGTCCTCAATCCACAACAATCAATCCTCAATCCTCATTCTTCAATCATCAATATTCCATCTTCAGTCCTCAATCCTCAATCCTCAATCCTCAATCCTCAATCCTCAATGTTCAATCCGCAATACCCAATCCTCAATCTTCAATCCCCAATCCTCAATCCTCAATCCTCAATCCTCAATCCTCAATCCTCAATCCTCAATCGTCAGGCTTCAGTCCTCAATACCCAATCCTCAGCCTTCAATCTTCAATCCTCAGTCCTCAATTCTCAATCCTCAATCCTCAGTCCTCAGACCTCAAACCTCAATCCCCAACCCTCAGCCCTCATCCTCATTCCTCAATCCTCAATCGTCAATCCTCAATCCTCAATCCTCAACCCTCAATCCTCAATGTTCAACACTCAATACCCAACCCTCAGTCTTCAATCCTCAATCCTCAATCCTCAATCTTCAATCCTCAATCCTCAGTCCTCAAACCTCAATTCTGAATCCTCAATCCTGAATCCTCAATCTTCAGCCCTCAGTCCTCAACAATCAGTTCTCATTCCTCAATCCTCAGTAGAATATCCTCAATTCACAGCTTTCAATACTCAATACTCAATATGCAATCTTCCAACCTGTATCCACAAACATCAATTTTCACCACTCAACCCTCAGCACTCATTCCTCAATGTTCAGTCCTCAACCCTCAACTCTCAACCTTCGAGCCTCAATACTGTATCTTCAATCCTCAATCCCCAATCCTCAATGTTCAATCCTCAATCCTCAATCCTCAATACTCAAACCTCAATCCTCAACACTCAACTATCAATACTCAATTCTCAATACTCAATAGAATATCCTGAATTCTCAGGATTCAATACTCAAACCTCAACCCTCAAACCTCAGCCCTCATTCTCAATCCTCAATCCTCAATCCTCAATCCTCAATCCTCAATTCTCAATCCTCAGTAATCAATCCTCAATCCTCAGTCGTCGATCCTCAATCCCCAATCCTCAATCTTCAATCCTCAATCCTCAATCCCCAATCCTCAATCCTCAATCCTCAATCTTCAATCCTCAATCCTCAATCGTCATTCGTCAATCCTCATTCTTCAATCCTCAATACCCAATCCTCAATCTGCAACCTTCAACCCTCAATCCTCAACTCTCAATCCTCAAACCTCAATCCTCAATCCTCAATCCCCAATCCTCAATCCTCAATCCTCAATCTTCAATCCTCAATCCTCAATCGTCATTCGTCAATCCTCATTCTTCAGTCCTCAATACCCAATCCTCAATCTTCAATCTTCAACCCTCAATCCTCAACTCTCAATCCTCAAACCTCAATCCTCAAACCTCAGCCCTCATCCTCAATCCTCAATCCTAAATTCTCAATCCTCAAACCTCAAACCTCAATCCTCAACCGTCAGTCCTCGTCCTCAATCCTCAACCCTCAGTCCTCAATCCTCAGTCCTCAATCTTCAATCCTCAATACTCAATATTCAATCCTCAATCCTCAATCCTCAGTCCTCAATCCTCAATCTTCAATCCTCAATCCTCAGTCCTCAATCCTCAATCCTCATTCTTCAATACTCAACACCCAATCCTCAGGCTTCAATCCTCAATCCTCAATCATCAAATCTCAATCCCCAATCCTCAGTCCTCAGTCCTCAAACCTCAATCCTCAACCCTCAGCCCTCAGCCCTCATTCTCAATCCTCAATCCTCAATCCTCAATCCTCAATCCTCAATTCTCAATCCTCAGTAATCAATCCTCAATCTTCAATACTCAATCGTCAATCCACAGTCCTCAATCCTCAATCCGCAATCCTCGTTCCTCAAACCTCAATCCTCAACCCTCAGTCTTCATACTCAATTCTCAATTCTCAATCCTCAATCCTCAATCCTCAATCTTCAATCCTCAATCCTCAATCCTCAATCCTCAATATTCAATCATCAATCCTCAATCCTCAATCCTCTATCCTCATTCTTCAGTCCTCAATACCCAATCCTCAATCTTCAATCCTCAATCCTCAATCCTCAATTCTCAATCCTCAATCCTCCGTCCTCAGTCCTCCAACCTCAATCCTCAATCCTCAATCCTCAATCCTCAATCCTCATTCTACAATCCTCAATACCCAATCCTCAATCTTCAATCCTCAATCCTCAATCCTCAATTCTCAATCCTCAATCCTCAATCCTCAGACCACAAACATCAATACTCAACCCTCAGTCCTCGTCCTCAATACACAACCCTCAACCCTCGATCCTCAACCTTCAATCATCAATATTCAATCTTCAATCCTCAATCCTCAATCCTCAATACTCAAACCTCAATCCTCAACACTCAACTATCAATCCTCAATTCTCAATACTCAATAGAATATCCTGAATTCTCAGGATTCAATACTCAAACCTCAACCCTCAACCCTCAGCCCTCATTCTCAATCCTCAATCCTCAATCCTCAATCCTCAATATTCAATCCACAATTCTCAATCTTCAAACCTCAATCCTCAATCTTCAATCCTCCATCCTCAATCCTCAATCCTCTATCCTCAATCCTCAATCGTCAGGCTTCAATCCTCAATACCCAATCCTCAGTCTTCAATCTTCAATCCTTTAATCCTCAACTCTCAATCCTCAATCTTCAGTCCTCAGACCTCAAACCTCAATCCCCAACCCTCAGCCCTCATCCTCATTCCTCAATTCTCAATCGTCAATCCTCAATCCTCAATCCTCAACGCTCAATCCTCAATGTTCAATCCTCAATA
Source organism: Calliopsis andreniformis (assembly GCF_051401765.1). Taxonomy (NCBI): domain Eukaryota; kingdom Metazoa; phylum Arthropoda; class Insecta; order Hymenoptera; family Andrenidae; genus Calliopsis; species Calliopsis andreniformis. Next base: position 5,684,530 of record NW_027480446.1, read on the forward strand.
CCCAATCCTCAGTCTTCAATCCTCAATCCTCAAACCTCAATCTTCAATCCTCAGTCCTCTATCCTCAACCCTCAAACCTCAATCCTCAACCGTCAGTCCTCGTCCTCAATACTCAACACTCAATCCTCAATCCTCAATCTTCGATCCTCAATACTCAGTCTTCAATCCTCAATCCGCAATACTCAATCCTCAATACTCAATCTTCAATCCTCAATTCCCGATCCTCAATCTTCAATCCTCAATACTCAATCTTCAATCCTCAATCCTCAATCCTCAATCCTAAATCCTCAATCCTCAATCTTCAATCCTCAACACCCAATCCTCAATCCTCAATTCTCAATCCTCAGTAATCAATCCTCAATCTTCAATACTCAATCCTCAATCCTCAGTCCTCAATCCTCTATCCTCAATCCTCAAACCTCAATCCTCAACCGTCAGTCCTCGTCCTCAATACTCAACACTCAATCTTCAATCCTCAATCTTCAATCCTCAATACTCAATATTCAATCCTCAATACTCAATGCTCAATCCTCAATCTTCAATCCTCAATCCTCAATCCTCAATCCTCTATCCTCATTCTTCAATCCTCAATACCCAATCCTCAATCTTCAATCCTCAATCCTCAATCCTCAATTCTCAATCCACAAGCCTCTGTCCTCAGTCCTCCAACCTCAACCCAAAACCCTCAGCCCTCACCCTCAATCCTCAATACTCAATCCTCAATCCTTAATCTTCAATCCTCAATCCTCAATCTTCAATCCTCAATACTCAATCCTCAATACTCAATATTCAATCCTCCATCCTCAATCCTCAGTCCTCAATCCTCAATCGTCAATCGTCAGGCTTCAATCCTCAATACTCAATCTTCAATTCTCAATCCTCAATCGTCATTCGTCAATCCTCATTCTTCAATCCTCAATACCCAATCCTCAATCTTCAATCTTCAACCCTCAATCCTCAACTCTCAATCCTCAACCCTCAATCCTCAGACCTCAAGCCTCAATCCACAACCCTCAGCCCTCATCCTCAATCCTCAATCCTCAATCTTCAATCCTCAATCCTCAATCCTGATGCCTCAATCCTCAATCCTCAATCCTCAGTCATCAAACCTCAATCCTGAATCCTCAATCCTGAATCCTCAATCTTCAGACCTCAGACCTGAACAATCAGACGTCAATCCTCAATCCTCAATAGAATATCATCAACTCACAGTTTTCAATACTCAATACTCAATCTTCAATCCTCAATCCTCAATCCTCAATCTTCAATCCTCAATCCTCAATCGTCGATCCTCAATCCCCAATCCTCAAGCTTCAATCCTCAATCCTCAATCCCCAATCCTCAATCCTCAATCCTCAATCTTCAATCCTCAATCCTCAATCGTCATTCGTCAATCCTCATTCTTCAATCCTCAATACCCAATCCTCAATCTTCAATCTTCAACCCTCAATCCTCAACTCTCAATCCTCAAACCTCAATCCTCAATCCTCAATCCCCAATCCTCAATCCTCAATCCTCAATCTTCAATCCTCAATCCTCAATCGTCATTCGTCAATCCTCATTCTTCAATCCTCAATACCCAATCCTCAATCTTCAATCTTCAACCCTCAATCCTCAACTCTCAATCCTCAAACCTCAATCCTCAGCCCTCAGCCCTCATCCTCAATCCTCAATCCTCAATCGTCATTCTTCAATCCTCAATAGTCAATCTTCAATCCTCAAGCCTCAATCCTCAATCCTCAAACCTCATTCTACAATCCTCAATACCCAATCCTCAATCTTCAATCCTCAATCCTCAATCCTCAATACTCAATCCGCAATCCTCAGTCCTCAGTCCTCAAATCTCAATCCTCAACCCTCAGCCCTCATCCTTAATCATCAATCCTAAATTCTCAATCCTCAAACCCCAAACCTCAATACTCAACCGTCAGTCCTCGTCCTCAATCCTCAACCCTCAATCCTCAATCCTCAAACCTCATTCTACAATCCTCAATACCCAATCCTCAATCTTCAATCCTCAATCCTCAATCCTCAATACTCAATCCTCAATCCTCAGTCCTCAGTCTTCAGTCCTCAAATCTCAATCCTCAACCCTCAGCCCTCATCCTTAATCATCAATCCTAAATTCTCAATCCTCAAACCTCAAACCTCAATACTCAACCGTCAGTCCTCATCCTGAATCCTCAACCCTCAATCCTCAATCCTCAGTCCTCAATCTTCAATCCTCAATACTCAATATTCAATCCTCAATCCTCAATCCTCAGTCCTTAATCCTCAATCTTCAATCCTCAATCCTCAGTCCTCAATCCTCAATCCTCATTCTTCAATACTCAATACCCAATCCTCAGTCTTCAATCCTCATTCCTCAATCATCAAATCTCAATCCCCAATCCTCAGTCCTCAGTCCTCAAACCTCAATCCTCAACCATCAGCCCTCATCTTCAATTCTCAATCCTCAATCCTCAATCCTCAATCTTCAATCTTCAATACTCAATCTTCAATAATCAATCCTCAATTCTCAATCCTCAATCCTCAATCCTCAATCTTCAATCCTCAATCCTCAATCCTCAATACTCAATCCTCAATCCTCAGTCCTCAGTCCTCAAACCTCAATCCTCAACCCTCAGCCCTCATCCTCAATCCTCAATCCTAAATTCTCAATCCTCAAACCTCAAACCTCAATCCTCAACCGTCAGTCCTCGTCCTCAATCCTCAACCCACAATCCTCAATCCTCAGTCCTCAATCTTCAATCCTCAATCCTCAATCCTCAATCCTAAATCCTCAATCCTCAATCTTCAATCCTCAACACCCAATCCTCAATCCTCAATTCTCAATCCTCAGTAATCAATCCTCAATCTTCAATACTCAATCCTCAATCCTCAGTCCTCAATCCTCTATCCTCAATCCTCAAACCTCAATCCTCAACCGTCAGTCCTCGTCCTCAATACTCAACACTCAATCTTCAATCCTCAATCTTCAATCCTCAATACTCAATATTCAATCCTCAATACTCAATGCTCAATCCTCAATCTTCAATCCTCAATCCTCAATCCTCAATCCTCTATCCTCATTCTTCAATCCTCAATACCCAATCCTCAATCTTCAATCCTCAATCCTCAATCCTCAATTCTCAATCCACAAGCCTCTGTCCTCAGTCCTCCAACCTCAACCCAAAACCCTCAGCCCTCACCCTCAATCCTCAATACTCAATTCTCAATCCTCAATCTTCAATCCTCAATCCTCAATCTTCAATCCTCAATACTCAATCCTCAATACTCAATATTCAATCCTCCATCCTCAATCCTCAGTCCTCAATCCTCAATCGTCAATCGTCAGGCTTCAATCCTCAATACTCAATCTTCAATCCTCAATCCTCAATCGTCATTCGTCAATCCTCATTCTTCAATCCTCAATACCCAATCCTCATTCTACAGTCCTCAATACCCAATCCTCAATCTTCAATCCCCAATCCTCAATCCTCAATTCTCAATCCTCAATCCTCAGTCCTCAGTCCTCAAACCTCAATCCTCAACCCTCAGGCCACATTCTCAGTCCTCAATACTCAATTCTCAGTCCTCAGCCCTCAAACCTCAATCCTCAACCCTCAGACCTCATCCTCAATCCTCAATTATCAATCCTCTATCCTCAATCTTCAATCCTCAATACTCAATCTTCAATCCTCAATCCTCAGTCCTCAATACTCAACTATCGGTCCTCAATTCTCAATACTCAATCCTCAATCCTCAATCTTCAATCCTCAATACTCAATCTTCAATCCTCAATCCTCAATCCTCAATCCTCAATGCTCAATCCTCAATCCTCAATCCTCAACCCTCAATCTTCAATCCTCAATCCTCATTCTTCAATCCTCAGACCTCAAAGGTCAATACTCAACCCTCAGTCCTCGTCCTCAATCCACAACACTCAATCCTCGATCATCAATCTTCAATCATCAATATTCAATCTTCAATCCTCAACCCTCAATCCTCAATACTCAATCCTCAATACTCAACCATCAGCCCTCAATTCTCAATACTCAATAGGATATCCTGAATTCTCAGGGTTCAATACTCAAACCTCAACACTCAACCCTCAACCCTCCATCCTCAATCCTCAATCCTCAATCGTCAATCCTCAATACTCAATCCTCAATCCTGAATACTCAATCCTCAATCCTCAATCGACATTCTTCAATCCTCAATACTCAATCTTCAATCCTCAATCCTCAATCCTCAATCCTCAAACCTCATTCTACAATCCTCAATACCCAATCCTCAATCTTCAATCCTCAATCCGCAATCCTCAACCCTCAATACTCTGTCCCCAATCCTCAATCTTCAATCCTCAATCCTCAATCCTCAATCCTCAATCCTCAATCTTCAATCCTCTATACTCAATCCTCAATCCTCAATTCTCAATCCTCAATACTCAATCTTCAATAATCAATCCTCAAATCTCAATCCTCAATCCTCAATCCTCAATCTTCAATCCTCAATCCTCAATCCTCAATACTCAATCCTCAATCCTCAGTCCTCAGTCCTCAAACCTCAATCCTCAACCCTCAGCCCTCATCCTCAATCCTCAATCCTAAATTCTCAATCCTCAAACCTCAAACCTCAATCCTCAACCGTCAGTCCTCGTCCTCAATCCTCAACCCTCAATCCTCAATCCACAGTCCTCAATCTTCAATCCTCAATACTCAATATTCAATCCTCAATCCTCAATCCCCAGTCCTCAATCCTCAATCTTCAATCCTCAATCCTCAGTCCACAATCCTCAATCCTCATTCTTCAATACTCAATACCCAATCCTCAGTCTTCAATCCTCTATCCTCAATCATCAAATCTCAATCCCCAATCCTCAGTCCTCAGTCCTCAAACCTCAATCCTCAACCCTCAGCCCTCATCCTCAATTCTCAATCCTCAATCCTCAATCCTCAATCTTTAATCCTCAATACTCAATCTTCAATAATCAATCCTCAATTCTCAATCCTCAATACTCAATCCTCAATCGTCAACCGTCAATCCCCAATCCTCAATCTTCAATCCTCAATCCTCAATCCTCAATCCTCAATCCTCAATCTTCAATCCCCAATAATCAATCTTCAATCCTCAATCCTCAATCCTCAATCCTGAATCCTCAATCCTCAATCCCCAAACTCCAATCCTCTATACTCAGTCTTCAATCCTCAACCCTCTACCATCAATCCTCATTCTTCAACCCTCAATACCCAATCCTCAATCTTCAATCCTCAATCCTCAATCCTCAATTCTCAATCCTCAATCCTCAATCCTCAGTCCTCAAACCTCAATCGGCAATCCTCAGCCCTCATCCTCAATCCTCAATCCTCAATCCTCAGTCCTCAAACCTCAATCGCCTATCCTCAGCCCTCATCCTCAATCCTCAATCCTCAATCTTCAATCCTCAATCCTCAATCCTCAATCCTCAATCCTCATGCCTCAATACACAATCCTAAATCCTCAGTCATCAAACCTCAATCCTGAATCGTCAATCCTGAATTCTAAATCTTCAGACCTCAGACCTGAACAATCAGATGTCAATCCTCAATCCTCAATAGAATATTATCAATTCACAGTTTTCAATACACAATACTCAATCTGCAATCTTCAAATTTCTACCCACAAACATCAATTCTCATCACTCAACCCTCAACACTCAGTCCCCAATCCTCAATCTTCAATCCTCAATCCGCAATCCTCAACCCTCAACACTCTGTCCCCAATCCTCAATCTTCAATCCTCAATTCTCAATCCTCAATCCTTAATCTTCAATCCTCTATACTCAATCCTCAATCCTCAATCCTCAATCCTCAATCCTCAATCCTCAATCCTCAATCCTCATTCTACAATCCTCAATACCCAATCCTCAATCTTCAATCCTCAATCCTCAATCCTCAATTCTCAATCCTCAATCCTCAATCCTCAATCCTCAATCCTCAATCTTCAATCCTCTATACTCAATCCTCAATCCTCAATCCTCAATCCTCAATACTCAATCTTCAATAATCAATCCTCAAATCTCAATCCTCAATCCTCAATCCTCAATCTTCAATCCTCAATCCTCAATCCTCAATACTCAATCCTCAATCCTCAGTCCTCAGTCCTCAAACCTCAATCCTCAACCCTCAGCCCTCATCCTCAATCCTCAATCCTAAATTCTCAATCCTCAAACCTCAAACCTTAATCCTCAACCGTCAGTCCTCGTCCTCAATCCTCAACCCTCAATCCTCAATCCTCAGTCCTCAATCTTCAATCCTCAATACTCAATATTCAATCCTCAATCCTCAATCCCCAGTCCTCAATCCTCAATCTTCAATCCTCAATCCTCAGTCCACAATCCTCAATCCTCATTCTTCAATACTCAATACCCAATCCTCAGTCTTCAATCCTCAATCCTCAATCATCAAATCTCAATCCCCAATCCTCAGTCCTCAGTCCTCAAACCTCAATCCTCAACCCTGAGCCCTCATCCTCAATTCCCAATCCTCAATCCTCAATCCACAATCTTCAATCCTCAATACTCAATCTTCAATAATCAATCCTCAATTCTCAATCCTCAATACTCAATCCTCAATCGTCAACCGTCAATCCCCAATCCTCAATCTTCAATCCTCAATCCTCAATCCTCAATCCTCAATCCTCAATCTTCAATCCCCAATAATCAATCTTCAATCCTCAATCCTCAATCCTCAATCCTGAATCCTCAATCCTCAATCCCCAAACTCCAATCCTCTATACTCAGTCTTCAATCCTCAACCCTCTACCATCAATCCTCATTCTTCAACCCTCAATACCCAATCCTCAATCTTCAATCCTCAATCCTCAATCCTCAATTCTCAATCCTCAATCCTCAATCCTCAGTCCTCAAACCTCAATCGCCAATCCTCAGCCCTCATCCTCAATCCTCAATCCTCAATCTTCAATCCTCAATCCTCAATCCTCATGCCTCAATCCACAATCCTCAATATTCAATCCTCAATCCTCAATCCTCAATCCTCAATCTTCAATCCTCTATACTCAATCCTCAATCCTCAATCCTCAATCCTCAATCCTCAATCCTCAATCCTCAATCCTCAATCCTCATTCTACAATCCTCAATACCCAATCCTCAATCTTCAATCCTCAATCCTCAATCCTCAATTCTCAATCCTCAATCCTCAGTCCTCAGTCCTCAAACCTCAATCCTCAACCCTCAGCCCACATTCTCAGTCCTCAATCCTCAATTCTCTGTCCTCAGCCCTCAACCCTCAATCCTCAACCCTCAATCCTCAACCCTCAGACCTCATCCTCAATCCTCAATTATCAATCCTCAATCCTCAATCTTCAATCCTCAATACTCAATCTTCAATCCTCAGTCCTCAGTCCTCATTACTCAACCATCAGTCCTCAATTCTCAATACTCAATCCTCAATCCTCAATCTTCAATCCTCAATACTCAATCTTCAATGCTCAATCCTCATTCTTCAATCCTCAACCCTCAATCCCCAATCCTCAATCCTCAATCCTCAATCTTCAATCCTCAATCCTCAATCGTCATTCGTCAATCCTCATTCTTCAATCCTCAATACCCAATTCTCAATCTGCAACCTTCAACCCTCAATCCTCAACTCTCAATCCTCAATCCTCAATCCTCAATCCTCAATCCCCAATCCTCAATCCTCAATCCTCAATCTTCAATCCTCAATCCTCAATCGTCATTCGTCAATCCTCATTCTTCAATCCTCAATACCCAATCCTCAATCTTCAATCTTCAACCCTCAATCCTCAACTCTCAATCCTCAAACCTCAATCCTCAACACTCAGCCCTCATCCTCAATCCTCAATCCTCAATCCTCAATCCTCAATCGTCATTCTTCAATCCTCAATACTCAATCTTCAATCCTCAATCCTCAATCCTCAATCCTCAAACCTCATTCTACAATCCTCAATACCCAATCCTCAATCTTCAATCCTCAATCCTCAATCCTCAATACTCAATCCTCAATCCTCAGTCCTCAGTCCTCAAACCTCAATCCTCAACCCTCAGCCCTCATCCTCAATCCTCAATCCTAAATTCTCAATCCTCAAACCTCAAACCTCAATCCTCAACCGTCAGTCCCGGTCCTCAATCCCCAATCCTCAGTCCTCAGTCCTCAAACCTCAACCCTCAACCCTCAGCCCTCATCCTCAATTCTCAATCCTCAATCCTCAATCCTCAATCTTTAATCCTCAATACTCAATCTTCAATAATCAATCCTCAATTCTCAATCCTCAATCCTCAATCCTCAATCTTCAATCCTCAATCCTCAATCCTCAATACTCAATCCTCAATCCTCAGTCCTCAGTCCTCAAACCTCAATCCTCAACCCTCAGCCCTCATCCTCAATCCTCAATCCTAAATTCTCAATCCTCAAACCTCAAACCTCAATCCTCAACCGTCAGTCCTCGTCCTCAATCCTCAACCCTCAATCCTCAATCCTCAGTCCTCAATCTTCAATCCTCAATACTCAATATTCTATCCTCAATCCTCAATCCTCAGTCCTCAATCCTCAATCTTCAATCCTCAATCCTCAGTCCTCAATCCTCAATCCTCATTCTTCAGTACTCAATACCCAATCCTCAGTCTTCAATCCTCAATCCTCAATCATCAAATCTCAATCCCCAATCCTCAGTCCTCAGTCCTCAAACCTCAATCCTCAACACTCAGCCCTCATCCTCAATTCTCAATCCTCAATCCTCAATCCTCAATCCTCAATCTTCAATCCTCAATACTCAGTCTTCAATAATCAATCCTCAATTCTCAATCCTCAATACTCAATCCTCAATCCTCATTCTACAATCCTCAATACCCAATCCTCAATCTTCAATCCTCAATCCTCAATCCTCAATTCTCAATCCTCAATCCTCAGTCCTCAGTCCTCAAACCTCAATCCTCAACCCTCAGCCCACATTCTCAGTCCTCAATCCTCAATTCTCAGTCCTCAGCCCTCAAACCTCAATCCTCAACCCTCAGACCTCATCCTCAATCATCAATTATCAATCCCCAATCCTCAATCTTCAATCCTCAATACTCAATCTTCAATCCTCAATCCTCAGTCCTCATTACTCAACCATCAGTCCTCAATTCTCAATACTCAATCCTCAATCCTCAATCTTCAATCCTCAATACTCAATCTTCAGTGCTCAATCCTCAATCCTCAATCCTCAATGCTCAATCCTCAATCCTCAATCCTCAACCCTCAATCTTCAATCCTCAATCCTCATTCTTCAATCCTCAGACCTCAAACATCAATACTCAACCCTCAGTCCTCGTCCTCAATCCACAACACTCAATCCTCGATCATCAATCTTCAATCATCAATATTCAATCTTCAATCCTCAATCCTCAATCCTCAATACTCAATCCTCAATACTCAATCATCAGCAATCAATCCTCAATACTCAATAGAATATCCTGAATTCTCAGGATTCAATACTCAAACCTCAACACTCAACCCTCAACCCTCAATCCTCAATCCTCAATCCTCAATCGTCAATCCTCAATACTCAATCTTCAATCCTCCATTCTCAATCCTCAATCCTCAATCCTCAATCCTCAATCCTCAATCCTCAATCCTCAATCGTCAGGCTTCAATCCTCAATACCCAATCCTCAATCTTCAATCCTCAATCCTCAATCCTCAATTCTCAATCCTTAATCCTCTGTCCTCAGTCCTCTAACCTCAACCCTCAACCCTCAGCCCTCATCCTCAATCCTCAATACTCAATCCTCAATCCTCAATCTTCAATGCTCAATACTCAATCTTGAATAATCAATCCTCAACTCTCAATCCTCAATACTCAATCCTCAATCCTCAATCTTCAATCATCAATACTCAGTCTTCAATCCTCAATCCTCAATCCTCAATCCTCAATCCTCATTCTTCAATCCTCAATACACAATCCTCAATCTTCAATCCTCAATCCTCAATCCTCAATCCTCAATCCTCAGTCCTCAAACCTCAATCCTCAACCCTCAGCCCTCATCCTCAATCCTCAATCCTAAATTCTCAATCCTCAAACATCAAACCTCAATTCTCAACCGCCAGTCCTCGACCTCAATACTCAACCCTCAATCCTCAATCCTCAGTCCTCAATCGTCAATCCTCAATACTCAATATTCAATCCTCAATCCTCAATCCTCAATCCTCAATCCTCAATCTTCAATCCTCAATCCTCAATCCTCAATCCTCAATCCTCATTCTTCAATACTCAATACCCAATCCTCAGTCTTCAATCCTCAATCCTCAATCCTCAATTCTCAATCCCCAATCCTCAGTCCTCAGTCCTCAAACCTCAACCCTCAACCCTCAGCCCTCATCCTCAATTCTCAATCCTCAATCCTCAATCCTCAATCTTTAATCCTCAATACTCAATCTTCAATAATCAATCCTCAATTCTCAATCCTCAATCCTCAATCCTCAATCTTCAATCCTCAAACCTCAATCCTCAATACTCAATCCTCAATCCTCAGTCCTCAGTCCTCAAACCTCAATCCTCAACCCTCAGCCCTCATCCTCAATCCTCAATCCTAAATTCTCAATCCTCAAACCTCAAACCTCAATCCTCAACCGTCAGTCCTCGTCCTCAATCCTCAACCCTCAATCCTCAATCCTCAGTCCTCAATCTTCAATCCTCAATACTCAATATTCTATCCTCAATCCTCAATCCTCAGTCCTCAATCCTCAATCTTCAATCCTCAATCCTCAGTCCTCAATCCTCAATCCTCATTCTTCAGTACTCAATACCCAATCCTCAGTCTTCAATCCTCAATCCTCAATCATCAAATCTCAATCCCCAATCCTCAGTCCTCAGTCCTCAAACCTCAATCCTCAACACTCAGCCCTCATCCTCAATTCTCAATCCTCAATCCTCAATCCTCAATCTTCAATCCTCAATACTCAGTCTTCAATAATCAATCCTCAATTCTCAATCCTCAATACTCAATCCTCAATCCTCGTTCTACAATCCTCAATACCCAATCCTCAATCTTCAATCCTCAATCCTCAATCCTCAATTCTCAATCCTCAATCCTCAGTCCTCAGTCCTCAAACCTCAATCCTCAACCCTCAGCCCACATTCTCAGTCCTCAATCCTCAATTCTCAGTCCTCAGCCCTCAAACCTCAATCCTCAACCCTCAGACCTCATCCTCAATCATCAATTATCAATCCCCAATCCTCAATCTTCAATCCTCAATACTCAATCTTCAATCCTCAATCCTCATTCTTCAATCCTCAACCCTCAATCCCCAATCCTCAATCCTCAATCCTCAATCTTCAATCCTCAATCCTCAATCGTCATTCGTCAATCCTCATTCTTCAATCCTCAATACCCAATTCTCAATCTGCAACCTTCAACCCTCAATCCTCAACTCTCAATCCTCAATCCTCAATCCTCAATCCTCAATCCCCAATCCTCAATCCTCAATCCTCAATCTTCAATCCTCAATCCTCAATCGTCATTCGTCAATCCTCATTCTTCAATCCTCAATACCCAATCCTCAATCTTCAATCTTCAACCCTCAATCCTCAACTCTCAATCCTCAAACCTCAATCCTCAACACTCAGCCCTCATCCTCAATCCTCAATCCTCAATCCTCAATCCTCAATCGTCATTCTTCAATCCTCAATACTCAATCTTCAATCCTCAATCCTCAATCCTCAATCCTCAAACCTCATTCTACAATCCTCAATACCCAATCCTCAATCTTCAATCCTCAATCCTCAATCCTCAATACTCAATCCTCAATCCTCAGTCCTCAGTCCTCAAACCTCAATCCTCAACCCTCAGCCCTCATCCTCAATCCTCAATCCTAAATTCTCAATCCTCAAACCTCAAACCTCAATCCTCAACCGTCAGTCCCGGTCCTCAATCCTCAACCCTCAGTCCTCAATCCTCAGTCCTGAATCTTCAATCCTCAATACTCAATATTCAATCCTCAATCCTCAATCCTCAGTCCTCAATCCTCAATCTTCAATCCTCAATCCTCAGTCCCCAATCCTCAATCCTCATTCTTCAATACTCAATACCCAATCCTCAGTCTTCAATCCTCAATCCTCAATCATCAAATCTCAATCCCCAATCCTCAGTCCTCAGTCCTCAAACCTCAACCCTCAACCCTCAGCCCTCATCCTCAATTCTCAATCCTCAATCCTCAATCCTCAATCTTTAATCCTCAATACTCAATCTTCAATAATCAATCCTCAATTCTCAATCCTCAATCCTCAATCCTCAATCTTCAATCCTCAATCCTCAATCCTCAATACTCAATCCTCAATCCTCAGTCCTCAGTCCTCAAACCTCAATCCTCAACCCTCAGCCCTCATCCTCAATCCTCAATCCTAAATTCTCAATCCTCAAACCTCAAACCTCAATCCTCAACCGTCAGTCCTCGTCCTCAATCCTCAACCCTCAATCCTCAATCCTCAGTCCTCAATCTTCAATCCTCAATACTCAATATTCTATCCTCAATCCTCAATCCTCAGTCCTCAATCCTCAATCTTCAATCCTCAATCCTCAGTCCTCAATCCTCAATCCTCATTCTTCAGTACTCAATACCCAATCCTCAGTCTTCAATCCTCAATCCTCAATCATCAAATCTCAATCCCCAATCCTCAGTCCTCAGTCCTCAAACCTCAATCCTCAACACTCAGCCCTCATCCTCAATTCTCAATCCTCAATCCTCAATCCTCAATCCTCAATCTTCAATCCTCAATACTCAGTCTTCAATAATCAATCCTCAATTCTCAATCCTCAATACTCAATCCTCAATCCTCATTCTACAATCCTCAATACCCAATCCTCAATCTTCAATCCTCAATCCTCAATCCTCAATTCTCAATCCTCAATCCTCAGTCCTCAGTCCTCAAACCTCAATCCTCAACCCTCAGCCCACATTCTCAGTCCTCAATCCTCAATTCTCAGTCCTCAGCCCTCAAACCTCAATCCTCAACCCTCAGACCTCATCCTCAATCATCAATTATCAATCCCCAATCCTCAATCTTCAATCCTCAATACTCAATCTTCAATCCTCAATCCTCAGTCCTCATTACTCAACCATCAGTCCTCAATTCTCAATACTCAATCCTCAATCCTCAATCTTCAATCCTCAATACTCAATCTTCAGTGCTCAATCCTCAATCCTCAATCCTCAATGCTCAATCCTCAATCCTCAATCCTCAACCCTCAATCTTCAATCCTCAATCCTCATTCTTCAATCCTCAGACCTCAAACATCAATACTCAACCCTCAGTCCTCGTCCTCAATCCACAACACTCAATCCTCGATCATCAATCTTCAATCATCAATATTCAATCTTCAATCCTCAATCCTCAATCCTCAATACTCAATCCTCAATACTCAATCATCAGCCCTCAATCCTCAATACTCAATAGAATATCCTGAATTCTCAGGATTCAATACTCAAACCTCAACACTCAACCCTCAACCCTCAATCCTCAATCCTCAATCCTCAATCGTCAATCCTCAATACTCAATCTTCAATCCTCCATTCTCAATCCTCAATCCTCAATCCTCAATCCTCAATCCTCAATCCTCAATCCTCAATCGTCAGGCTTCAATCCTCAATACCCAATCCTCAATCTTCAATCCTCAATCCTCAATCCTCAATTCTCAATCCTTAATCCTCTGTCCTCAGTCCTCTAACCTCAACCCTCAACCCTCAGCCCTCATCCTCAATCCTCAATACTCAATCCTCAATCCTCAATCTTCAATGCTCAATACTCAATCTTGAATAATCAATCCTCAACTCTCAATCCTCAATACTCAATCCTCAATCCTCAATCTTCAATCATCAATACTCAGTCTTCAATCCTCAATCCTCAATCCTCAATCCTCAATCCTCATTCTTCAATCCTCAATACACAATCCTCAATCTTCAATCCTCAATCCTCAATCCTCAATCCTCAATCCTCAGTCCTCAAACCTCAATCCTCAACCCTCAGCCCTCATCCTCAATCCTCAATCCTAAATTCTCAATCCTCAAACATCAAACCTCAATTCTCAACCGCCAGTCCTCGTCCTCAATACTCAACCCTCAATCCTCAATCCTCAGTCCTCAATCGTCAATCCTCAATACTCAATATTCAATCCTCAATCCTCAATCCTCAATCCTCAATCCTCAATCTTCAATCCTCAATCCTCAATCCTCAATCCTCAATCCTCATTCTTCAATACTCAATACCCAATCCTCAGTCTTCAATCCTCAATCCTCAATCCTCAATTCTCAATCCCCAATCCTCAGTCCTCAGTCCTCAAACCTCAACCCTCAACCCTCAGCCCTCATCCTCAATTCTCAATCCTCAATCCTCAATCCTCAATCTTTAATCCTCAATACTCAATCTTCAATAATCAATCCTCAATTCTCAATCCTCAATCCTCAATCCTCAATCTTCAATCCTCAAACCTCAATCCTCAATACTCAATCCTCAATCCTCAGTCCTCAGTCCTCAAACCTCAATCCTCAACCCTCAGCCCTCATCCTCAATCCTCAATCCTAAATTCTCAATCCTCAAACCTCAAACCTCAATCCTCAACCGTCAGTCCTCGTCCTCAATCCTCAACCCTCAATCCTCAATCCTCAGTCCTCAATCTTCAATCCTCAATACTCAATATTCTATCCTCAATCCTCAATCCTCAGTCCTCAATCCTCAATCTTCAATCCTCAATCCTCAGTCCTCAATCCTCAATCCTCATTCTTCAGTACTCAATACCCAATCCTCAGTCTTCAATCCTCAATCCTCAATCATCAAATCTCAATCCCCAATCCTCAGTCCTCAGTCCTCAAACCTCAATCCTCAACACTCAGCCCTCATCCTCAATTCTCAATCCTCAATCCTCAATCCTCAATCTTCAATCCTCAATACTCAGTCTTCAATACTCAATCTTCAATCCTCAATCCTCAATCCTCAATCCTCAAACCTCATTCTACAATCCTCAATACCCAATCCTCAATCTTCAATCCTCAATCCTCAATCCTCAATACTCAATCCTCAATCCTCAGTCCTCAGTCCTCAAACCTCAATCCTCAACCCTCAGCCCTCATCCTCAATCCTCAATCCTAAATTCTCAATCCTCAAACCTCAAACCTCAATCCTCAACCGTCAGTCCCGGTCCTCAATCCTCAACCCTCAGTCCTCAATCCTCAGTCCTGAATCTTCAATCCTCAATACTCAATATTCAATCCTCAATCCTCAATCCTCAGTCCTCAATCCTCAATCTTCAATCCTCAATCCTCAGTCCCCAATCCTCAATCCTCATTCTTCAATACTCAATACCCAATCCTCAGTCTTCAATCCTCAATCCTCAATCATCAAATCTCAATCCCCAATCCTCAGTCCTCAGTCCTCAAACCTCAACCCTCAACCCTCAGCCCTCATCCTCAATTCTCAATCCTCAATCCTCAATCCTCAATCTTTAATCCTCAATACTCAATCTTCAATAATCAATCCTCAATTCTCAATCCTCAATCCTCAATCCTCAATCTTCAATCCTCAATCCTCAATCCTCAATACTCAATCCTCAATCCTCAGTCCTCAGTCCTCAAACCTCAATCCTCAACCCTCAGCCCTCATCCTCAATCCTCAATCCTAAATTCTCAATCCTCAAACCTCAAACCTCAATCCTCAACCGTCAGTCCTCGTCCTCAATCCTCAACCCTCAATCCTCAATCCTCAGTCCTCAATCTTCAATCCTCAATACTCAATATTCTATCCTCAATCCTCAATCCTCAGTCCTCAATCCTCAATCTTCAATCCTCAATCCTCAGTCCTCAATCCTCAATCCTCATTCTTCAGTACTCAATACCCAATCCTCAGTCTTCAATCCTCAATCCTCAATCATCAAATCTCAATCCCCAATCCTCAGTCCTCAGTCCTCAAACCTCAATCCTCAACACTCAGCCCTCATCCTCAATTCTCAATCCTCAATCCTCAATCCTCAATCCTCAATCTTCAATCCTCAATACTCAGTCTTCAATAATCAATCCTCAATTCTCAATCCTCAATACTCAATCCTCAATCCTCATTCTACAATCCTCAATACCCAATCCTCAATCTTCAATCCTCAATCCTCAATCCTCAATTCTCAATCCTCAATCCTCAGTCCTCAGTCCTCAAACCTCAATCCTCAACCCTCAGCCCACATTCTCAGTCCTCAATCCTCAATTCTCAGTCCTCAGCCCTCAAACCTCAATCCTCAACCCTCAGACCTCATCCTCAATCATCAATTATCAATCCCCAATCCTCAATCTTCAATCCTCAATACTCAATCTTCAATCCTCAATCCTCAGTCCTCATTACTCAACCATCAGTCCTCAATTCTCAATACTCAATCCTCAATCCTCAATCTTCAATCCTCAATCCTCAATCTTCAATGCTCAATACTCAATCTTGAATAATCAATCCTCAACTCTCAATCCTCAATACTCAATCCTCAATCCTCAATCTTCAATCATCAATACTCAGTCTTCAATCCTCAATCCTCAATCCTCAATCCTCAATCCTCATTCTTCAATCCTCAATACACAATCCTCAATCTTCAATCCTCAATCCTCAATCCTCAATCCTCAATCCTCAGTCCTCAAACCTCAATCCTCAACCCTCAGCCCTCATCCTCAATCCTCAATCCTAAATTCTCAATCCTCAAACATCAAACCTCAATTCTCAACCGCCAGTCCTCGTCCTCAATACTCAACCCTCAATCCTCAATCCTCAGTCCTCAATCGTCAATCCTCAATACTCAATATTCAATCCTCAATCCTCAATCCTCAATCCTCAATCCTCAATCTTCAATCCTCAATCCTCAATCCTCAATCCTCAATCCTCATTCTTCAATACTCAATACCCAATCCTCAGTCTTCAATCCTCAATCCTCAATCCTCAATTCTCAATCCCCAATCCTCAGTCCTCAGTCCTCAAACCTCAACCCTCAACCCTCAGCCCTCATCCTCAATTCTCAATCCTCAATCCTCAATCCTCAATCTTTAATCCTCAATACTCAATCTTCAATAATCAATCCTCAATTCTCAATCCTCAATCCTCAATCCTCAATCTTCAATCCTCAAACCTCAATCCTCAATACTCAATCCTCAATCCTCAGTCCTCAGTCCTCAAACCTCAATCCTCAACCCTCAGCCCTCATCCTCAATCCTCAATCCTAAATTCTCAATCCTCAAACCTCAAACCTCAATCCTCAACCGTCAGTCCTCGTCCTCAATCCTCAACCCTCAATCCTCAATCCTCAGTCCTCAATCTTCAATCCTCAATACTCAATATTCTATCCTCAATCCTCAATCCTCAGTCCTCAATCCTCAATCTTCAATCCTCAATCCTCAGTCCTCAATCCTCAATCCTCATTCTTCAGTACTCAATACCCAATCCTCAGTCTTCAATCCTCAATCCTCAATCATCAAATCTCAATCCCCAATCCTCAGTCCTCAGTCCTCAAACCTCAATCCTCAACACTCAGCCCTCATCCTCAATTCTCAATCCTCAATCCTCAATCCTCAATCTTCAATCCTCAATACTCAGTCTTCAATAATCAATCCTCAATTCTCAATCCTCAATACTCAATCCTCAATCCTCATTCTACAATCCTCAATACCCAATCCTCAATCTTCAATCCTCAATCCTCAATCCTCAATTCTCAATCCTCAATCCTCAGTCCTCAGTCCTCAAACCTCAATCCTCAACCCTCAGCCCACATTCTCAGTCCTCAATCCTCAATTCTCAGTCCTCAGCCCTCAAACCTCAATCCTCAACCCTCAGACCTCATCCTCAATCATCAATTATCAATCCCCAATCCTCAATCTTCAATCCTCAATACTCAATCTTCAATCCTCAATCCTCAGTCCTCATTACTCAACCATCAGTCCTCAATTCTCAATACTCAATCCTCAATCCTCAATCTTCAATCCTCAATACTCAATCTTCAGTGCTCAATCCTCAATCCTCAATCCTCAATGCTCAATCCTCAATCCTCAATCCTCAACCCTCAATCTTCAATCCTCAATCCTCATTCTTCAATCCTCAGACCTCAAACATCAATACTCAACCCTCAGTCCTCGTCCTCAATCCACAACACTCAATCCTCGATCATCAATCTTCAATCATCAATATTGAATCTTCAATCCTCAATCCTCAATCCTCAATACTCAATCCTCAATACTCAATCATCAGCCCTCAATCCTCAATACTCAATAGAATATCCTGAATTCTCAGGATTCAATACTCAAACCTCAACACTCAACCCTCAACCCTCAATCCTCAATCCTCAATCCTCAATCGTCAATCCTCAATACTCAATCTTCAATCCACCATTCTCAATCCTCAATCCTCAATCCTCAATCCTCAATCCTCAATCCTCAATCCTCAATCGTCAGGCTTCAATCCTCAATACCCAATCCTCAATCTTCAATCCTCAATCCTCAATCCTCAATTCTCAATCCTTAATCCTCTGTCCTCAGTCCTCTAACCTCAACCCTCAACCCTCAGCCCTCATCCTCAATCCTCAATACTCAATCCTCAATCCTCAATCTTCAATGCTCAATACTCAATCTTGAATAATCAATCCTCAACTCTCAATCCTCAATACTCAATCCTCAATCCTCAATCTTCAATCATCAATACTCAGTCTTCAATCCTCAATCCTCAATCCTCAATCCTCAATCCTCATTCTTCAATCCTCAATACACAATCCTCAATCTTCAATCCTCAATCCTCAATCCTCAATCCTCAATCCTCAGTCCTCAAACCTCAATCCTCAACCCTCAGCCCTCATCCTCAATCCTCAATCCTAAATTCTCAATCCTCAAACATCAAACCTCAATTCTCAACCGCCAGTCCTCGTCCTCAATACTCAACCCTCAATCCTCAATCCTCAGTCCTCAATCGTCAATCCTCAATACTCAATATTCAATCCTCAATCCTCAATCCTCAATCCTCAATCCTCAATCTTCAATCCTCAATCCTCAATCCTCAATCCTCAATCCTCATTCTTCAATACTCAATACCCAATCCTCAGTCTTCAATCCTCAATCCTCAATCCTCAATTCTCAATCCCCAATCCTCAGTCCTCAGTCCTCAAACCTCAATCCTCAACCCTCAGCCCTCATCCTCGATTCTCAATCCTCAATCCTCAAACCTCAATCTTCAATCCTCAATACTCAATCTTCAATAATCAATCCTCAATTCTCAATCCTCTATACTCAATCCTCAATCGTCAATCCTCAATCCCCAATCCTCAATCTTCAATCCTCAATCCTCAATCCTCAATCCTCAATCCTCAATCTTCAATACCCAATAATCAATCTTCAACCCTCAATCCTCAATCCTCAATCCTGAATCCTCAATTCTCAATCCCCAATCTCCAATCCTCAACCCTCAATCCTCAATCTTCAATCCTCAATACCCAATTCTCAGTCTTCAATCCTCAATCCTCAAACCTCAATCTTCAATCCTCAGTCCTCAGGCCTCAAACCTCAATTCTGAATCCTCAATCCTGAATCCTCAATACTCAATCTTCAATCCTCCATTCTCAATCCTCAATCCTCAATCCTCAATCCTCAATCCTCAATCCTCAATCCTCAATCGTCAGGCTTCAATCCTCAATACCCAATCCTCAGCCTTCAATCTTCAATCCTCAGTCCTCAATTCTCAATCCTCAATCCTCAGTCCTCAGACCTCAAACCTCAATCCCCAACCCTCAGCCCTCATCCTCATTCCTCAATCCTCAATCGTCAATCCTCAATCCTCAATCCTCAACCCACAATCCTCAATGTTCAACCCTCAATACCCAACCCTCAGTCTTCAATCCTCAATCCTCAATCCTCAATCTTCAATCCTCAATCCTCAGTCCTCAAACCTCAATTCTGAATCCTCAATCCTGAATCCTCAATCTTCAGCCCTCAGTCCTCAACAATCAGTTGTCATTCCTCAATCCTCAGTAGAATATCCTCAATTCACAGCTTTCAATACTCAATACTCAATATGCAATCTTCCAACCTGTATCCACAAACATCAATTTTCACCACTCAACCCTCAGCACTCATTCCTCAATGTTCAATCCTCAATCCTAAACTCTCAATCTTCGATCCTCAATACTGTATCTTCAATCCTCAATCCTCAATCCTCAATGTTCAATCCTCAACACCCAATCCTCAATCTTCAATCCTCAATCCTCAATCCTCAATCCTCAATCCTCAATCCTCAATCCTCTGTCCTCAAACCTCAATACTCAACACTCAGCCCTCATCCTCAATTCTCAATCCTCAATCCTCAATCCTCAATCTTCAATCCTCAATACTCAATCTTCAATAATCAATTCTCAATTCTCAATCCTCAATACTCAATCCTCAATCCTCATTCTACAATCCTCAATACCCAATCCTCAATCTTCAATCCTCAATACTCAATATTCAATCCTCAATCCTCAATCCCCAGTCCTCAATCCTCAATCTTCAATCCTCAATCCTCAGTCCACAATCCTCAATCCTCATTCTTCAATACTCAATACCCAATCCTCAGTCTTCAATCCTCTATCCTCAATCATCAAATCTCAATCCCCAATCCTCAGTCCTCAGTCCTCAAACCTCAATCCTCAACCCTCAGCCCTCATCCTCAATTCTCAATCCTCAATCCTCAATCCTCAATCTTTAATCCTCAATACTCAATCTTCAATAATCAATCCTCAATTCTCAATCCTCAATACTCAATCCTCAATCGTCAACCGTCAATCCCCAATCCTCAATCTTCAATCCTCAATCCTCAATCCTCAATCCTCAATCCTCAATCTTCAATCCCCAATAATCAATCTTCAATCCTCAATCCTCAATCCTCAATCCTGAATCCTCAATCCTCAATCCCCAAACTCCAATCCTCTATACTCAGTCTTCAATCCTCAACCCTCTACCATCAATCCTCATTCTTCAACCCTCAATACCCAATCCTCAATCTTCAATCCTCAATCCTCAATCCTCAATTCTCAATCCTCAATCCTCAATCCTCAGTCCTCAAACCTCAATCGGCAATCCTCAGCCCTCATCCTCAATCCTCAATCCTCAATCCTCAGTCCTCAAACCTCAATCGCCTATCCTCAGCCCTCATCCTCAATCCTCAATCCTCAATCTTCAATCCTCAATCCTCAATCCTCAATCCTCAATCCTCATGCCTCAATACACAATCCTAAATCCTCAGTCATCAAACCTCAATCCTGAATCGTCAATCCTGAATTCTAAATCTTCAGACCTCAGACCTGAACAATCAGATGTCAATCCTCAATCCTCAATAGAATATTATCAATTCACAGTTTTCAATACACAATACTCAATCTGCAATCTTCAAATTTCTACCCACAAACATCAATTCTCATCACTCAACCCTCAACACTCAGTCCCCAATCCTCAATCTTCAATCCTCAATCCGCAATCCTCAACCCTCAACACTCTGTCCCCAATCCTCAATCTTCAATCCTCAATTCTCAATCCTCAATCCTCAATCTTCAATCCTCTATACTCAATCCTCAATCCTCAATCCTCAATCCTCAATCCTCAATCCTCAATCCTCAATCCTCATTCTACAATCCTCAATACCCAATCCTCAATCTTCAATCCTCAATCCTCAATCCTCAATTCTCAATCCTCAATCCTCAATCCTCAATCCTCAATCCTCAATCTTCAATCCTCTATACTCAATCCTCAATCCTCAATCCTCAATCCTCAATACTCAATCTTCAATAATCAATCCTCAAATCTCAATCCTCAATCCTCAATCCTCAATCTTCAATCCTCAATCCTCAATCCTCAATACTCAATCCTCAATCCTCAGTCCTCAGTCCTCAAACCTCAATCCTCAACCCTCAGCCCTCATCCTCAATCCTCAATCCTAAATTCTCAATCCTCAAACCTCAAACCTTAATCCTCAACCGTCAGTCCTCGTCCTCAATCCTCAACCCTCAATCCTCAATCCTCAGTCCTCAATCTTCAATCCTCAATACTCAATATTCAATCCTCAATCCTCAATCCCCAGTCCTCAATCCTCAATCTTCAATCCTCAATCCTCAGTCCACAATCCTCAATCCTCATTCTTCAATACTCAATACCCAATCCTCAGTCTTCAATCCTCAATCCTCAATCATCAAATCTCAATCCCCAATCCTCAGTCCTCAGTCCTCAAACCTCAATCCTCAACCCTGAGCCCTCATCCTCAATTCCCAATCCTCAATCCTCAATCCACAATCTTCAATCCTCAATACTCAATCTTCAATAATCAATCCTCAATTCTCAATCCTCAATACTCAATCCTCAATCGTCAACCGTCAATCCCCAATCCTCAATCTTCAATCCTCAATCCTCAATCCTCAATCCTCAATCCTCAATCTTCAATCCCCAATAATCAATCTTCAATCCTCAATCCTCAATCCTCAATCCTGAATCCTCAATCCTCAATCCCCAAACTCCAATCCTCTATACTCAGTCTTCAATCCTCAACCCTCTACCATCAATCCTCATTCTTCAACCCTCAATACCCAATCCTCAATCTTCAATCCTCAATCCTCAATCCTCAATTCTCAATCCTCAATCCTCAATCCTCAGTCCTCAAACCTCAATCGCCAATCCTCAGCCCTCATCCTCAATCCTCAATCCTCAATCTTCAATCCTCAATCCTCAATCCTCATGCCTCAATCCACAATCCTCAATATTCAATCCTCAATCCTCAATCCTCAATCCTCAATCTTCAATCCTCTATACTCAATCCTCAATCCTCAGTCCTCAATCCTCAATCCTCAATCCTCAATCCTCAATCCTCAATCCTCATTCTACAATCCTCAATACCCAATCCTCAATCTTCAATCCTCAATCCTCAATCCTCAATTCTCAATCCTCAATCCTCAGTCCTCAGTCCTCAAACCTCAATCCTCAACCCTCAGCCCACATTCTCAGTCCTCAATCCTCAATTCTCTGTCCTCAGCCCTCAAACCTCAATCCTCAACCCTCAGACCTCATCCTCAATCCTCAATTATCAATCCTCAATCCTCAATCTTCAATCCTCAATACTCAATCTTCAATCCTCAGTCCTCAGTCCTCATTACTCAACCATCAGTCCTCAATTCTCAATACTCAATCCTCAATCCTCAATCTTCAATCCTCAATACTCAATCTTCAATGCTCAATCCTCATTCTTCAATCCTCAACCCTCAATCCCCAATCCTCAATCCTCAATCCTCAATCTTCAATCCTCAATCCTCAATCGTCATTCGTCAATCCTCATTCTTCAATCCTCAATACCCAATTCTCAATCTGCAACCTTCAACCCTCAATCCTCAACTCTCAATCCTCAATCCTCAATCCTCAATCCTCAATCCCCAATCCTCAATCCTCAATCCTCAATCTTCAATCCTCAATCCTCAATCGTCATTCGTCAATCCTCATTCTTCAATCCTCAATACCCAATCCTCAATCTTCAATCTTCAACCCTCAATCCTCAACTCTCAATCCTCAAACCTCAATCCTCAACACTCAGCCCTCATCCTCAATCCTCAATCCTCAATCCTCAATCCTCAATCGTCATTCTTCAATCCTCAATACTCAATCTTCAATCCTCAATCCTCAATCCTCAATCCTCAAACCTCATTCTACAATCCTCAATACCCAATCCTCAATCTTCAATCCTCAATCCTCAATCCTCAATTCTCAATCCTCAATCCTCAGTCCTCAGTCCTCAAACCTCAATCCTCAACCCTCAGCCCTCGTCCTCAATCCTCAATCCTAAATTCTCAATCCTCAAACCTCAAACCTCAATCCTCAACCGTCAGTCCCGGTCCTCAATCCTCAACCCTCAGTCCTCAATCCTCAGTCCTGAATCTTCAATCCTCAATACTCAATATTCAATCCTCAATCCTCAATCCTCAGTCCTCAATCCTCAATCTTCAATCCTCAATCCTCAGTCCCCAATCCTCAATCCTCATTCTTCAATACTCAATACCCAATCCTCAGTCTTCAATCCTCAATCCTCAATCATCAAATCTCAATCCCCAATCCTCAGTCCTCAGTCCTCAAACCTCAACCCTCAACCCTCAGCCCTCATCCTCAATTCTCAATCCTCAATCCTCAATCCTCAATCTTTAATCCTCAATACTCAATCTTCAATAATCAATCCTCAATTCTCAATCCTCAATCCTCAATCCTCAATCTTCAATCCTCAATCCTCAATCCTCAATACTCAATCCTCAATCCTCAGTCCTCAGTCCTCAAACCTCAATCCTCAACCCTCAGCCCTCATCCTCAAACCTCAATCCTAAATTCTCAATCCTCAAACCTCAAACCTCAATCCTCAACCGTCAGTCCTCGTCCTCAATCCTCAACCCTCAATCCTCAATCCTCAGTCCTCAATCTTCAATCCTCAATACTCAATATTCTATCCTCAATCCTCAATCCTCAGTCCTCAATCCTCAATCTTCAATCCTCAATCCTCAGTCCTCAATCCTCAATCCTCATTCTTCAGTACTCAATACCCAATCCTCAGTCTTCAATCCTCAATCCTCAATCATCAAATCTCAATCCCCAATCCTCAGTCCTCAGTCCTCAAACCTCAATCCTCAACACTCAGCCCTCATCCTCAATTCTCAATCCTCAATCCTCAATCCTCAATCCTCAATCTTCAATCCTCAATACTCAGTCTTCAATAATCAATCCTCAATTCTCAATCCTCAATACTCAATCCTCAATCCTCATTCTACAATCCTCAATACCCAATCCTCAATCTTCAATCCTCAATCCTCAATCCTCAATTCTCAATCCTCAATCCTCAGTCCTCAGTCCTCAAACCTCAATCCTCAACCCTCAGCCCACATTCTCAGTCCTCAATCCTCAATTCTCAGTCCTCAGCCCTCAAACCTCAATCCTCAACCCTCAGACCTCATCCTCAATCATCAATTATCAATCCCCAATCCTCAATCTTCAATCCTCAATACTCAATCTTCAATCCTCAATCCTCAGTCCTCATTACTCAACCATCAGTCCTCAATTCTCAATACTCAATCCTCAATCCTCAATCTTCAATCCTCAATACTCAATCTTCAGTGCTCAATCCTCAATCCTCAATCCTCAATGCTCAATCCTCAATCCTCAATCCTCAACCCTCAATCTTCAATCCTCAATCCTCATTCTTCAATCCTCAGACCTCAAACATCAATACTCAACCCTCAGTCCTCGTCCTCAATCCACAACACTCAATCCTCGATCATCAATCTTCAATCATCAATATTCAATCTTCAATCCTCAATCCTCAATCCTCAATACTCAATCCTCAATACTCAATCATCAGCGCTCAATCCTCAATACTCAATAGAATATCCTGAATTCTCAGGATTCAATACTCAAACCTCAACACTCAACCCTCAACCCTCAATCCTCAATCCTCAATCCTCAATCGTCAATCCTCAATACTCAATCTTCAATCCTCCATTCTCAATCCTCAATCCTCAATCCTCAATCCTCAATCCTCAATCCTCAATCCTCAATCGTCAGGCTTCAATCCTCAATACCCAATCCTCAATCTTCAATCCTCAATCCTCAATCCTCAATTCTCAATCCTTAATCCTCTGTCCTCAGTCCTCTAACCTCAACCCTCAACCCTCAGCCCTCATCCTCAATCCTCAATACTCAATCCTCAATCCTCAATCTTCAATGCTCAATACTCAATCTTGAATAATCAATCCTCAACTCTCAATCCTCAATACTCAATCCTCAATCCTCAATCTTCAATCATCAATACTCAGTCTTCAATCCTCAATCCTCAATCCTCAATCCTCAATCCTCATTCTTCAATCCTCAATACACAATCCTCAATCTTCAATCCTCAATCCTCAATCCTCAATCCTCAATCCTCAGTCCTCAAACCTCAATCCTCAACCCTCAGCCCTCATCCTCAATCCTCAATCCTAAATTCTCAATCCTCAAACATCAAACCTCAATTCTCAACCGCCAGTCCTCGTCCTCAATACTCAACCCTCAATCCTCAATCCTCAGTCCTCAATCGTCAATCCTCAATACTCAATATTCAATCCTCAATCCTCAATCCTCAATCCTCAATCCTCAATCTTCAATCCTCAATCCTCAATCCTCAATCCTCAATCCTCATTCTTCAATACTCAATACCCAATCCTCAGTCTTCAATCCTCAATCCTCAATCCTCAATTCTCAATCCCCAATCCTCAGTCCTCAGTCCTCAAACCTCAACCCTCAACCCTCAGCCCTCATCCTCAATTCTCAATCCTCAATCCTCAATCCTCAATCTTTAATCCTCAATACTCAATCTTCAATAATCAATCCTCAATTCTCAATCCTCAATCCTCAATCCTCAATCTTCAATCCTCAAACCTCAATCCTCAATACTCAATCCTCAATCCTCAGTCCTCAGTCCTCAAACCTCAATCCTCAACCCTCAGCCCTCATCCTCAATCCTCAATCCTAAATTCTCAATCCTCAAACCTCAAACCTCAATCCTCAACCGTCAGTCCTCGTCCTCAATCCTCAACCCTCAATCCTCAATCCTCAGTCCTCAATCTTCAATCCTCAATACTCAATATTCTATCCTCAATCCTCAATCCTCAGTCCTCAATCCTCAATCTTCAATCCTCAATCCTCAGTCCTCAATCCTCAATCCTCATTCTTCAGTACTCAATACCCAATCCTCAGTCTTCAATCCTCAATCCTCAATCATCAAATCTCAATCCCCAATCCTCAGTCCTCAGTCCTCAAACCTCAATCCTCAACACTCAGCACTCATCCTCAATTCTCAATCCTCAATCCTCAATCCTCAATCTTCAATCCTCAATACTCAGTCTTCAATAATCAATCCTCAATTCTCAATCCTCAATACTCAATCCTCAATCCTCATTCTACAATCCTCAATACCCAATCCTCAATCTTCAATCCTCAATCCTCAATCCTCAATTCTCAATCCTCAATCCTCAGTCCTCAGTCCTCAAACCTCAATCCTCAACCCTCAGCCCACATTCTCAGTCCTCAATCCTCAATTCTCAGTCCTCAGCCCTCAAACCTCAATCCTCAGCCCTCAGACCTCATCCTCAATCATCAATTATCAATCCCCAATCCTCAATCTTCAATCCTCAATACTCAATCTTCAATCCTCAATCCTCAGTCCTCATTACTCAACCATCAGTCCTCAATTCTCAATACTCAATCCTCAATCCTCAATCTTCAATCCTCAATACTCAATCTTCAGTGCTCAATCCTCAATCCTCAATCCTCAATGCTCAATCCTCAATCCTCAATCCTCAACCCTCAATCTTCAATCCTCAATCCTCATTCTTCAATCCTCAGACCTCAAACATCAATACTCAACCCTCAGTCCTCGTCCTCAATCCACAACACTCAATCCTCGATCATCAATCTTCAATCATCAATATTCAATCTTCAATCCTCAATCCTCAATCCTCAATACTCAATCCTCAATACTCAATCATCAGCCCTCAATCCTCAATACTCAATAGAATATCCTGAATTCTCAGGATTCAATACTCAAACCTCAACACTCAACCCTCAACCCTCAATCCTCAATCCTCAATCCTCAATCGTCAATCCTCAATACTCAATCTTCAATCCACCATTCTCAATCCTCAATCCTCAATCCTCAATCCTCAATCCTCAATCCTCAATCCTCAATCGTCAGGCTTCAATCCTCAATACCCAATCCTCAATCTTCAATCCTCAATCCTCAATCCTCAATTCTCAATCCTTAATCCTCTGTCCTCAGTCCTCTAACCTCAACCCTCAACCCTCAGCCCTCATCCTCAATCCTCAATACTCAATCCTCAATCCTCAATCTTCAATGCTCAATACTCAATCTTGAATAATCAATCCTCAACTCTCAATCCTCAATACTCAATCCTCAATCCTCAATCTTCAATCATCAATACTCAGTCTTCAATCCTCAATCCTCAATCCTCAATCCTCAATCCTCATTCTTCAATCCTCAATACACAATCCTCAATCTTCAATCCTCAATCCTCAATCCTCAATCCTCAATCCTCAGTCCTCAAACCTCAATCCTCAACCCTCAGCCCTCATCCTCAATCCTCAATCCTAAATTCTCAATCCTCAAACATCAAACCTCAATTCTCAACCGCCAGTCCTCGTCCTCAATACTCAACCCTCAATCCTCAATCCTCAGTCCTCAATCGTCAATCCTCAATACTCAATATTCAATCCTCAATCCTCAATCCTCAATCCTCAATCCTCAATCTTCAATCCTCAATCCTCAATCCTCAATCCTCAATCCTCATTCTTCAATACTCAATACCCAATCCTCAGTCTTCAATCCTCAATCCTCAATCCTCAATTCTCAATCCCCAATCCTCAGTCCTCAGTCCTCAAACCTCAATCCTCAACCCTCAGCCCTCATCCTCGATTCTCAATCCTCAATCCTCAAACCTCAATCTTCAATCCTCAATACTCAATCTTCAATAATCAATCCTCAATTCTCAATCCTCTATACTCAATCCTCAATCGTCAATCCTCAATCCCCAATCCTCAATCTTCAATCCTCAATCCTCAATCCTCAATCCTCAATCCTCAATCTTCAATACCCAATAATCAATCTTCAACCCTCAATCCTCAATCCTCAATCCTGAATCCTCAATTCTCAATCCCCAATCTCCAATCCTCAACCCTCAATCCTCAATCTTCAATCCTCAATACCCAATTCTCAGTCTTCAATCCTCAATCCTCAAACCTCAATCTTCAATCCTCAGTCCTCAGGCCTCAAACCTCAATTCTGAATCCTCAATCCTGAATCCTCAATACTCAATCTTCAATCCTCCATTCTCAATCCTCAATCCTCAATCCTCAATCCTCAATCCTCAATCCTCAATCCTCAATCGTCAGGCTTCAATCCTCAATACCCAATCCTCAGCCTTCAATCTTCAATCCTCAGTCCTCAATTCTCAATCCTCAATCCTCAGTCCTCAGACCTCAAACCTCAATCCCCAACCCTCAGCCCTCATCCTCATTCCTCAATCCTCAATCGTCAATCCTCAATCCTCAATCCTCAACCCACAATCCTCAATGTTCAACCCTCAATACCCAACCCTCAGTCTTCAATCCTCAATCCTCAATCCTCAATCTTCAATCCTCAATCCTCAGTCCTCAAACCTCAATTCTGAATCCTCAATCCTGAATCCTCAATCTTCAGCCCTCAGTCCTCAACAATCAGCTGTCATTCCTCAATCCTCAGTAGAATATCCTCAATTCACAGCTTTCAATACTCAATACTCAATATGCAATCTTCCAACCTGTATCCACAAACATCAATTTTCACCACTCAACCCTCAGCACTCATTCCTCAATGTTCAATCCTCAATCCTAAACTCTCAATCTTCGATCCTCAATACTGTATCTTCAATCCTCAATCCTCAATCCTCAATGTTTAATCCTCAACACCCAATCCTCAATCTTCAATCCTCAATCCTCAATCCTCAATCCTCAATCCTCAATCCTCAATCCTCTGTCCTCAAACCTCAATCCTCAACACTCAGCCCTCATCCTCAATTCTCAATCCTCAATCCTCAATCCTCAATCTTCAATCCTCAATACTCAATCTTCAATAATCAATTCTCAATTCTCAATCCTCAATACTCAATCCTCAATCCTCATTCTACAATCCTCAATACCCAATCCTCAATCTTCAATGCTCAATCCTCAATCCTCAATTCTCAATCCTCAATCCTCAGTCCTCAGTCCTCACACCTCCATCCTCAACCCTCAGCCCACATTCTCAGTCCTCAATCCTCAATTCTCAGTCCTCAGCCCTCAAACCTCAATCCTCAACCCTCAGACCTCATCCTCAATCATCACTTATCAATCCCCAATCCTCAATCTTCAATCCTCAATACTCAATCTTCAATCCTCAATCCTCAGTCCTCATTACTCAACCATCAGTCCTCAATTCTCAATACTCAATCCTCAATCCTCAATCTTCAATCCTCAATACTCAATCTTCAGTGCTCAATCCTCAATCCTCAATCCTCAATGCTCAATCCTCAATCCTCAATCCTCAACCCTCAATCTTCAATCCTCAATCCTCATTCTTCAATCCTCAGACCTCAAACATCAATACTCAACCCTCAGTCCTCGTCCTCAATCCACAACACTCAATCCTCGATCATCAATCTTCAATCATCAATATTCAATCTTCAATCCTCAATCCTCAATCCTCAATACTCAATCCTCAATACTCAATCATCAGCCCTCAATCCTCAATACTCAATAGAATATCCTGAATTCTCAGGATTCAATACTCAAACCTCAACACTCAACCCTCAACCCTCAATCCTCAATCCTCAATCCTCAATCGTCAATCCTCAATACTCAATCTTCAATCCTCCATTCTCAATCCTCAATCCTCAATCCTCAATCCTCAATCCTCAATCCTCAATCCTCAATCGTCAGGCTTCAATCCTCAATACCCAATCCTCAATCTTCAATCCTCAATCCTCAATCCTCAATTCTCAATCCTTAATCCTCTGTCCTCAGTCCTCTAACCTCAACCCTCAACCCTCAGCCCTCATCCTCAATCCTCAATACTCAATCCTCAATCCTCAATCTTCAATGCTCAATACTCAATCTTGAATAATCAATCCTCAACTCTCAATCCTCAATACTCAATCCTCAATCCTCAATCTTCAATCATCAATACTCAGTCTTCAATCCTCAATCCTCAATCCTCAATCCTCAATCCTCATTCTTCAATCCTCAATACACAATCCTCAATCTTCAATCCTCAATCCTCAATCCTCAATCCTCAATCGTCAGTCCTCAAACCTCAATCCTCAACCCTCAGCCCTCATCCTCAATCCTCAATCCTAAATTCTCAATCCTCAAACATCAAACCTCAATCCTCAACCGCCAGTCCTCGTCCTCAATACTCAACCCTCAATCCTCAATCCTCAGTCCTCAATCGTCAATCCTCAATACTCAATCCTCAATCCTCAATCTTCAATGCTCAATACTCAATCTTGAATAATCAATCCTCAACTCTCAATCCTCAATACTCAATCCTCAATCCTCAATCTTCAATCATCAATACTCAGTCTTCAATCCTCAATCCTCAATCCTCAATCCTCAATCCTCATTCTTCAATCCTCAATACACAATCCTCAATCTTCAATCCTCAATCCTCAATCCTCAATCCTCAATCCTCAGTCCTCAAACCTCAATCCTCAACCCTCAGCCCTCATCCTCAATCCTCAATCCTAAATTCTCAATCCTCAAACATCAAACCTCAATCCTCAACCGCCATTCCTCGTCCTCAATACTCAACCCTCAATCCTCAATCCTCAGTCCTCAATCGTCAATCCTCAATACTCAATATTCAATCCTCAATCCTCAATCCTCAATCCTCAATCCTCAATCCTCAATCTTCAATCCTCAATCCTCAATCCTCAATCCTCAATCCTCATTCTTCAATACTCAATACCCAATCCTCAGTCTTCAATCCTCAATCCTCAATCCTCAATTCTCAATCCCCAATCCTCAGTCCTCAGTCCTCAAACCTCAATCCTCAACCCTCAGCCCTCATCCTCGATTCTCAGTCCTCAATCCTCAAACCTCAATCTTCAATCCTCAATACTCAATCTTCAATAATCAATCCTCAATTCTCAATCCTCTATACTCAATCCTCAATCGTCAATCCTCAATCCCCAATCCTCAATCTTCAATCCTCAATCCTCAATCCTCAATCCTCAATCCTCAATCTTCAATACCAAATAATCAATCTTCAACCCTCAATCCTCAATCCTCAATCCTGAATCCTCAATTCTCAATCCCCAATCTCCAATCCTCAACCCTCAATCCTCAATGTTCAATCCTCAATACCCAATTCTCAGTCTTCAATCCTCAATCCTCAAACCTCAATCTTCAATCCTCAGTCCTCAGGCCTCAAACCTCAATTCTGAATCCTCAATCCTGAATCCTCAATACTCAATCTTCAATCCTCCATTCTCAATCCTCAATCCTCAATCCTCAATCCTCAATCCTCAATCCTCAATCCTCAATCGTCAGGCTTCAATCCTCAATACCCAATCCTCAGCCTTCAATCTTCAATCCTCAGTCCTCAATTCTCAACCCTCAATCCTCAGTCCTCAGACCTCAAACCTCAATCCCCAACCCTCAGCCCTCATCCTCATTCCTCAATCCTCAATCGTCAATCCTCAATCCTCAATCCTCAACCCACAATCCTCAATGTTCAACCCTCAATACCCAACCCTCAGTCTTCAATCCTCAATCCTCAATCCTCAATCTTCAATCCTCAATCCTCAGTCCTCAAACCTCAATTCTGAATCCTCAATCCTGAAACCTCAATCTTCAGCCCTCAGTCCTCAACAATCAGTTGTCATTCCTCAATCCTCAGTAGAATATCCTCAATTCACAGCTTTCAATACTCAATACTCAATATGCAATCTTCCAACCTGTATCCACAAACATCAATTTTCACCACTCAACCCTCAGCACTCATTCCTCAATGTTCAATCCTCAATCCTAAACTCTCAATCTTCGATCCTCAATACTGTATCTTCAATCCTTAATCCTCAATCCTCAATGTTCAATCCTCAACACCCAATCCTCAATCTTCAATCCTCAATCCTCAATCCTCAATCCTCAATCCTCAATCCTCAATCCTCTGTCCTCAAACCTCAATCCTGAATCCTCAATACTGAATCCTCAATCTTCAGCCCTCAGTCCTCAACAATCAGTTGTCAAACCTCAATCCTCAATAGAATGTCATCAATTCACAGTTTTCAATACTCAATACTCAATCTGCAATCTTCAAATCTCTATCCACAAACATCAATTCTCATCACTCAACCCTCGACACTCAGTCCCCAATCCTCAATGTTCAATCCTCAATCCTCAATCCTCAATACTCAAACCTCAATCCTCAACACTCAACTATCAATCCTCAATTCTCAATACTCAATAGAATATCCTGAATTCTCAGGATTCAATACTCAAACCTCAACCCTCAACCCTCAGCCCTCATTCTCAATCCTCAATCCTCAATCCTCAATCCTCAATCCTCAATTCTCAATCCTCAGTAATCAATCCTCAATCTTCAATACTCAATCGTCAATCCTCAGTCCTCAATCCTCAATCCGCAATCCTCGTTCCTCAAACCTCAATCCTCAACCCTCAGTCTTCATACTCAATTCTCTAATTCTCAATCCTCAATCCTCAATCCTCAATCTCCAATCCTCAATCCTCAATCCTCAATCCTCAATCTTCAATCATCAATCCTCAATCCTCAATCCTCTATCCTCATTCTTCAGTCCTCAATACCCAACCCTCAATCTTCAATCCTCAATCCTCAATCCTCAATTCTCAATCCTCAATCCTCTGTCCTCAGTCCTCCAACCTCAATCCTCAATCCTCAATCCTCAATCCTCAATCCTCATTCTACAATCCTCAATACCCAATCCTCAATCTTCAATCCTCAATCCTCAATCCTCAATCCTCAATACTCAATCGTCAATCCTCAATCCTCAATCCTCAATCCTCAGTCCTCATTCTTCAATCCTCAATCTTCAATCATCAATACTCAGTCTTCAATCCTCAATCCTCAATCTTCAATCCTCAATCCTCAATCCTCAATTCTCACTCCTCAATACTCAATCCTCAATCGTCAATCCTCTATCCCCAATCCTCAATCTTCAATCACCAATCCTCAATCTTCAATCCTCAATCCTCAATCTTCAATCCTCAATACTCAATCTTCAATCCTCAACCCTCAATCCTCAATCCTCAATCTTCAATCCTCAATACTCAGTCTTCAATCCTCAATCCGCAATACTCAATCCTCAATCCTCAATCTTCAATCCTCAATTCCCAATCCTCAATCTTCAATCCTCAATACTCAATCTTCAATCCTCAATCCTCAATCCTCAATCCTAAATCCTCAATCCTCATTCTTCAATCCTCAACACCCAATCCTCAATCTTCAATCCTCAATCCTCAATCCTCAATGCTCAATCCTCAATCCCCAATCCTCAGACCTCAAACATCAATACTCAACCCTCAGTCCTCGTCCTCAATCCACAACACTCAATCCTCGATCATCAATCTTCAATCATCAATACTCAATCTTCAATCCTCAATCCTCAATCCTCAATACTCAATCCTCAATCCTCAATCCTCAACCTTCAATCCTCAATACTCAATCTTCAATCCTCAATCCTCAACCCTCAATCCTCAATTCTCAATCCTCGATCGCCAATCATCAATCCTCAATACTCAATCGTCAATCCTCAATCCTCAATCCTCAATCCTCAGTCCTCATCCTTCAATCCTCAATCTTCAATCATCAATACTCAGTCTTCAATCCTCAATCCTCAATCTTCAACCCTCAATCCTCAATCCTCAATTCTCACTCCTCAATACTCAATCCTCAATCGTCAATCCTCTATCCCCAATCCTCAATCGTCAATCATCAATCCTCAATCTTCAATCCTCAATCCTCAATCTTCAATCCTCAATACTCAATTTTCAATCCTCAACCCTCAATCCTCAATCCTCAATGCTCAATCCTCAATCCTCAATCCTCAACCCTCAATCTGCAATCCTCAAAACTCAATCTCCAATCCTCAATCCTCAATCCTCAATCCTCAATCCTCATTCTTCAATCCTCAATACCCAATCCTCAATACCCAATCCTCAATCTTCAATCCTCAATCCTCAATCCTCAATTCTCAATCCTCAATCCTCAATCCACAGACCTCAATCCTCAATCTTCAATCCTCAATACTCAATCTTCAATCCTCTATCCCCAATCCTCAATCCTCAATCCTCATTCTCCAATCCTCAACACCCAATCCTCAATCTTCAATCCTCAATCCTCAATCCTCAATCCTCAATTCTCAATCCTCAATCCTCAATCCTCAGACCACAAACATCAATACTCAACCCTCAGTCCTCGTCCTCAATACACAACCCTCAACCCTCGATCCTCAACCTTCAATCATCAATATTGAATCTTCAATCCTCAATCCTCAATCCTCAATACTCAAACCTCAATCCTCAACACTCAACTATCAATCCTCAATTCTCAATACTCAATAGAATATCCTGAATTCTCAGGATTCAATACTCAAACCTCAACCCTAAACCCTCAGCCCTCATTCTCAATCCTCAATCCTCAATCCTCAATCCTCAATCCTCCATATTCAATCCACAATTCTCAATCTTCAATCCTCAATCCTCAATCTTCAATCCTCCACACTCAATCCTCAATCCTCAACCCTCAATCTTCAATCCTCAATACTCAATCTGCAACCCTCAATCCTCAGTCCTCAATCCTCAATACTCATTCTTCAATCCTCAATCCTCAATCCGCAATCCTCGTTCCTCAAACCTCAATCCTCAACCCTCAGTCCTCGTCCTCAATACTCAACACTCAATCCTCAATCCTCAATCCTCAATTTTCAATCCGCAATACTCAATCCTCAATCTTCAATCCTCAATCCTCAATCCTCAATCCTCAATCCTCAATACTCAATCCTCAATCCTCAGTCCTCAAACCTCAAACCTCAACCCTCAACCCTCAGCCTTCATTCTCAATCCTCAATATTCAATCCTCAATCCTCAATCTTCAATCCTCAATAATCAATCTCCAATCCTAGATACTCAATCCCCAATCCTCAATGCTTAATCCTCAGCCTTCAATCCTCAACCCCAGTCCTCAATCTTCAATCCTTAATGCTCTATCCTCAATCCTCAATCCTCAGTCCTCAATCCTCTATCCTCAATCCTCAAACCTCAATCCTCAAAGGTCAGTCCTCGTCCTCAATACTCAGCACTCAACCCTCAATCCTCAATCTACAATCCTCAATACTCAATATTCAATCCTCAATCCTCAATCCTCAATTCTCAATCCTCAATCCTCAATCCTCAATCCTCAGACCTCAAACATCAATATTCAACCCTCAGTCCTCGTCCTCAATCCACAAACCTCAATCCTCAATCCTCAATCTTCAATCATCAATATTCAATCTTCAATCCTCAATCCTCAATCCTCAATACTCAAACCTCAATCCTCAACACTCAACTATCAATCCTCAATTCTCAATACTCAATAGAATATACTGAATTCTCAGGATTCAATACTCAAACCTCAACCCTCAACCCTCAGCCCTCATTCTCAATCCTCAATCCTCAATCCTCAATCCTCAATATTCAATCCACAATTCTCAATCTTCAAACCTCAATCCTCAATCTTCAATCCTCCATCCTCAATCCTCAATCCTCTATCCTCAATCCTCAATCGTCAGGCTTCAATCCTCAATACCCAATCCTCAGTCTTCAATCTTCAATCCTTTAATCCTCAACTCTCAATCCTCAATCTTCAGTCCTCAGACCTCAAACCTCAATCCCCAACCCTCAGCCCTCATCCTCATTCCTCAATCCTCAATCGTCAATCCTCAATCCTCAATCCTCAACGCTCAATCCTCAATGTTCAATCCTCAATACCCAATCCTCAGTCTTCAATCCTCAATCCTCAAACCTCAATCTTCAATCCTCAGTCCTCTATCCTCAACCCTCAAACCTCAATCCTCAACCGTCAGTCCTCGTCCTCAATACTCAACACTCAATCCTCAATCCTCAATCTTCGATCCTCAATACTCAGTCTTCAATCCTCAATCCGCAATACTCAATCCTCAATACTCAATCTTCAATCCTCAATTCCCGATCCTCAATCTTCAATCCTCAATACTCAATCTTCAATCCTCAATCCTCAATCCTCAATCCTAAATCCTCAATCCTCAATCTTCAATCCTCAACACCCAATCCTCAATCCTCAATTCTCAATCCTCAGTAATCAATCCTCAATCTTCAATACTCAATCCTCAATCCTCAGTCCTCAATCCTCTAACCTCAATCCTCAAACCTCAATCCTCAACCGTCAGTCCTCGTCCTCAATACTCAACACTCAATCTTCAATCCTCAATCTTCAATCCTCAATACTCAATATTCAATCCTCAATACTCAATGCTCAATCCTCAATCTCCAATCCTCAATCCTCAATCCTCAATCCTCTATCCTCATTCTTCAATCCTCAATACCCAATCCTCAATCTTCAATCCTCAATCCTCAATCCTCAATTCTCAATCCACAAGCCTCTGTCCTCAGTCCTCCAACCTCAACCCAAAACCCTCAGCCCTCACCCTCAATCCTCAATACTCAATCCTCAATCCTCAATCTTCAATCCTCAATCCTCAATCTTCAATCCTCAATACTCAATCCTCAATACTCAATATTCAATCCTCCATCCTCAATCCTCAGTCCTCAATCCTCAATCGTCAATCGTCAGGCTTCAATCCTCAATACTCAATCTTCAATCCTCAATCCTCAATCGTCATTCGTCAATCCTCATTCTTCAATCCTCAATACCCAATCCTCAATCTTCAATCTTCAACCCTCAATCCTCGACTCTCAATCCTCAACCCTCAATCCTCAGACCTCAAGCCTCAATCCACAACCCTCAGCCCTCATCCTCAATCCTCAATCCACAATCTTCAATCCTCAATCATCAATCCTGATGCCTCAATCCTCAATCCTCAATCCTCAGTCATCAAACCTCAATCCTGAATCCTCAATCCTGAATCCTCAATCTTCAGACCTCAGACCTGAACAATCAGACGTCAATCCTCAATCCTCAATAGAATATCATCAACTCACAGTTTTCAATACTCAATACTCAATCCTCAATCCTCAATCCTCAATCGTCGATCCTCAATCCCCAATCCTCAAGCTTCAATCCTCAATCCTCAATACCCAATCCTCAATCTTCAATCTTCAACCCTCAATCCTCAACTCTCAATCCTCAAACCTCAATCCTCAATCCTCAATCCCCAATCCTCAATCCTCAATCCTCAATCTTCAATCCTCAATCCTCAATCGTCATTCGTCAATCCTCATTCTTCAATCCTCAATACCCAATCCTCAATCTTCAATCTTCAACCCTCAATCCTCAACTCTCAATCCTCAAACCTCAATCCTCAACCCTCAGCCCTCATCCTCAATCCTCAATCCTCAATCGTCATTCTTCAATCCAAAATAGTCAATCTTCAATCCTCAAGCCTCAATCCTCAATCCTCAAACCTCATTCTACAATCCTCAATACCCAATCCTCAATCTTCAATCCTCAATCCTCAATCCTCAATACTCAATCCTCAATCCTCAGTCCTCAGTCCTCAGTCCTCAAATCTCAATCCTCAACCCTCAGCCCTCATCCTTAATCATCAATCCTAAATTCTCAATCCTCAAACCACAAACCTCAATACTCAACCGTCAGTCCTCGTCCTCAATCCTCAACCCTCAATCCTCAATCCTCAAACCTCATTCTACAATCCTCAATACCCAATCCTCCAATCTTCAATCCTCAATCCTCAATCCTCAATACTCAATCCTCAATCCTCAGTCCTCAGTCCTCAGTCCTCAAATCTCAATCCTCAACCCTCAGCCCTCATCCTTAATCATCAATCCTAAATTCTCAATCCTCAAACCTCAAACCTCAATACTCAACCGTCAGTCCTCATCCTCAATCCTCAACCCTCAATCCTCAATCCTCAGTCCTCAATCTTCAATCCTCAATACTCAATATTCAATCCTCAATCCTCAATCCTCAGTCCTTAATCCTAAATCTTCAATCCTCAATCCTCAGTCCTCAATCCTCAATCCTCATTCTTCAATACTCAATACCCAATCCTCAGTCTTCAATCCTCATTCCTCAATCATCAAATCTCAATCCCCAATCCTCAGTCCTCAGTCCTCAAACCTCAATCCTCAACCATCAGCCCTCATCTTCAATTCTCAATCCTCAATCCTCAATCCTCAATCTTCAATCTTCAATACTCAATCTTCAATAATCAATCCTCAATTCTCAATCCTCAATCCTCAATCCTCAATCTTCAATCCTCAATCCTCAATCCTCAATACTCAATCCTCAATCCTCAGTCCTCAGTCCTCAAACCTCAATCCTCAACCCTCAGCCCTCATCCTCAATCCTCAATCCTAAATTCTCAATCCTCAATCCTCAATCCCCAATCCTCAATCCTCAATCCTCAATCTTCAATCCTCAATCCTCAATCGTCATTCGTCAATCCTCATTCTTCAATCCTCAATACCCAATCCTCAATCTTCAATCTTCAACCCTCAATCCTCAACTCTCAATCCTCAAACCTCAATCCTCAATCCTCAATCCCCAATCCTCAATCCTCAATCCTCAATCTTCAATCCTCAATCCTCAATCGTCATTCGTCAATCCTCATTCTTCAATCCTCAATACCCAATCCTCAATCTTCAATCTTCAACCCTCAATCCTCAACTCTCAATCCTCAAACCTCAATCCTCAACCCTCAGCCCTCATCCTCAATCCTCAATCCTCAATCGTCATTCTTCAATCCAAAATAGTCAATCTTCAATCCTCAAGCCTCAATCCTCAATCCTCAAACCTCATTCTACAATCCTCAATACCCAATCCTCAATCTTCAATCCTCAATCCTCAATCCTCAATACTCAATCCTCAATCCTCAGTCCTCAGTCCTCAAATCTCAATCCTCAACCCTCAGCCCTCATCCTTAATCATCAATCCTAAATTCTCAATCCTCAAACCACAAACCTCAATACTCAACCGTCAGTCCTCGTCCTCAATCCTCAACCCTCAATCCTCAATCCTCAAACCTCATTCTACAATCCTCAATACCCAATCCTCCAATCTTCAATCCTCAATCCTCAATCCTCAATACTCAATCCTCAATCCTCAGTCCTCAGTCCTCAGTCCTCAAATCTCAATCCTCAACCCTCAGCCCTCATCCTTAATCATCAATCCTAAATTCTCAATCCTCAAACCTCAAACCTCAATACTCAACCGTCAGTCCTCATCCTCAATCCTCAACCCTCAATCCTCAATCCTCAGTCCTCAATCTTCAATCCTCAATACTCAATATTCAATCCTCAATCCTCAATCCTCAGTCCTTAATCCTCAATCTTCAATCCTCAATCCTCAGTCCTCAATCCTCAATCCTCATTCTTCAATACTCAATACCCAATCCTCAGTCTTCAATCCTCATTCCTCAATCATCAAATCTCAATCCCCAATCCTCAGTCCTCAGTCCTCAAACCTCAATCCTCAACCATCAGCCCTCATCTTCAATTCTCAATCCTCAATCCTCAATCCTCAATCTTCAATCTTCAATACTCAATCTTCAATAATCAATCCTCAATTCTCAATCCTCAATCCTCAATCCTCAATCTTCAATCCTCAATCCTCAATCCTCAATACTCAATCCTCAATCCTCAGTCCTCAGTCCTCAAACCTCAATCCTCAACCCTCAGCCCTCATCCTCAATCCTCAATCCTAAATTCTCAATCCTCAAACCTCAAACCTCAATCCTCAACCGTCAGTCCTCGTCCTCAATCCTCAACCCACAATCCTCAATCCTCAGTCCTCAATCTTCAATCCTCAATACTCAATATTCAATCCTCAATCCTCAATCCTCAGTCCTCAATCCTCAATCTTCAATCCTCAATCCTCAGTCCTCAATCCTCAATCCTCATTCTTCAATACTCAATACCCAATCCTCAGTCTTCAATCCTCAATCCTCAATCATCAAATCTCAATCCCCAATCCTCAGTCCTCAGTCCTCAAACCTCAATCCTCAACCCTCAGCCCTCATCCTCAATCCTCAATCCTCAATCCGCAATCCTCAATCTTCAATCCTCAATACTCAATCTTCAATAATCAATCCTCAATTCTCAACCCTCAATACTCATTCCTCAATCGTCAACCCTCAATCCCCAATCCTCAATCTTCAATCCTCAATCCTCAATCCTCAATTCTCAAACCTCAATCCTCAATCCTCAGTCCTCAAACCTCAATCGCCAATCCTCAGCCCTCAGCCTCAATCCTCAATCCTCAATCTTCAATCCTCAATCCTCAATCCTCATGCCTCAATCCACAATCCTCAATCCTCAGTCATCAAACCTCAATCCTGAATCGTCAATCCTGAATTCTCAATCTTCAGACCTCAGACCTGAACAATCAGATGTCAATCCTCATTCCTCAATAGAATATTATCAATTCACAGTTTTCAATACACAATACTCAATCTGCAATCTTCAAATTTCTACCCACAAACATCAATTCTCATCACTCAACCCTCAACACTCAGTCCCAATCCTCAATCTTCAATCCTCAATCCGCAATCCTCAACCCTCAACACTCAGTCCCCATTCCTCAATCTTCAATCCTCAATCCTCAATCCTCAATCCTCAATCCTCAATCTTCAATCCTCTATACTCAATCCTCAATCCTCAATCCTCAATCCTCAATCCTCAATCCTCAATCCTCAATCCTCATTCTACAGTCCTCAATACCCAATCCTCAATCTTCAATCCCCAATCCTCAATCCTCAATTCTCAATCCTCAATCCTCAGTCCTCAGTCCTCAAACCTCAATCCTCAACCCTCAGGCCACATTCTCAGTCCTCAATACTCAATTCTCAGTCCTCAGCCCTCAAACCTCAATCCTCAACCCTCAGACCTCATCCTCAATCCTCAATTATCAATCCTCTATCCTCAATCTTCAATCCTCAATACTCAATCTTCAATCCTCAATCCTCAGTCCTCAATACTCAACTATCGCTCCTCAATTCTCAATACTCAATCCTCAATCCTCAATCTTCAATCCTCAATACTCAATCTTCAATCCTCAATCCTCAATCCTCAATCCTCAATGCTCAATCCTCAATCCTCAATCCTCAACCCTCAATCTTCAATCCTCAATCCTCATTCTTCAATCCTCAGACCTCAAACGTCAATACTCAACCCTCAGTCCTCGTCCTCAATCCACAACACTCAATCCTCGATCATCAATCTTCAATCATCAATATTCAATCTTCAATCCTCAACCCTCAATCCTCAATACTCAATCCTCAATACTCAACCATCAGCCCTCAATTCTCAATACTCAATAGGATATCCTGAATTCTCAGGGTTCAATACTCAAACCTCAACACTCAACCCTCAACCCTCCATCCTCAATCCTCAATCCTCAATCGTCAATCCTCAATACTCAATCCTCAATCCTGAATACTCAATCCTCAATCCTCAATCGTCATTCTTCAATCCTCAATACTCAATCTTCAATCCTCAATCCTCAATCCTCAATCCTCAAACCTCATTCTACAATCCTCAATACCCAATCTTCAATCTTCAATCCTCAATCCGCAATCCTCAACCCTCAATACTCTGTCCCCAATCCTCAATCTTCAATCCTCAATCCTCAATCCTCAATCCTCAATCCTCAATCTTCAATCCTCTATACTCAATCCTCAATCCTCAATTCTCAATCCTCAATACTCAATCTTCAATAATCAATCCTCAAATCTCAATCCTCAATCCTCAATCCTCAATCTTCAATCCTCAATCCTCAATCCTCAATACTCAATCCTCAATCCTCAGTCCTCAGTCCTCAAACCTCAATCCTCAACCCTCAGCCCTCATCCTCAATCCTCAATCCTAAATTCTCAATCCTCAAACCTCAAACCTCAATCCTCAACCGTCAGTCCTCGTCCTCAATCCTCAACCCTCAATCCTCAATCCTCAGTCCTCAATCTTCAATCCTCAATACTCAATATTCAATCCTCAATCCTCAATCCCCAGTCCTCA
The DNA here is from genome assembly GCF_051401765.1 of Calliopsis andreniformis. Lineage (NCBI taxonomy): Eukaryota > Metazoa > Arthropoda > Insecta > Hymenoptera > Andrenidae > Calliopsis > Calliopsis andreniformis. The sequence goes on from NW_027480446.1 coordinate 5,727,326, forward strand.
ATCCTCAATCTTCAATCCTCAATCCTCAGTCCACAATCCTCAATCCTCATTCTTCAATACTCAATACCCAATCCTCAGTCTTCAATCCTCAATCCTCAATCATCAAATCTCAATCCCCAATCCTCAGTCCTCAGTCCTCAAACCTCAATCCTCAACCCTCAGCCCTCATCCTCAATTCTCAATCCTCAATCCTCAATCCTCAATCTTCAATCCTCAATACTCAATCTTCAATAATCAATCCTCAATTCTCAATCCTCAATACTCAATCCTCAATCGTCAACCGTCAATCCCCAATCCTCAATCTTCAATCCTCAATCCTCAATCCTCAATCCTCAATCCTCAATCTTCAATCCCCAATAATCAATCTTCAATCCTCAATCCTCAATCCTCAATCCTGAATCCTCAATCCTCAATCCCCAAACTCCAATCCTCTATACTCAGTCTTCAATCCTCAACCCTCTACCATCAATCCTCATTCTTCAACCCTCAATACCCAATCCTCAATCTTCAATCCTCAATCCTCAATCCTCAATTCTCAATCCTCAATCCTCAATCCTCAGTCCTCAAACCTCAATCGCCAATCCTCAGCCCTCATCCTCAATCCTCAATCCTCAATCCTCAGTCCTCAAACCTCAATCGCCAATCCTCAGCCCTCATCCTCAATCCTCAATCCTCAATCCTCAATCTTCAATCCTCAATACTCAATCTTCAGTGCTCAATCCTCAATCCTCAATCCTCAATGCTCAATCCTCAATCCTCAATCCTCAACCCTCAATCTTCAATCCTCAATCCTCATTCTTCAATCCTCAGACCTCAAACATCAATACTCAACCCTCAGTCCTCGTCCTCAATCCACAACACTCAATCCTCGATCATCAATCTTCAATCATCAATATTCAATCTTCAATCCTCAATCCTCAATCTTCAATCCTCAACCCTCAATCCCCAATCCTCAATCCTCAATCCTCAATCTTCAATCCTCAATCCTCAATCGTCATTCGTCAATCCTCATTCTTCAATCCTCAATACCCAATCCTCAATCTGCAACCTTCAACCCTCAATCCTCAACTCTCAATCCTCAAACCTCAATCCTCAATCCTCAATCCCCAATCCTCAATCCTCAATCCTCAATCTTCAATCCTCAATCCTCAATCGTCATTCGTCAATCCTCATTCTTCAGTCCTCAATACCCAATCCTCAATCTTCAATCTTCAACCCTCAATCCTCAACTCTCAATCCTCAAACCTCAATCCTCATCCCTCAGCCCTCATCCTCAATCCTCAATCCTCAATCCTCGATCGTCATTCTTCAATCCTCAATACTCAATCTTCAATCCTCAATCCTCAATCCTCAATCCTCAAACCTCATTCTACAATCCTCAATACCCAATCCTCAATCTTCAATCCTCAATCCTCAATCCTCAATACTCAATCCTCAATCCTCAGTCCTCAGTCCTCAAACCTCAATCCTCAACCCTCAGCCCTCATCCTCAATCCTCAATCCTAAATTCTCAATCCTCAAACCTCAAACCTCAATCCTCAACCGTCAGTCCTCGTCCTCAATCCTCAACCCTCAGTCCTCAATCCTCAGTCCTCAATCTTCAATCCTCAATACTCAATATTCAATCCTCAATCCTCAATCCTCAGTCCCCAATCCTCAATCTTCAATCCTCAATCTTCAGTCCTCAATCCTCAATCCTCATTCTTCAATACTCAACACCCAATCCTCAGGCTTCAATCCTCAATCCTCAATCATCAAATCTCAATCCCCAATCCTCAGTCCTCAGTCCTCAAACCTCAATCCTCAACCCTCAGCCCTCAGCCCTCATTCTCAATCCTCAATCCTCAATCCTCAATCCTCAATCCTCAATTCTCAATCCTCAGTAATCAATCCTCAATCTTCAATACTCAATCGTCAATCCTCAGTCCTCAATCCTCAATCCGCAATCCTCGTTCCTCAAACCTCAATCCTCAACCCTCAGTCTTCATACTCAATTCTCAATTCTCAATCCTCAATCCTCAATCCTCAATCTTCAATCCTCAATCCTCAATCCTCAATCCTCAATCTTCAATCATCAATCCTCAATCCTCAATCCTCTATCCTCATTCTTCAGTCCTCAATACCCAATCCTCAATCTTCAATCCTCAATCCTCAATCCTCAATTCTCAATCCTCAATCCTCTGTCCTCAGTCCTCCAACCTCAATCCTCAATCCTCAATCCTCAATCCTCAATCCTCATTCTACAATCCTCAATACCCAATCCTCAATCTTCAATCCTCAATCCTCAATCCTCAATCCTCAATACTCAATCGTCAATCCTCAATCCTCAATCCTCAATCCTCAGTCCTCATTCTTCAATCCTCAATCTTCAATCATCAATACTCAGTCTTCAATCCTCAATCCTCAATCTTCAATCCTCAATCCTCAATCCTCAATTCTCACTCCTCAATACTCAATCCTCAATCGTCAATCCTCTATCCCCAATCCTCAATCTTCAATCATCAATCCTCAATCTTCAATCCTCAATCCTCAATCTTCAATCCTCAATACTCAATCTTCAATCCTCAAACCTCAATCCTCAATCCTCAATGCTCAATCCTCAATCCTCAATCCTCAACCCTCAATCTGCAATCCTCAATACTCAATCTCCAATCCTCAATCCTCAATCCTCAATCCTCAATCCTCATTCTTCAATCCTCAATACCCAATCCTCAATACCCAATCCTCAATCTTCAATCCTCAATCCTCAATCCTCAATTCTCAATCCTCAATCCTCAATCCACAGACCTCAATCTTCAATCCTCAATACTCAATATTCAATATTCAATCCTCAATCCTCAACCCTCTGTCCTCAATCCTCAATCCTCAATCCTCAGACCACAAACATCAATACTCAGCCCTCAGTCCTCGTCCTCAATACACAACCCTCAACCCTCGATCCTCAACCTTCAATCATCAATATTCTATCTTCAATCCTCAATCCTCAATACTCAATACTCAAACCTCAATCCTCAACACTCAACTATCAATCCTCAATTCTCAATACTCAATAGAATATCCTGAATTCTCAGGATTCAATACTCAAACCTCAACCCTCAACCCTCAGCCCTCATTCTCAATCCTCAATCCTCAATCCTCAATCCTCAATATTCAATCCACAATTCTCAATCTTCAATCCTCAATCCTCAATCCTCAATCCTCAATCCTCAATTCTCGATCCTCAGTAATCAGTCCTCAATCTTCAATACTCAATCGTCAATCCTCAGTCCTCAATCCTAAATCCGCAATCCTCGTTCCTCAAACCTCAATCCTCAACCCTCAGTCTTCATACTCGATTCTCAATTCTCAATCCTCAATCCCCAATCCTCAATCTTCAATCCTCAATAATCAATCTCCAATCCTAGATACTCAATCCCCAATCCTCAATCCTTAATCCTCAGCATTCAATCCTCAACCCCAGTCCTCAATCTTCAATCCTTAATGCTCTATCCTCAATCCTCAATCCTCAGTCCTCAATCCTCTATCCTCAATCCTCAAACATCAATCCTCGATCGTCAGTCCTCGTCCTCAATACTCAACACTCAATCCTCAGTCCTCAATCTTCAATCCTCAATACTCAATATTCAATCCTCAATCCTCAATCCTCAATCCTCAACCTTCAATCCTCAATCCTCAATCCTCAATCCTCAATCCTCATTCTTCAATCCTCAATACCCAATCCTCAATCTTCAATCCTCAATCCTCAATCCTCAATTCTCAATCCTCAATCCTCTGTCCTCAGTCCTCTTACCTCAATACTCAACCCTCAATCCTCAGTCCTCAGTCCTCAGACCTCTATCCTCAACCCTCAGCCCTCATCCTCAATCCTCAATCCTAAATTCTCAATCCTCAAACCTCAAACCTCAATCCTCAACCGTCAGTACTCGTCCTCAATCTTCAACCCTCAATCCTCAATCCTCAGTCCTCAATCCTCAGTCCTCAATCCTCAATCTTCAATCCTCAATCCTCAGTCCTCAATCCTCAATCCTCATTCTTCAATACTCAATACCCAATCCCCAGTCTACAACCCTCAATCCTCAATCATCAAATCTCAAACCCCAATCCTCAGTCCTCAGTCCTCAAACCTCAATCCTCATCCCTCAGCCCTCATCCTCAATTCTCAATCCTCAATCCTCAATCCTCAATCTTTAATCCTCAATACTCAATCTTCAATAATCAATCCTCAATTCTCAATCCTCAATCCTCAATCCTCAATCTTCAATCCTCAATCCTCAATCCTCAATACTCAATCCTCAATCCTCTGTCCTCAGTCCTCAAACCTCAATCCTCAACCCTCAGCCCTCATCCTCAATCCTCAATCCTAAATTCTCAATCCTCAAACCTCAAACCTCAATCCTCAACCGTCAGTCCTCGCCCTCAATCCTCAACACTCAATCCTCAATCCTCAGTCCTCAACCTTCAATCCTCAATACTCAATATTCAATCCTCAATCCTCAATCCTCAGTCCTCAATCCTCAATCTTCAATCCTCAATCCGCAGTCCTCAATCCTCAATCCTCATCCTTCAATACTCAATACCCAATCCTCAGTCTTCAATCCTCAATCCTCAATCCTCAATCCTCAATCCTCATTCTACAATCCTCAATACCCAATCCTCTATCTTCAATCCTCAATCCAGAATCCTCAATCCTCAATCCTCATTCTTCAGTCCTCAACACCCAATCCTCAATCTTCAATCCTCAATCCTCAATCCTCAATCCTCAATCCTCAATCTTCAATCCTCTATACTCAATCCTCAATCCTCAATCCTCAATCCTCAATCCTCAATCCTCAATCCTCAATCCTCATTCTACAATCCTCAATACCCAATCCTCAATCTTCAATCCTCAATCCTCAATCCTCAATTCTCAATCCTCAATCCTCAATCCTCAGTCCTCAGTCCTCAAACCTCAATACTCAACCCTCAGCCCACATTCTCAGTCCTCAATCCTCAATTCTCAGTCCTCAGACCTCAAACCTCAGTCCTCAACCCTAAGACCTCATCCTCAATCCTCAAATATCAATCCTCAATCCTCAATCTTCAATCCTCAATACTCAGTCTTCAATCCTCAATCCTCAGTCCTCAATACTCAACTATCAGTCCTCAATTCTCAATACTCAATCCTCAATCCTCCATCTTCTATGCTCAATACTCAATTTTCAATCCTCAATCCTCAATCCTCAATCCTCAATGCTCAATCCTCAATCCTCAATCCTCAATCCTCAATCCTCAGTCCCCAAACCTCAATCCTCAACCCTCAGCCCTCATTCTCAATCGTCAATCCTAAATTCTCAATCCTCAAACCTCAAACCTCAATCCTCTACCGTCAGGCTCCGTCCTCAATCCTCAACCCTCAATCCTCTATCCTCAGTCCTCAATCTTCAATCCTCAATACTCAATATTCAATCCTCAATCCTCAACCCTCTGTCCTCAGTCCTCAGTCCTCAATCTTCAATCCTCAATCCTCAGTCCTCAATCCTCAATCCTCATTCTTCAATACTCAATACCCAATCCTCAGTCTTCAATCCTCAATCCTCAATCCTCAAATCTCAATCCCCAATCCTCAGTCCTCAGTCCTCAAACCTCAATCCTCAGCCCTCAGCCCTCATCCTCAATTCTCAATCCTCAATCCTCAATCCTCAATCCTCAATCTTCAATCCTCAATACTCAATCTTCAATAATCAATCCTCAATTCTCAATCCTCAATACTCAATCCTCAATCGTCAACACTCAATACCCAATCCTCAATCTTCAATCCTCAATCCTCATTCCTCAATCCTCAATCCTCAATCTCCAATCCCCAATAATCAATCTTCAATCCTCAATCCTCAATCCTCAATCCTGAATCCTCAATTCTCAATCCCCAAACTCCAATCCTCGATACTCAGTCTTCAATCCTCAATCCTCAATCCTCAATCCTCATTCTTCAACCCTCAATACCCAATCCTCAATCTTCAATCCTCAATCCTCAATCCTCAATCTTCAATCCTCAATCCTCAGTCCTCAATACTCAACTATCAGTCCTCAATTCTCAATACTCAATCCTCAATCCTCAATCTTCAATCCTCAATACTCAATCTTCAATCCTCAATCCTCAATCCTCAATCCTCAATGCTCAATCCTCAATACTCAATCCTCAACCCTCAATCTTCAATCCTCAATACTCAATCTGCATCCCTCAATCCTCAGTCCTCAGTCCTCAATACTCATCCTTCAATCCTCAATACCCAATCCTCAATCTTCAATCCTCAATCCACAATCCTCATTCTTCAATCCTCAACACCCAATCCTCAATCTTCAATACTCAATCCTCAATTCTCAGACCTCAATCCGCAATCTTCAATCCTCAATACTCAATCTTCAATCCTCAATCCTCAATCCTCAATCCTCAATCCTCAATCCTCATTCTTCAATCCTCAACACCCAATCCTCAATCTTCAATCCTCAATCCTCAATCCTCAATTCTCAATCCTCAATCCTCAATCCTCAGACCTCAAACATCAATACTCAACCCTCAGTCCTCGTCCTCAGTCCACAACACTCAATCCTCGATCATCAATCTTCAATCATCAATATTCTATCTTCAATCCTCAATCCTCAATCCTCAATACTCAATCCTCAATACTCAACCATCAGCCCTCAATTCTCAATACTCAATAGAATATCCTGAATTCTCAGGATTCAATACTCAAACCTCAACACTCAACCGTCAACCCTCAATCCTCAACCCTCAATCCTCAAACGTCAATCCTCAATACTCAACCTTCAATCCTCCATTCTCAATCCTCAATCCTCAATCCTCAATCCTCAATCCTCAATCCTCAATCCTCAATCCTCCACCTTCAATCCTCAATACTCAATCTTCAATCCTCAATCCTCAATCCTCAATCCTCAATTCTCAATCGTCGATCGCCAATCATCAATCCTCAATACTCAATCGTCAGTCCTCAATCCTCAATCCTCAATCCTCAGTCCTCATTCTTCAATCCTCAATCTTCAATCCTCAATCCTCAATCTTCAATCCTCAATCCTCAATTCTCACTCCTCAATACTCAATCCTCAATCGTCAATCCTCTATCCCCAATCCTCAATCTTCAATCTTCAATCGTCAATCCTCAATCCTCAATCCTCAATCTTCAATCCTCAATACTCAATCTTCAATCCTCAATCCTCAATCCTCAATCCTCAATGCTCAATCCTCAATTCTCAATCCTCAACCCTCAATCTGCAATCCTCAATACTCAATCTCCAATCCTCAATCGTCAATCCTCATTCTTCAATCCTCAATACCCAATCCTCAATACCCAATCCTCAATCTTCTACCCACAATCCTCAATCCTCAATTCTCTATCCTCAATCCTCAATCCACAGACCTCAATCCTCAATCTTCAATCCTCAATACTCAATCTTCAATCCTCTATCCCCAATCCTCAATCATCAACCCTCATTCTCCAATCCTCAACACCCAATCCTCAATCTTCAATCCTCAATCCTCAATCCTCAATTCTCAATCCTCAATCCTCAATCCTCAGACCACAAACATCAATACTCAGCCCTCAGTCCTCGTCCTCAATACACAACCCTCAACCCTCGATCCTCAACCTTCAATCATCAATATTCTATCTTCAATCCTCAATCCTCAATACTCAATACTCAAACCTCAATCCTCAACACTCAACTATCAATCCTCAATTCTCAATACTCAATAGAATATCCTGAATTCTCAGGATTCAATACTCAAACCTCAACCCTCAACCCTCAGCCCTCATTCTCAATCCTCAATCCTCAATCCTCAATCCTCAATATTCAATCCACAATTCTCAATCTTCAATGCTCAATCCTCAATCCTCAATCCTCAATCCTCAATTCTCGATCCTCAGTAATCAGTCCTCAATCTTCAATACTCAATCGTCAATCCTCAGTCCTCAATCCTAAATCCGCAATCCTCGTTCCTCAAACCTCAATCCTCAACCCTCAGTCTTCATACTCGATTCTCAATTCTCAATCCTCAATCCTCAATCCTCAATCTTCAATCCTCAATAATCAATCTCCAATCCTAGATACTCAATCCCCAATCCTCAATCCTTAATCCTCAGCATTCAATCCTCAACCCCAGTCCTCAATCTTCAATCCTTAATGCTCTATCCTCAATCCTCAATCCTCAGTCCTCAATCCTCTATCCTCAATCCTCAAACCTCAATCCTCGATCGTCAGTCCTCGCCCTCAATACTCAACACTCAATCCTCAGTCCTCAATCTTCAATCCTCAATACTCAATATTCAATCCTCAATCCTCAATCCTCAATCCTCAACCTTCAATCCTCAATCCTCAATCCTCAATCCTCAATCCTCATTCTTCAATCCTCAATACCCAATCCTCAATCTTCAATCCTCAATCCTCAATCCTCAATTCTCAATCCTCAATCCTCTGTCCTCAGTCCTCTTACCTCAATACTCAACCCTCAATCCTCAGTCCTCAGTCCTCAAACCTCTATCCTCAACCCTCAGCCCTCATCCTCGATCCTCAATCCTAAATTCTCAATCCTCAAACCTCAAACCTCAATCCTCAACCGTCAGTACTCGTCCTCAATTTTCAACCCTCAATCCTCAATCCTCAGTCCTCAATCCTCAGTCCTCAATCCTCAATCTTCAATCCTCAATCCTCAGTCCTCAATCCTCAATCCTCATTCTTCAATACTCAATACCCAATCCTCAGTCTACAACCCTCAATCCTCAATCATCAAATCTCAAACCCCAATCCTCAGTCCTCAGTCCTCAAACCTCAATCCTCAACCCTCAGCCCTCATCCTCAATTCTCAATCCTTAATCCTCAATCCTCAATCTTTAATCCTCAATACTCAATCTTCAATAATCAATCCTCAATTCTCAATCCTCAATCCTCAATCCTCAATCTTCAATCCTCAATCCTCAATCCTCAATCCTCAATACTCAATCCTCAACCCTCAGTCCTCAGTCCTCAAACCTCAATCCTCAACCCTCAGCCCTCATCCTCAATCCTCAATCCTAAATTCTCAATCCTCAAACCTCAAACCTCAATCCTCAACCGTCAGTCCTCGTCCTCAATCCTCAACACTCAATCCTCAATCCTCAGTCCTCAACCTTCAATCCTCAATACTCAATATTCAATCCTCAATCCTCAATCCTCAGTCCTCAATCCTCAATCTTCAATCCTCAATCCGCAGTCCTCAATCCTCAATCCTCATTCTTCAATACTCAACACCCAATCCTCAGGCTTCAATCCTCAATCCTCAATCATCAAATCTCAATCTCCAATCCTCAGTCCTCAGTCCTCAAACCTCAATCCTCAACCCTCAGCCCTCAGCCCTCATTCTCAATCCTCAATCCTCAATCCTCAATCCTCAATCCTCAATTCTCAATCCTCAGTAATCAATCCTCAATCTTCAATACTCAATCGTCAATCCTCAGTCCTCAATCCTCAATCCGCAATCCTCGTTCCTCAAACCTCAATCCTCAACCCTCAGTCTTCATACTCAATTCTCAATTCTCAATCCTCAATCCTCAATCCTCAATCTTCAATCCTCAATCCTCAATCCTCAATCCTCAATCTTCAATCATCAATCCTCAATCCTCAATCCTCTATCCTCATTCTTCAGTCCTCAATACCCAATCCTCAATCTTCAATCCTCAATCCTCAATCCTCAATTCTCAATCCTCAATCCTCTGTCCTCAGTCCTCCAACCTCAATCCTCAATCCTCAATCCTCAATCCTCAATCGTCAGGCTTCAATCCTCAATACCCAATCCTCAGCCTTCAATCTTCAATCCTCAGTCCTCAATTCTCAATCCTCAATCCTCAGTCCTCAGACCTCAAACCTCAATCCCCAACCCTCAGCCCGCATCCTCATTCCTCAATCCTCAATCGTCAATCCTCAATCCTCAATCCTCAATCCTCAGTCCTCATTCTTCAATCCTCAATCTTCAATCATCAATACTCAGTCTTCAATCCTCAATCCTCAATCTTCAATCCTCAATCCTCAATCCTCAATTCTCACTCCTCAATACTCAATCCTCAATCGTCAATCCTCTATCCCCAATCCTCAATCTTCAATCATCAATCCTCAATCTTCAATCCTCAATCCTCAATCTTCAATCCTCAATACTCAATCTTCAATCCTCAAACCTCAATCCTCAATCCTCAATGCTCAATCCTCAATCCTCAATCCTCAACCCTCAATCTGCAATCCTCAATACTCAATCTCCAATCCTCAATCCTCAATCCTCAATCCTCAATCCTCATTCTTCAATCCTCAATACCCAATCCTCAATACCCAATCCTCAATCTTCAATCCTCAATCCTCAATCCTCAATTCTCAATCCCCAATCCTCAATCCACAGACCTCAATCTTCAATCCTCAATACTCAATATTCAATATTCAATCCTCAATCCTCAACCCTCTGTCCTCAATCCTCAATCCTCAATCCTCAATCCTCAATCTTCAATCCTCAATACTCAATCTTCAATAATCAATCCTCAATTCTCAATCCTCAATACTCAAACCTCAATCGTCAACCCTCAATACCCAATCCTCAATCTTCAATCCTCAATCCTCAATCCTCAATCCTCAATCCTCAATCTTCAATCCCCAATAATCAATCTTCAATCCTCAATCCTCAATCCTCAATCCTGAATCCTCAATTCTCAATCCCCAAACTCCAATCCTCGATACTCAGTCTTCAATCCTCAATCCTCAATCCTCAATCCTCATTCTTCAACCCTCAATACACAATCCTCAATCTTCAATCCTCCATCCCCAATCCTCAATTCTCAATCCTCAATCCTCAGTCCTCAGTCCTCAAACCTCAATCCTCAACCCTCAGCCCACATTCTCAGTCCTCAATCCTCAATTCTCAGTCCTCAGCCCTCAAACCTCAATCCTCAATTATCAATCCTCAATCCTCAATCTTCAATCCTCAATACTCAATCTTCAATCCTCAATCCTCAGTCCTCAATACTCAACTATCAGTCCTCAATTCTCAATACTCAATCCTCAATCCTCAATCTTCAATCCTCAATACTCAATCTTCAATTCTCAATCTTCAATCCTCAATCCTCAATGCTCAATCCTCAATCCTCAATCCTCAACCCTCAATCTTCAATCCTCAATACTCAATCTGCAACCCTCAATCCTCAGTCCTCAATCCTCAATACTCATTCTTCAATCCTCAATACCCAATCCTCAATCTTCAATCCTCAACCCACAATCCTCAATCCTCAATCCTCAATCCTCAATGCTCAATCCTCAATCCTCAATCCTCAACCCTCAATCTTCAATCCTCAATCCTCATTCTTCAATCCTCAGACCTCAAACATCAATACTCAACCCTCAGTCCTCGTCCTCAATCCACAACACTCAATCCTCGATCATCAATCTTCAATCATCAATATTCAATCTTCAATCCTCAATCCTCAATCCTCAATACTCAATCCTCAATACTCAACCATCAGCCCTCAATCCTCAATACTCAATAGAATATCCTGAATTCTCAGGATTCAATACTCAAACCTCAACACTCAACCCTCAACCCTCAATCCTCAATCCTCAATCCTCAATCGTCAATCCTCAATACTCAATCTTCAACCCTCCATTCTCAATCCTCAATCCTCAATCCTCAATCCTCAATCCTCAATCCTCAATCCTCAATCGTCAGGCTTCAATCCTCAATACCCAATCCTCAATCTTCGATCCTCAATCCTCAATCCTCAATTCTCAATCCTCAATCCTCTGTCCTCAGTCCTCTAACCTCAACCCTCAACCCTCAGCCCTCATCCTCAATCCTCAATACTCAATCCTCAATCCTCAATCTTCAATCCTCAATACTCAATCCTGAATAATCAATCCTCAATTCTCAATCCTCAATACTCAATCCTCAATCCTCAATCTTCAATCATCAATACTCAGTCTTCAATCCTCAATCCTCAATCCTCAATCCTCAATCCTCATTATTCAATCCTCAATACACAATCCTCAATCTTCAATCCTCAATCCTCAATCCTCAATCCTCAATCCTCAGACCTCAAACATCAATACTCAGCCCTCAGTCCTCGTCCTCAATCCACAACAATCAATCCTCAATCCTCATTCTTCAATCATCAATATTCCATCTTCAGTCCTCAATCTTCAATCCTCAATCCTCAATCCTCAATTCTCACTCCTCAATACTCAATCCTCAATCGTCAATCCTCTATCCCCAATCCTCAATCTTCAATCATCAATCCTCAATCTTCAATCCTCAATCCTCAATCTTCAATCCTCAATACTCAATCTTCAATCCTCAAACCTCAATCCTCAATCCTCAATGCTCAATCCTCAATCCTCAATCCTCAACCCTCAATCTGCAATCCTCAATACTCAATCTCCAATCCTCAATCCTCAATCCTCAATCCTCAATCCTCATTCTTCAATCCTCAATACCCAATCCTCAATACCCAATCCTCAATCTTCAATCCTCAATCCTCAATCCTCAATTCTCAATCCTCAATCCTCAATCCACAGACCTCAATCTTCAATCCTCAATACTCAATATTCAATATTCAATCCTCAATCCTCAACCCTCTGTCCTCAATCCTCAATCCTCAATCCTCAGACCACAAACATCAATACTCAGCCCTCAGTCCTCGTCCTCAATACACAACCCTCAACCCTCGATCCTCAACCTTCAATCATCAATATTCTATCTTCAATCCTCAATCCTCAATACTCAATACTCAAACCTCAATCCTCAACACTCAACTATCAATCCTCAATTCTCAATACTCAATAGAATATCCTGAATTCTCAGGATTCAATACTCAAACCTCAACCCTCAACCCTCAGCCCTCATTCTCAATCCTCAATCCTCAATCCTCAATCCTCAATATTCAATCCACAATTCTCAATCTTCAATCCTCAATCCTCAATCCTCAATCCTCAATCCTCAATTCTCGATCCTCAGTAATCAGTCCTCAATCTTCAATACTCAATCGTCAATCCTCAGTCCTCAATCCTAAATCCGCAATCCTCGTTCCTCAAACCTCAATCCTCAACCCTCAGTCTTCATACTCGATTCTCAATTCTCAATCCTCAATCCCCAATCCTCAATCTTCAATCCTCAATAATCAATCTCCAATCCTAGATACTCAATCCCCAATCCTCAATCCTTAATCCTCAGCATTCAATCCTCAACCCCAGTCCTCAATCTTCAATCCTTAATGCTCTATCCTCAATCCTCAATCCTCAGTCCTCAATCCTCTATCCTCAATCCTCAAACATCAATCCTCGATCGTCAGTCCTCGTCCTCAATACTGAACACTCAATCCTCAGTCCTCAATCTTCAATCCTCAATACTCAATATTCAATCCTCAATCCTCAATCCTCAATCCTCAACCTTCAATCCTCAATCCTCAATCCTCAATCCTCAATCCTCATTCTTCAATCCTCAATACCCAATCCTCAATCTTCAATCCTCAATCCTCAATCCTCAATTCTCAATCCTCAATCCTCTGTCCTCAGTCCTCTTACCTCAATACTCAACCCTCAATCCTCAGTCCTCAGTCCTCAGACCTCTATCCTCAACCCTCAGCCCTCATCCTCAATCCTCAATCCTAAATTCTCAATCCTCAAACCTCAAACCTCAATCCTCAACCGTCAGTACTCGTCCTCAATCTTCAACCCTCAATCCTCAATCCTCAGTCCTCAATCCTCAGTCCTCAATCCTCAATCTTCAATCCTCAATCCTCAGTCCTCAATCCTCAATCCTCATTCTTCAATACTCAATACCCAATCCCCAGTCTACAACCCTCAATCCTCAATCATCAAATCTCAAACCCCAATCCTCAGTCCTCAGTCCTCAAACCTCAATCCTCATCCCTCAGCCCTCATCCTCAATTCTCAATCCTCAATCCTCAATCCTCAATCTTTAATCCTCAATACTCAATCTTCAATAATCAATCCTCAATTCTCAATCCTCAATCCTCAATCCTCAATCTTCAATCCTCAATCCTCAATCCTCAATACTCAATCCTCAATCCTCTGTCCTCAGTCCTCAAACCTCAATCCTCAACCCTCAGCCCTCATCCTCAATCCTCAATCCTAAATTCTCAATCCTCAAACCTCAAACCTCAATCCTCAACCGTCAGTCCTCGTCCTCAATCCTCAACACTCAATCCTCAATCCTCAGTCCTCAACCTTCAATCCTCAATACTCAATATTCAATCCTCAATCCTCAATCCTCAGTCCTCAATCCTCAATCTTCAATCCTCAATCCGCAGTCCTCAATCCTCAATCCTCATCCTTCAATACTCAATACCCAATCCTCAGTCTTCAATCCTCAATCCTCAATCCTCAATCGTCAATCCTCAATCCTCATTCTACAATCCTCAATACCCAATCCTCAATCTTCAATCCTCAATACTCAATCTTCAATCCTCGATCTTCAATCCTCAATACTCAATCTTCAATGCTCAATCCTCAATCCTCAATCCTCAATGCTCAATCCTCAATCCTCAATCCTCAACCCTCAATCTTCAATCCTCAATCCTCATTCTTCAATCCCCAGACCTCAAACATCAATACTCAACCCTCAGTCCTCGTCCTCAATCCACAACACTCAATCCTCGATCATCAATCTTCAATCATCAATATTCAATCTTCAATCCTCAATCCTCAATCCTCAATACTCAATCCTCAATACTCAACCATCAGCCCTCAATCCTCAATACTCAATAGAATATCCTGAATTCTCAGGATTCAATACTCAAACCTCAACACTCAACCCTCAACCCTCAATCCTCAATCCTCAATCCTCAATCGTCAATCCTCAATACTCAATCTTCAACCCTCCATTCTCAATCCTCAATCCTCAATCCTCAATCCTCAATCCTCAATCCTCAATCGTCAGGCTTCAATCCTCAATACCCAATCCTCAATCTTCGATCCTCAATCCTCAATCCTCAATTCTCAATCCTCAATCCTCTGTCCTCTGTCCTCTAACCTCAACCCTCAACCCTCAGCCCTCATCCTCAATCCTCAATACTCAATCCTCAATCCTCAATCTTCAATCCTCAATACTCAATCCTGAATAATCAATCCTCAATTCTCAATCCTCAATACTCAATCCTCAATCCTCGATCTTCAATCATCAATACTCAGTCTTCAATCCTCAATCCTCAATCCTCAATCCTCAATCCTCATTATTCAATCCTCAATACACAATCCTCAATCTTCAATCCTCAATCCTCAATCCTCAATCCTCAATCCTCAATCTTCAATCCTCAATACTCAATCTTCAATCCTCAAACCTCAATCCTCAATCCTCAATGCTCAATCCTCAATCCTCAATCCTCAGTCCTCATTCTTCAATCCTCAATCTTCAATCATCAATACTCAGTCTTCAATCCTCAATCCTCAATCTTCAATCCTCAATCCTCAATCGTCAATCCTCTATCCCCAATCCTCAATCTTCAATCATCAATCCTCAATCTTCAATCCTCAATCCTCAATCTTCAATCCTCAATACTCAATCTTCAATCCTCAAACCTCAATCCTCAATCCTCAATGCTCAATCCTCAATCCTCAATCCTCAACCCTCAATCTGCAATCCTCAATACTCAATCTCCAATCCTCAATCCTCAATCCTCAATCCTCAATCCTCATTCTTCAATCCTCAATACCCAATCCTCAATACCCAATCCTCAATCTTCAATCCTCAATCCTCAATCCTCAATTCTCAATCCCCAATCCTCAATCCACAGACCTCAATCTTCAATCCTCAATACTCAATATTCAATATTCAATCCTCAATCCTCAACCCTCTGTCCTCAATCCTCAATCCTCAATCCTCAATCCTCAGTCCTCAAACCTCAATCCTCAACCCTCAGCCCTCATCCTCAATCCTCAATCCTAAATTCTCAATCCTCAAACCTCAAACCTCAATCCTCAACCGTCAGTCCCCGTCCTCAATCCTCAACCCTCAATCCTCTATCCTCAGTCCTCAATCTTCAATCCTCAATACTCAATATTCAATCCTCAATCCTCAACCCTCTGTCCTCAATCCTCAATCTTCAATCCTCAATCCTCAGTCCTCAATCCTCAATCCTCATTCTTCATTACTCAATACCCAATCCTCAGTCTTCAATCCTCAATCCTCAATCCTCAAATCTCAATCCCCAATCCTCAGTCCTCAGTCCTCAAACCTCAATCCTCAACCCTCAGCCCTCATCCTCAATTCTCAATCCTCAATCCTCAATCCTCAATCCTCAATCTTCAATCCTCAATACTCAATCTTCAATAATCAATCCTCAATTCTCAATCCTCAATACTCAAACCTCAATCGTCAACCCTCAATACCCAATCCTCAATCTTCAATCCTCAATCCTCAATCCTCAATCCTCAATCCTCAATCTTCAATCCCCAATAATCAATCTTCAATCCTCAATCCTCAATCCTCAATCCTGAATCCTCAATTCTCAATCCCCAAACTCCAATCCTCGATACTCAGTCTTCAATCCTCAATCCTCAATCCTCAATTCTCATTCTTCAACCCTCAATACACAATCCTCAATCTTCAATCCTCCATCCCCAATCCTCAATTCTCAATCCTCAATCCTCAGTCCTCAGTCCTCAAACCTCAATCCTCAACCCTCAGCCCACATTCTCAGTCCTCAATCCTCAATTCTCAGTCCTCAGCCCTCAAACCTCAATCCTCAATTATCAATCCTCAATCCTCAATCTTCAATCCTCAATACTCAATCTTCAATCCTCAATCCTCAGTCCTCAATACTCAACTATCAGTCCTCAATTCTCAATACTCAATCCTCAATCCTCAATCTTCAATCCTCAATACTCAATCTTCAATTCTCAATCTTCAATCCTCAATCCTCAATGCTCAATCCTCAATCCTCAATCCTCAACCCTCAATCTTCAATCCTCAATACTCAATCTGCAACCCTCAATCCTCAGTCCTCAATCCTCAATACTCATTCTTCAATCCTCAATACCCAATCCTCAATCTTCAATCCTCAACCCACTATCCTCAATCCTCAATCCTCAATCCTCAATGCTCAATCCTCAATCCTCAATCCTCAACCCTCAATCTTCAATCCTCAATCCTCATTCTTCAATCCTCAGACCTCAAACATCAATACTCAACCCTCAGTCCTCGTCCTCAATCCACAACACTCAATCCTCGATCATCAATCTTCAATCATCAATATTCAATCTTCAATCCTCAATCCTCAATCCTCAATACTCAATCCTCAATACTCAACCATCAGCCCTCAATCCTCAATACTCAATAGAATATCCTGAATTCTCAGGATTCAATACTCAAACCTCAACACTCAACCCTCAACCCTCAATCCTCAATCCTCAATCCTCAATCGTCAATCCTCAATACTCAATCTTCAACCCTCCATTCTCAATCCTCAATCCTCAATCCTCAATCCTCAATCCTCAATCCTCAATCCTCAATCGTCAGGCTTCAATCCTCAATACCCAATCCTCAATCTTCGATCCTCAATCCTCAATCCTCAATTCTCAATCCTCAATCCTCTGTCCTCAGTCCTCTAACCTCAACCCTCAACCCTCAGCCCTCATCCTCAATCCTCAATACTCAATCCTCAATCCTCAATCTTCAATCCTCAATACTCAATCCTGAATAATCAATCCTCAATTCTCAATCCTCAATACTCAATCCTCAATCCTCAATCTTCAATCATCAATACTCAGTCTTCAATCCTCAATCCTCAATCCTCAATCCTCAATCCTCATTATTCAATCCTCAATACACAATCCTCAATCTTCAATCCTCAATCCTCAATCCTCAATCCTCAATCCTCAGACCTCAAACATCAATATTCAGCCCTCAGTCCTCGTCCTCAATCCACAACAATCAATCCTCAATCCTCATTCTTCAATCATCAATATTCCATCTTCAGTCCTCAATCCTCAATCCTCAATCCTCAATCCTCAATGTTCAATCCGCAATACCCAATCCTCAATCTTCCATCCCCAATCCTCAATCCTCAATCCTCAATCCTCAATCCTCAATCCTCAATCCTCAATCGTCAGGCTTCAATCCTCAATACCCAATCCTCAGCCTTCAATCTTCAATCCTCAGTCCTCAATTCTCAATCCTCAATCCTCAGTCCTCAGACCTCAAACCTCAATCCCCAACCCTCAGCCCGCATCCTCATTCCTCAATCCTCAATCGTCAATCCTCAATCCTCAATCCTCAATCCTCAATCCTCAATCCTCATTCTACAATCCTCAATACCCAATCCTCAATCTTCAATCCTCAATACTCAATCTTCAATCCTCGATCTTCAATCCTCAATACTCAATCTTCAATGCTCAATCCTCAATCCTCAATCCTCAATGCTCAATCCTCAATCCTCAATCCTCAACCCTCAATCTTCAATCCTCAATCCTCATTCTTCAATCCCCAGACCTCAAACATCAATACTCAACCCTCAGTCCTCGTCCTCAATCCACAACACTCAATCCTCGATCATCAATCTTCAATCATCAATATTCAATCTTCAATCCTCAATCCTCAATCCTCAATACTCAATCCTCAATACTCAACCATCAGCCCTCAATCCTCAATACTCAATAGAATATCCTGAATTCTCAGGATTCAATACTCAAACCTCAACACTCAACCCTCAACCCTCAATCCTCAATCCTCAATCCTCAATCGTCAATCCTCAATACTCAATCTTCAACCCTCCATTCTCAATCCTCAATCCTCAATCCTCAATCCTCAATCCTCAATCCTCAATCGTCAGGCTTCAATCCTCAATACCCAATCCTCAATCTTCGATCCTCAATCCTCAATCCTCAATTCTCAATCCTCAATCCTCTGTCCTCTGTCCTCTAACCTCAACCCTCAACCCTCAGCCCTCATCCTCAATCCTCAATACTCAATCCTCAATCCTCAATCTTCAATCCTCAATACTCAATCCTGAATAATCAATCCTCAATTCTCAATCCTCAATACTCAATCCTCAATCCTCGATCTTCAATCATCAATACTCAGTCTTCAATCCTCAATCCTCAATCCTCAATCCTCAATCCTCATTATTCAATCCTCAATACACAATCCTCAATCTTCAATCCTCAATCCTCAATCCTCAATCCTCAATCCTCAATCTTCAATCCTCAATACTCAATCTTCAATCCTCAAACCTCAATCCTCAATCCTCAATGCTCAATCCTCAATCCTCAATCCTCAGTCCTCATTCTTCAATCCTCAATCTTCAATCATCAATACTCAGTCTTCAATCCTCAATCCTCAATCTTCAATCCTCAATCCTCAATCGTCAATCCTCTATCCCCAATCCTCAATCTTCAATCATCAATCCTCAATCTTCAATCCTCAATCCTCAATCTTCAATCCTCAATACTCAATCTTCAATCCTCAAACCTCAATCCTCAATCCTCAATGCTCAATCCTCAATCCTCAATCCTCAACCCTCAATCTGCAATCCTCAATACTCAATCTCCAATCCTCAATCCTCAATCCTCAATCCTCAATCCTCATTCTTCAATCCTCAATACCCAATCCTCAATACCCAATCCTCAATCTTCAATCCTCAATCCTCAATCCTCAATTCTCAATCCCCAATCCTCAATCCACAGACCTCAATCTTCAATCCTCAATACTCAATATTCAATATTCAATCCTCAATCCTCAACCCTCTGTCCTCAATCCTCAATCCTCAATCCTCAATCCTCAGTCCTCAAACCTCAATCCTCAACCCTCAGCCCTCATCCTCAATCCTCAATCCTAAATTCTCAATCCTCAAACCTCAAACCTCAATCCTCAACCGTCAGTCCCCGTCCTCAATCCTCAACCCTCAATCCTCTATCCTCAGTCCTCAATCTTCAATCCTCAATACTCAATATTCAATCCTCAATCCTCAACCCTCTGTCCTCAATCCTCAATCTTCAATCCTCAATCCTCAGTCCTCAATCCTCAATCCTCATTCTTCATTACTCAATACCCAATCCTCAGTCTTCAATCCTCAATCCTCAATCCTCAAATCTCAATCCCCAATCCTCAGTCCTCAGTCCTCAAACCTCAATCCTCAACCCTCAGCCCTCATCCTCAATTCTCAATCCTCAATCCTCAATCCTCAATCCTCAATCTTCAATCCTCAATACTCAATCTTCAATAATCAATCCTCAATTCTCAATCCTCAATACTCAAACCTCAATCGTCAACCCTCAATACCCAATCCTCAATCTTCAATCCTCAATCCTCAATCCTCAATCCTCAATCCTCAATCTTCAATCCCCAATAATCAATCTTCAATCCTCAATCCTCAATCCTCAATCCTGAATCCTCAATTCTCAATCCCCAAACTCCAATCCTCGATACTCAGTCTTCAATCCTCAATCCTCAATCCTCAATTCTCATTCTTCAACCCTCAATACACAATCCTCAATCTTCAATCCTCCATCCCCAATCCTCAATTCTCAATCCTCAATCCTCAGTCCTCAGTCCTCAAACCTCAATCCTCAACCCTCAGCCCACATTCTCAGTCCTCAATCCTCAATTCTCAGTCCTCAGCCCTCAAACCTCAATCCTCAATTATCAATCCTCAATCCTCAATCTTCAATCCTCAATACTCAATCTTCAATCCTCAATCCTCAGTCCTCAATACTCAACTATCAGTCCTCAATTCTCAATACTCAATCCTCAATCCTCAATCTTCAATCCTCAATACTCAATCTTCAATTCTCAATCTTCAATCCTCAATCCTCAATGCTCAATCCTCAATCCTCAATCCTCAACCCTCAATCTTCAATCCTCAATACTCAATCTGCAACCCTCAATCCTCAGTCCTCAATCCTCAATACTCATTCTTCAATCCTCAATACCCAATCCTCAATCTTCAATCCTCAACCCACTATCCTCAATCCTCAATCCTCAATCCTCAATGCTCAATCCTCAATCCTCAATCCTCAACCCTCAATCTTCAATCCTCAATCCTCATTCTTCAATCCTCAGACCTCAAACATCAATACTCAACCCTCAGTCCTCGTCCTCAATCCACAACACTCAATCCTCGATCATCAATCTTCAATCATCAATATTCAATCTTCAATCCTCAATCCTCAATCCTCAATACTCAATCCTCAATACTCAACCATCAGCCCTCAATCCTCAATACTCAATAGAATATCCTGAATTCTCAGGATTCAATACTCAAACCTCAACACTCAACCCTCAACCCTCAATCCTCAATCCTCAATCCTCAATCGTCAATCCTCAATACTCAATCTTCAACCCTCCATTCTCAATCCTCAATCCTCAATCCTCAATCCTCAATCCTCAATCCTCAATCCTCAATCGTCAGGCTTCAATCCTCAATACCCAATCCTCAATCTTCGATCCTCAATCCTCAATCCTCAATTCTCAATCCTCAATCCTCTGTCCTCAGTCCTCTAACCTCAACCCTCAACCCTCAGCCCTCATCCTCAATCCTCAATACTCAATCCTCAATCCTCAATCTTCAATCCTCAATACTCAATCCTGAATAATCAATCCTCAATTCTCAATCCTCAATACTCAATCCTCAATCCTCAATCTTCAATCATCAATACTCAGTCTTCAATCCTCAATCCTCAATCCTCAATCCTCAATCCTCATTATTCAATCCTCAATACACAATCCTCAATCTTCAATCCTCAATCCTCAATCCTCAATCCTCAATCCTCAGACCTCAAACATCAATATTCAGCCCTCAGTCCTCGTCCTCAATCCACAACAATCAATCCTCAATCCTCATTCTTCAATCATCAATATTCCATCTTCAGTCCTCAATCCTCAATCCTCAATCCTCAATCCTCAATGTTCAATCCGCAATACCCAATCCTCAATCTTCCATCCCCAATCCTCAATCCTCAATCCTCAATCCTCAATCCTCAATCCTCAATCCTCAATCGTCAGGCTTCAATCCTCAATACCCAATCCTCAGCCTTCAATCTTCAATCCTCAGTCCTCAATTCTCAATCCTCAATCCTCAGTCCTCAGACCTCAAACCTCAATCCCCAACCCTCAGCCCGCATCCTCATTCCTCAATCCTCAATCGTCAATCCTCAATCCTCAATCCTCAACCCTCAATCCTCAATGTTCAACACTCAATACCCAACCCTCAGTCTTCAATCCTCAATCCTCAATCCTCAATCTTTAATCCTCAATCCTCAGTCCTCAAACCTCAATTCTGAATCCTCAATCCTGAATCCTCAATCTTCACCCCTCAGTCCTCAACAATCAGTTGTCATTCCTCAATCCTCAGTAGAATATCCTCAATTCACAGCTTTCAATACTCAATACTCAATATGCAATCTTCCAACCTGTATCCACAAACATCAATTTTCACCACTCAACCCTCAGCACTCATTCCTCAATGTTCAATCCTCAACCCTCAACTCTCAATCTTCGATCCTCAATACTGTATCTTCAATCCTCAATCCTCAATCCTCAATGTTCAATCCTCAACATCCAATCCTCAATCTTCAATCCTCAATCCTCAATCCTCAATCCTCAATCCTCAATCCTCAATCCTCTGTCCTCAAACCTCAATCCTGAATCCTCAATACTGAATCCTCAATCTTCAGCCCTCAGTACTCAACAATCAGTTGCCAAACCTCAATCCTCAATAGAATGTCATCAATTCACAGTTTTCAATACTCAATACTCAATCTGCAATCTTCAAATCTCTATCCACAAACATCAATTCTCATCACTCAACCCTCGACACTCAGTCCCCAATCCTCAATGTTCAATCCTCAATCCTCAATCCTCAATACTCAAACCTCAATCCTCAACACTCAACTATCAATCCTCAATTCTCAATACTCAATAGAATATCCTGAATTCTCAGGATTCAATACTCAAACCTCAACCCTCAACCCTCAGCCCTCATTCTCAATCCTCAATCCTCAATCCTCAATCCTCAATCCTCAATTCTCAATCCTCAGTAATCAATCCTCAATCCTCAGTCGTCGATCCTCAATCCCCAATCCTCAATCTTCAATCCTCAATACTCAATCCCCAATCCTCAATCCTCAATCCTCAATCTTCAATCCTCAATCCTCAATCGTCATTCGTCAATCCTCATTCTTCAATCCTCAATACCCAATCCTCAATCTGCAACCTTCAACCCTCAATCCTCAACTCTCAATCCTCAAACCTCAATCCTCAATCCTCAATCCCCAATCCTCAATCCTCAATCCTCAATCTTCAATCCTCAATCCTCAATCGTCATTCGTCAATCCTCATTCTTCAATCCTCAATACCCAATCCTCAATCTTCAATCTTCAACCCTCAATCCTCAACTCTCAATCCTCAAACCTCAATCCTCAACCCTCAGCCCTCATCCTCAATCCTCAATCCTCAATCCTCAATCGTCATTCTTCAATCCTCAATACTCAATCTTCAATCCTCAATCCTCAATCCTCAATCCTCAAACCTCATTCTACAATCCTCAATACCCAATCCTCAATCTTCAACCCTCAATCCTCAATCCTCAATACTCAATCCTCAATCCTCAGTCCTCAGTCCTCAAACCTCAATCCTCAACCCTCAGCCCTCATCCTCAATCCTCAATCCTAAATTCTCAATCCTCAAACCTCAAACCTCAATCCTCAACCGTCAGCCCTCGTCCTCAATCCTCAACCCTCAGTCCTCAATCCTCAGTCCTCAATCTTCAATCCTCAATACTCAATATTCAATCCTCAATCCTCAATCCTCAGTCCTCAATCCTCAATCTTCAATCCTCAATCCTCAGTCCTCAATCCTCAATCCTCATTCTTCAATACTCAACACCCAATCCTCAGGCTTCAATCCTCAATCCTCAATCATCAAATCTCAATCCCCAATCCTCAGTCCTCAGTCCTCAAACCTCAATCCTCAACCCTCAGCCCTCAGCCCTCATTCTCAATCCTCAATCCTCAATCCTCAATCCTCAATCCTCAATCCTCAATCCTCAGTAATCAATCCTCAATCTTCAATACTCAATCGTCAATCCTCAGTCCTCAATCCTCAATCCGCAATACTCGTTCCTCGAACCTCAATCCTCAACCCTCAGCCTTCATACTCAATTCTCAATTCTCAATCCTCAATCCTCAATCCTCAATCTTCAATCCTCAATCCTCAATCCTCAATCCTCAATCTTCAATCATCAATCCTCAATCCTCAATCCTCTATCCTCATTCTTCAGTCCTCAATACCCAATCCTCAATCTTCAATCCTCAATCCTCAATCCTCAATTCTCAATCCTCAATCCTCTGTCCTCAGTCCTCCAACCTCAATCCTCAATCCTCAATCCTCAATCCTCAATCCTGATTCTACAATACTCAATACCCAATCCTCAATCTTCAATCCTCAATCCTCAATCCTCAATCCTCAATCTTCAATCCTCAATACTCAATCTTCAATCCTCAATCCTCAATCCTCAATCCTCAATGCTCAATCCTCAATCCTCAACCTTCAATCCTCAATACTCAATCTTCAATCCTCAATCCTCAAACCTCAATCCTCAATGCTCAATCCTCAATCCTCAATCCTCAACCCTCAATCTGCAATCCTCGATGCTCAATCTCCAATCCTCAATCCTCAATCCTCAATCCTCAATCCTCAATCCTCAATTCTCACTCCTCAATACTCAATCCTCAATTGTCAATCCTCTATCCCCAATCCTCAATCTTCAATCTTCAATCCTCAATCCTCAATCCTCAATCCTCAACCTTCAATCCTCAATACTCAATCTTCAATCCTCAATCCTCAAACCTCAATCCTCAATGCTCAATCCTCAATCCTCAATCCTCAACCCTCAATCTGCAATCCTCGATGCTCAATCTCCAATCCTCAATCCTCAATCCTCAATCCTCAATCCTCATTCTTCAATCCTCAATACCCAATACTCAATCTTCTACCATCAATCCTCAATCCTCAATTCTCAATCCTCAAACCTCAATCCACAGACCTCAATCCTCAACCTTCAATCCTCAATACTCAACCTTCAATCCTCTATCCCCAATCCTCAATCATCAACCCTCATTCTCCAATCCTCAACACCCAATCCTCAATCTTCAATCCTCAATCCCCAATCCTCAATCCTCAATCCTCAATCTTCAATCCTCAATCCTCAATCGTCATTCGTCAATCCTCATTCTTCAATCCTCAATACCCAATCCTCAATCTTCAATCTTCAACCCTCAATCCTCAACTCTCAATCCTCAAACCTCAATCCTCAACCCTCAGCCCTCATCCTCAATCCTCAATCCTCAATCCTCAATCGTCATTCTTCAATCCTCAATACTCAATCTTCAATCCTCAATCCTCAATCCTCAATCCTCAAACCTCATTCTACAATCCTCAATACCCAATCCTCAATCTTCAACCCTCAATCCTCAATCCTCAATACTCAATCCTCAATCCTCAGTCCTCAGTCCTCAAACCTCAATCCTCAACCCTCAGCCCTCATCCTCAATCCTCAATCCTAAATTCTCAATCCTCAAACCTCAAACCTCAATCCTCAACCGTCAGCCCTCGTCCTCAATCCTCAACCCTCAGTCCTCAATCCTCAGTCCTCAATCTTCAATCCTCAATACTCAATATTCAATCCTCAATCCTCAATCCTCAGTCCTCAATCCTCAATCTTCAATCCTCAATCCTCAGTCCTCAATCCTCAATCCTCATTCTTCAATACTCAACACCCAATCCTCAGGCTTCAATCCTCAATCCTCAATCATCAAATCTCAATCCCCAATCCTCAGTCCTCAGTCCTCAAACCTCAATCCTCAACCCTCAGCCCTCAGCCCTCATTCTCAATCCTCAATCCTCAATCCTCAATCCTCAATCCTCAATCCTCAATCCTCAGTAATCAATCCTCAATCTTCAATACTCAATCGTCAATCCTCAGTCCTCAATCCTCAATCCGCAATACTCGTTCCTCGAACCTCAATCCTCAACCCTCAGCCTTCATACTCAATTCTCAATTCTCAATCCTCAATCCTCAATCCTCAATCTTCAATCCTCAATCCTCAATCCTCAATCCTCAATCTTCAATCATCAATCCTCAATCCTCAATCCTCTATCCTCATTCTTCAGTCCTCAATACCCAATCCTCAATCTTCAATCCTCAATCCTCAATCCTCAATTCTCAATCCTCAATCCTCTGTCCTCAGTCCTCCAACCTCAATCCTCAATCCTCAATCCTCAATCCTCAATCCTGATTCTACAATACTCAATACCCAATCCTCAATCTTCAATCCTCAATCCTCAATCCTCAATCCTCAATCTTCAATCCTCAATACTCAATCTTCAATCCTCAATCCTCAATCCTCAATCCTCAATGCTCAATCCTCAATCCTCAACCTTCAATCCTCAATACTCAATCTTCAATCCTCAATCCTCAAACCTCAATCCTCAATGCTCAATCCTCAATCCTCAATCCTCAACCCTCAATCTGCAATCCTCGATGCTCAATCTCCAATCCTCAATCCTCAATCCTCAATCCTCAATCCTCAATCCTCAATTCTCACTCCTCAATACTCAATCCTCCATTGTCAATCCTCTATCCCCAATCCTCAATCTTCAATCTTCAATCCTCAATCCTCAATCCTCAATCCTCAACCTTCAATCCTCAATACTCAATCTTCAATCCTCAATCCTCAAACCTCAATCCTCAATGCTCAATCCTCAATCCTCAATCCTCAACCCTCAATCTGCAATCCTCGATGCTCAATCTCCAATCCTCAATCCTCAATCCTCAATCCTCAATCCTCATTCTTCAATCCTCAATACCCAATACTCAATCTTCTACCATCAATCCTCAATCCTCAATTCTCAATCCTCAAACCTCAATCCACAGACCTCAATCCTCAACCTTCAATCCTCAATACTCAACCTTCAATCCTCTATCCCCAATCCTCAATCATCAACCCTCATTCTCCAATCCTCAACACCCAATCCTCAATCTTCAATCCTCAATCCTCAATCCTCAATTCTCAATCCTCAATCCTCAATCCTCAGACCACAAACATCAATACTCAGCCCTCAGTCCTCGTCCTCAATACACAACCCTCAACCCTCGATCCTCAACCTTCTATCATCAATATTCAATCTTCAATCCTCAATCCTCAATCCTCAATACTCAAACCTCAATCCTCAATACTCAACTATCAATCCTCAATTCTCAATACTCAATAGAATATCCTGAATTCTCAGGATTCAATACTCAAACCTCAACCCTCAACCCTCAGCCCTCATTCTCAATTCCTCAATCCTCAATACTCAATCCTCAATATTCAATTCACAATTCTCAATCTTCAATCCTCAATCCTCAATCCTCAATCCTCAAACCTCAATTCTCGATCCTCAGTAATCAATCCTCAATCTTCAATACTCAATCGTCAATCCTCAGTCCTCAATCCTCAATCCTCAATCTTCAATCCTCAATTCCCAATCCTCAATCTTAAATCCTCAATACTCAATCTACAATCCTCAATCCTCAATCCTCAATCCTAAAACCTCAATCCTCATTCTTCAATCCTCAACACCCAATCCTCAATCTTCAATCCTCAATCCTCAATCCTCAATCGTCAATCCTCTATCCCCAATCCTCAATCTTCAATCATCAATCCTCAATCTTCAACCCTCAATCCTCAATCCTCAATGCTCAATCCTCAATCCTCAATCCTCAACCCTCAATCTGCAATCCTCAATACTCAATCTCCAATCCTCAATCCTCAATCCTCAATCCTCAATCCTCATTCTTCAATCCTCAATACCCAATCCTCAATACCCAATCCTCAATCTTCAATCCTCAATCCTCAATCCTCAATTCTCAATCCTCAATCCTCAATCCACAGACCTCAATCCTCAATATTCAATCCTCAATACTCAATCTTCAATCCTCTATCCCCAATCCTCAATCCTCAATCCTCATTCTCCAATCCTCAACACCCAATCCTCAATCTTCAATCCTCAATCCTCAATCCTCAATTCTCAATCCTCAATCCTCAATCCTCAGACCACAAACATCAATACTCAACCCTCAGTCCTCGTCCTCAATACACAACCCTCAACCCTCGATCCTCAACCTTCAATCATCAATATTCAATCTTCAATCCTCAATCCTCAATCCTCAACACTCAAACCTCAATCCTCAACACTCAACTATCAATCCTCAATTCTCAATACTCAATAGAATATCCTGAATTCTCAGGATTCAATACTCAAACCTCAACCCTCAACCCTCAGCCCTCATTCTCAATCCTCAATCCTCAATCCTCTATCCTCAATATTCAATCCACAATTCTCAATCTTCAATCCTCAATCCTCAATCTTAAATCCACCATCCTCAATCCTCAATCCTCTATCCTCAATCCTCAATCGTCAGGCTTCAATCCTCAATACCCAATCCTCAGTCTTCAATCTTCAATCCTTTAATCCTCAACTCTCAATCCTCAATCCTCAGTCCTCAGACCTCAAACCTCAATCCCCAACCCTCAGACCTCATCCTCATTCCTCAATCCTCAATCGTCAATCTTCAATCCTCAATCCTCAACGCTCAATCCTCAATGTTCAATCCTCAATACCCAATCCTCAGTCTTCAATCCTCAATCCTCAAACCTCAATCTTCAATCCTCAGTCCTCAGTCCTCAAACCTCAATTCTGAATCCTCAATCCTGATTCCTCAACCTTCAGCCCTCAGTCCTCAACAATCAGTTGTCATTCCTCAATCCTGAATAGAATATCCTCAATTCACAGCATTCAAAGCTCAATACTCAATCTGCAATCTTCCAACCTGTATCCACAAACATCAGTTTTCACCACTCAACCCTCAGCACTCATTCCACAATGTTCAATCCTCAATCCTCAACTCTCAATCTTCGTTCCTCAATACTGTATCTTCAATCCTCAATCCTCAATCCTCAATCCTCAGTCCTCAAACCTCATTCTTCAATCCTCAATACCCTATCCTCAATCTTCAATCCTCAATACTCAATCCTCAACTCTCAATCCTCAATCCTCAATCCTCAATCCTCAGACCTCAAACGTCAATATTCAACCCTCAGTCCTCGTCCTCAATCCACAAACCTCAATCCTCAATCCTCAATCTTCATTCATCAATATTCAACCTTCCATCCCCAATCCTCAACCCTCAATCCTCAATCCTCAATCCTCAATGTTCAATCCTCAACACCCAATCCTCAATCTTCAATCCTCAATCCTCAATCCTCAATCCTCAATCTTCAATCCTCAATACTCAATCTTCAATCCTCAATCCTCAGTCCTCAATACTCAACTATCAGTCCTCAATTCTCAATACTCAATCCTCAATCCTCAATCTTCAATCCTCAATACTCAATCTTCAATTCTCAATCTTCAATCCTCAATCCTCAATGCTCAATCCTCAATCCTCAATCCTCAACCCTCAATCTTCAATCCTCAATACTCAATCTGCAACCCTCAATCCTCAGTCCTCAATCCTCAATACTCATTCTTCAATCCTCAATACCCAATCCTCAATCTTCAATCCTCAACCCACAATCCTCAATCCTCAATCCTCAATCCTCAATGCTCAATCCTCAATCCTCAATCCTCAACCCTCAATCTTCAATCCTCAATCCTCATTCTTCAATCCTCAGACCTCAAACATCAATACTCAACCCTCAGTCCTCGTCCTCAATCCACAACACTCAATCCTCGATCATCAATCTTCAATCATCAATATTCAATCTTCAATCCTCAATCCTCAATCCTCAATACTCAATCCTCAATACTCAACCATCAGCCCTCAATCCTCAATACTCAATAGAATATCCTGAATTCTCAGGATTCAATACTCAAACCTCAACACTCAACCCTCAACCCTCAATCCTCAATCCTCAATCCTCAATCGTCAATCCTCAATACTCAATCTTCAACCCTCCATTCTCAATCCTCAATCCTCAATCCTCAATCCTCAATCCTCAATCCTCAATCCTCAATCGTCAGGCTTCAATCCTCAATACCCAATCCTCAATCTTCGATCCTCAATCCTCAATCCTCAATTCTCAATCCTCAATCCTCTGTCCTCAGTCCTCTAACCTCAACCCTCAACCCTCAGCCCTCATCCTCAATCCTCAATACTCAATCCTCAATCCTCAATCTTCAATCCTCAATACTCAATCCTGAATAATCAATCCTCAATTCTCAATCCTCAATACTCAATCCTCAATCCTCAATCTTCAATCATCAATACTCAGTCTTCAATCCTCAATCCTCAATCCTCAATCCTCAATCCTCATTATTCAATCCTCAATACACAATCCTCAATCTTCAATCCTCAATCCTCAATCCTCAATCCTCAATCCTCAGACTTCAAACATCAATACTCAGCCCTCAGTCCTCGTCCTCAATCCACAACAATCAATCCTCAATCCTCATTCTTCATTCATCAATATTCCATCTTCAGTCCTCAATCCTCAATCCTCAATCCTCAATCCTCAATCCTCAATGTTCAATCCGCAATACCCAATCCTCAATCTTCAATCCCCAATCCTCAATCCTCAATCCTCAATCCTCAATCCTCAATCCTCAATCCTCAATCGTCAGGCTTCAATCCTCAATACCCAATCCTCAGCCTTCAATCTTCAATCCTCAGTCCTCAATTCTCAATCCTCAATCCTCAGACCTCAGACCTCAAACCTCAATCCCCAACCCTCAGCCCGCATCCTCATTCCTCAATCCTCAATCGTCAATCCTCAATCCTCAATCCTCAATCCTCAGTCCTCATTCTTCAATCCTCAATCTTCAATCATCAATACTCAGTCTTCAATCCTCAATCCTCAATCTTCAATCCTCAATCCTCAATCCTCAATTCTCACTCCTCAATACTCAATCCTCAATCGTCAATCCTCTATCCCCAATCCTCAATCTTCAATCATCAATCCTCAATCTTCAATCCTCAATCCTCAATCTTCAATCCTCAATACTCAATCTTCAATCCTCAAACCTCAATCCTCAATCCTCAATGCTCAATCCTCAATCCTCAATCCTCAACCCTCAATCTGCAATCCTTAATACTCAATCTCCAATCCTCAATCCTCAATCCTCAATCCTCAATCCTCATTCTTCAATCCTCAATACCCAATCCTCAGCACCCAATCCTCAATCTTCAATGCTCAATCCTCAATCCTCAATTCTCAATCCTCAATCCTCAATCCACAGACCTCAATCTTCAATCCTCAATACTCAATATTCAATATTCAATCCTCAATCCTCAACCCTCTGTCCTCAATCCTCAATCCTCAATCCTCAATCCTCAGTCCTCAAACCTCAATCCTCAACCCTCAGCCCTCATCCTCAATCCTCAATCCTAAATTCTCAATCCTCAAACCTCAAACCTCAATCCTCAACCGTCAGTCCCCGTCCTCAATCCTCAACACTCAATCCTCTATCCTCAGTCCTCAATCTTCAATCCTCAATACTCAGTATTCAATCCTCAATCCTCAACCCTCTGTCCTCAATCCTCAATCTTCAATCCTCAATCCTCAGTCCTCAATCCTCAATCCTCATTCTTCATTACTCAATACCCAATCCTCAGTTTTCAATCCTCAATCCTCAATCCTCAAATCTCAATCCCCAATCCTCAGTCCTCAGTCCTCAAACCTCAATCCTCAACCCTCAGCCCTCATCCTCAATTCTCAATCCTCAATCCTCAATCCTCAATCCTCAATCTTCAATCCTCAATACTCAATCTTCAATAATCAATCCTCAATTCTCAATCCTCAATACTCAAACCTCAATCGTCAACCCTCAATACCCAATCCTCAATCTTCAATCCTCAATCCTCAATCCTCAATCCTCAATCCTCAATCTTCAATCCCCAATAATCAATCTTCAATCCTCAATCCTCAATCCTCAATCCTGAATCCTCAATTCTCAATCCCCAAACTCCAATCCTCGATACTCAGTCTTCAATCCTCAATCCTCAATCCTCAATCCTCATTCTTCAACCCTCAATACACAATCCTCAATCTTCAATCCTCCATCCCCAATCCTCAATTCTCAATCCTCAATCCTCAGTCCTCAGTCCTCAAACCTCAATCCTCAACCCTCAGCCCACATTCTCAGTCCTCAATCCTCAATTCTCAGTCCTCAGCCCTCAAACCTCAATCCTCAATTATCAATCCTCAATCCTCAATCTTCAATCCTCAATACTCAATCTTCAATCCTCAATCCTCAGTCCTCAATACTCAACTATCAGTCCTCAATTCTCAATACTCAATCCTCAATCCTCAATCTTCAATCCTCAATACTCAATCTTCAATTCTCAATCTTCAATCCTCAATCCTCAATGCTCAATCCTCAATCCTCAATCCTCAACCCTCAATCTTCAATCCTCAATACTCAATCTGCAACCCTCAATCCTCAGTCCTCAATCCTCAATACTCATTCTTCAATCCTCAATACCCAATCCTCAATCTTCAATCCTCAACCCACAATCCTCAATCCTCAATCCTCAATCCTCAATGCTCAATCCTCAATCCTCAATCCTCAACCCTCAATCTTCAATCCTCAATCCTCATTCTTCAATCCTCAGACCTCAAACATCAATACTCAACCCTCAGTCCTCGTCCTCAATCCACAACACTCAATCCTCGATCATCAATCTTCAATCATCAATATTCAATCTTCAATCCTCAATCCTCAATCCTCAATACTCAATCCTCAATACTCAACCATCAGCCCTCAATCCTCAATACTCAATAGAATATCCTGAATTCTCAGGATTCAATACTCAAACCTCAACACTCAACCCTCAACCCTCAATCCTCAATCCTCAATCCTCAATCGTCAATCCTCAATACTCAATCTTCAACCCTCCATTCTCAATCCTCAATCCTCAATCCTCAATCCTCAATCCTCAATCCTCAATCCTCAATCCTCAATCGTCAGGCTTCAATCCTCAATACCCAATCCTCAATCTTCGATCCTCAATCCTCAATCCTCAATTCTCAATCCTCAATCCTCTGTCCTCAGTCCTCTAACCTCAACCCTCAACCCTCAGCCCTCATCCTCAATCCTCAATACTCAATCCTCAATCCTCAATCTTCAATCCTCAATACTCAATCCTGAATAATCAATCCTCAATTCTCAATCCTCAATACTCAATCCTCAATCCTCAATCTTCAATCATCAATACTCAGTCTTCAATCCTCAATCCTCAATCCTCAATCCTCAATCCTCATTATTCAATCCTCGATACACAATCCTCAATCTTCAATCCTCAATCCTCAATCCTCAATCCTCAATCCTCAGACTTCAAACATCAATACTCAGCCCTCAGTCCTCGTCCTCAATCCACAACAATCAATCCTCAATCCTCATTCTTCAATCATCAATATTCCATCTTCAGTCCTCAATCCTCAATCCTCAATCCTCAATCCTCAATCCTCAATGTTCAATCCGCAATACCCAATCCTCAATCTTCAATCCCCAATCCTCAATCCTCAATCCTCAATCCTCAATCCTCAATCCTCAATCCTCAATCGTCAGGCTTCAATCCTCAATACCCAATCCTCAGCCTTCAATCTTCAATCCTCAGTCCTCAATTCTCAATCCTCAATCCTCAGTCCTCAGACCTCAAACCTCAATCCCCAACCCTCAGCCCGCATCCTCATTCCTCAATCCTCAATCGTCAATCCTCAATCCTCAATCCTCAATCCTCAGTCCTCATTCTTCAATCCTCAATCTTCAATCATCATTACTCAGTCTTCAATCCTCAATCCTCAATCTTCAATCCTCAATCCTCAATCCTCAATTCTCACTCCTCAATACTCAATCCTCAATCGTCAATCCTCTATCCCCAATCCTCAATCTTCAATCATCAATCCTCAATCTTCAATCCTCAAACCTCAATCTTCAATCCTCAATACTCAATCTTCAATCCTCAAACCTCAATCCTCAATCCTCAATGCTCAATCCTCAATCCTCAATCCTCAACCCTCAATCTGCAATCCTCAATACTCAATCTCCAATCCTCAATCCTCAATCCTCAATCCTCAATCCTCATTCTTCAATCCTCAATACCCAATCCTCAGCACCCAATCCTCAATCTTCAATCCTCAATCCTCAATCCTCAATTCTCAATCCTCAATCCTCAATCCACAGACCTCAATCTTCAATCCTCAATACTCAATATTCAATATTCAATCCTCAATCCTCAACCCTCTGTCCTCAATCCTCAATCCTCAATCCTCAATCCTCAGTCCTCAAACCTCAATCCTCAACCCTCAGCCCTCATCCTCAATCCTCAATCCTAAATTCTCAATCCTCAAACCTCAAACCTCAATCCTCAACCGTCAGTCCCCGTCCTCAATCCTCAACACTCAATCCTCTATCCTCAGTCCTCAATCTTCAATCCTCAATACTCAGTATTCAATCCTCAATCCTCAACCCTCTGTCCTCAATCCTCAATCTTCAATCCTCAATCCTCAGTCCTCAATCCTCAATCCTCATTCTTCATTACTCAATACCCAATCCTCAGTTTTCAATCCTCAATCCTCAATCCTCAAATCTCAATCCCCAATCCTCAGTCCTCAGTCCTCAAACCTCAATCCTCAACCCTCAGCCCTCATCCTCAATTCTCAATCCTCAATCCTCAATCCTCAATCCTCAATCTTCAATACTCAATACTTAATCTTCAATAATCAATCCTCAATTCTCAATCCTCAATACTCAAACCTCAATCGTCAACCCTCAATACCCAATCCTCAACCTTCAATCCTCAATCCTCAATCCTCAATCCTCAATCCTCAATCTTCAATCCCCAATAATCAATCTTCAATCCTCAATCCTCAATCCTAAATCCTGAATCCTCAATTCTCAATCCCCAAACTCCAATCCTCGATACTCAGTCTTCAATCCTCAATCCTCAATCCTCAATCCTCATTCTTCAACCCTCAATACACAATCCTCAATCTTCAATCCTCCATCCCCAATCCTCAATTCTCAATCCTCAATCCTCAGTCCTCAGTCCTCAAACCTCAATCCTCAACCCTCAGCCCACATTCTCAGTCCTCAATCCTCAATTCTCAGTCCTCAGCCCTCAAACCTCAATCCTCAATTATCAATCCTCAATCCTCAATCTTCAATCCTCAATACTCAATCTTCAATCCTCAATCCTCAGTCCTCAATACTCAACTATCAGTCCTCAATTCTCAATACTCAATCCTCAATCCTCAATCTTCAATCCTCAATACTCAATCTTCAATTCTCAATCTTCAATCCTCAATCCTCAATGCTCAATCCTCAATCCTCAATCCTCAACCCTCAATCTTCAATCCTCAATACTCAATCTGCAACCCTCAATCCTCAGTCCTCAATCCTCAATACTCATTCTTCAATCCTCAATACCCAATCCTCAATCTTCAATCCTCAACCCACAATCCTCAATCCTCAATCCTCAATCCTCAATGCTCAATCCTCAATCCTCAATCCTCAACCCTCAATCTTCAATCCTCAATCCTCATTCTTCAATCCTCAGACCTCAAACATCAATACTCAACCCTCAGTCCTCGTCCTCAATCCACAACACTCAATCCTCGATCATCAATCTTCAATCATCAATATTCAATCTTCAATCGTCAATCCTCAATCCTCAATACTCAATCCTCAATACTCAACCATCAGCCCTCAATCCTCAATACTCAATAGAATATCCTGAATTCTCAGGATTCAATACTCAAACCTCAACACTCAACCCTCAACCCTCAATCCTCAATCCTCAATCCTCAATCGTCAATCCTCAATCCTCAATCCTCAATCTTCAATCCTCAATACTCAATCTTCAATTCTCAATCTTCAATCCTCAATCCTCAATGCTCAATCCTCAATCCTCAATCCTCAACCCTCAATCTTCAATCCTCAATACTCAATCTGCAACCCTCAATCCTCAGTCCTCAATCCTCAATACTCATTCTTCAATCCTCAATACCCAATCCTCAATCTTCAATCCTCAACCCACAATCCTCAATCCTCAATCCTCAATCCTCAATGCTCAATCCTCAATCCTCAATCCTCAACCCTCAATCTTCAATCCTCAATCCTCATTCTTCAATCCTCAGACCTCAAACATCAATACTCAACCCTCAGTCCTCGTCCTCAATCCACAACACTCAATCCTCGATCATCAATCTTCAATCATCAATATTCAATCTTCAATCCTCAATCCTCAATCCTCAATACTCAATCCTCAATACTCAACCATCAGCCCTCAATCCTCAATACTCAATAGAATATCCTGAATTCTCAGGATTCAATACTCAAACCTCAACACTCAACCCTCAACCCTCAATCCTCAATCCTCAATCCTCAATCGTCAATCCTCAATACTCAATCTTCAACCCTCCATTCTCAATCCTCAATCCTCAATCCTCAATCCTCAATCCTCAATCCTCAATCCTCAATCGTCAGGCTTCAATCCTCAATACCCAATCCTCAATCTTCGATCCTCAATCCTCAATCCTCAATTCTCAATCCTCAATCCTCTGTCCTCAGTCCTCTAACCTCAACCCTCAACCCTCAGCCCTCATCCTCAATCCTCAATACTCAATCCTCAATCCTCAATCTTCAATCCTCAATACTCAATCCTGAATAATCAATCCTCAATTCTCAATCCTCAATACTCAATCCTCAATCCTCAATCTTCAATCATCAATACTCAGTCTTCAATCCTCAATCCTCAATCCTCAATCCTCAATCCTCATTATTCAATCCTCAATACACAATCCTCAATCTTCAATCCTCAATCCTCAATCCTCAATCCTCAATCCTCAGACTTCAAACATCAATACTCAGCCCTCAGTCCTCGTCCTCAATCCACAACAATCAATCCTCAATCCTCATTCTTCAATCATCAATATTCCATCTTCAGTCCTCAATCCTCAATCCTCAATCCTCAATCCTCAATCCTCAATGTTCAATCCGCAATACCCAATCCTCAATCTTCAATCCCCAATCCTCAATCCTCAATCCTCAATCCTCAATCCTCAATCCTCAATCCTCAATCGTCAGGCTTCAATCCTCAATACCCAATCCTCAGCCTTCAATCTTCAATCCTCAGTCCTCAATTCTCAATCCTCAATCCTCAGTCCTCAGACCTCAAACCTCAATCCCCAACCCTCAGCCCGCATCCTCATTCCTCAATCCTCAATCGTCAATCCTCAATCCTCAATCCTCAATCCTCAGTCCTCATTCTTCAATCCTCAATGTTCAATCATCAATACTCAGTCTTCAATCCTCAATCCTCAATCTTCAACCCTCAATCCTCAATCCTCAATTCTCACTCCTCAATACTCAATCCTCAATCGTCAATCCTCTATCCCCAATCCTCAATCTTCAATCATCAATCCTCAATCTTCAATCCTCAATCCTCAATCTTCAATCCTCAATACTCAATCTTCAATCCTCAAACCTCAATCCTCAATCCTCAATGCTCAATCCTCAATCCTCAATCCTCAACCCTCAATCTGCAATCCTCAATACTCAATCTCCAATCCTCAATCCTCAATCCTCAATCCTCAATCCTCATTCTTCAATCCTCAATACCCAATCCTCAATACCCAATCCTCAATCTTCAATCCTCAATCCTCAATCCTCAATTCTCAATCCTCAATCCTCAATCCACAGACCTCAATCTTCAATCCTCAATACTCAATATTCAATA
This sequence comes from Calliopsis andreniformis, assembly GCF_051401765.1. Taxonomy (NCBI): domain Eukaryota; kingdom Metazoa; phylum Arthropoda; class Insecta; order Hymenoptera; family Andrenidae; genus Calliopsis; species Calliopsis andreniformis. The sequence goes on from NW_027480446.1 coordinate 5,765,119, forward strand.
TTCAATCCTCAATCCTCAACCATCTGTCCTCAATCCTCAATCCTCAATCCTCAATCCTCAGTCCTCAAACCTCAATCCTCAACCCTCAGCCCTCATCCTCAATCCTCAATCCTAAATTCTCAATCCTCAAACCTCAAACCTCAATCCTCAACCGTCAGTCCCCGTCCTCAATCCTCAACCCTCAATCCTCTATCCTCAGTCCTCAATCTTCAATCCTCAATACTCAATATTCAATCCTCAATCCTCAACCCTCTGTCCTCAATCCTCAATCTTCAATCCTCAATCCTCAGTCCTCAATCCTCAATCCTCATTCTTCATTACTCAATACCCAATCCTCAGTCTTCAATCCTCAATCCTCAATCCTCAAATCTCAATCCCCAATCCTCAATCCTCAATGCTCAATCCTCAATCCTCAATCCTCAACCCTCAATCTGCAATCCTCAATACTCAATCTCCAATCCTCAATCCTCAATCCTCAATCCTCAATCCTCATTCTTCAATCCTCAATACCCAATCCTCAATACCCAATCCTCAATCTTCAATCCTCAATCCTCAATCCTCAATTCTCAATCCTCAATCCTCAATCCACAGACCTCAATCTTCAATCCTCAATACTCAATATTCAATATTCAATCCTCAATCCTCAACCCTCTGTCCTCAATCCTCAATCCTCAATCCTCAATCCTCAGTCCTCAAACCTCAATCCTCAACCCTCAGCCCTCATCCTCAATCCTCAATCCTAAATTCTCAATCCTCAAACCTCAAACCTCAATCCTCAACCGTCAGTCCCCGTCCTCAATCCTCAACCCTCAATCCTCTATCCTCAGTCCTCAATCTTCAATCCTCAATACTCAATATTCAATCCTCAATCCTCAACCCTCTGTCCTCAATCCTCAATCTTCAATCCTCAATCCTCAGTCCTCAATCCTCAATCCTCATTCTTCATTACTCAATACCCAATCCTCAGTCTTCAATCCTCAATCCTCAATCCTCAAATCTCAATCCCCAATCCTCAGTCCTCAGTCCTCAAACCTCAATCCTCAACCCTCAGCCCTCATCCTCAATTCTCAATCCTCAATCCTCAATCCTCAATCCTCAATCTTCAATCCTCAATACTCAATCTTCAATAATCAATCCTCAATTCTCAATCCTCAATACTCAAACCTCAATCGTCAACCCTCAATACCCAATCCTCAATCTTCAATCCTCAATCCTCAATCCTCAATCCTCAATCCTCAATCTTCAATCCCCAATAATCAATCTTCAATCCTCAATCCTCAATCCTCAATCCTGAACCCTCAATTCTCAATCCCCAAACTCCAATCCTCGATACTCAGTCTTCAATCCTCAATCCTCAATCCTCAATCCTCATTCTTCAACCCTCAATACACAATCCTCAATCTTCAGTCCTCCATCCCCAATCCTCAATTCTCAATCCTCAATCCTCAGTCCTCAGTCCTCAAACCTCAATCCTCAACCCTCAGCCCACATTCTCAGTCCTCAATCCTCAATTCTCAGTCCTCAGCCCTCAAACCTCAATCCTCAATTATCAATCCTCAATCCTCAATCTTCAATCCTCAATACTCAATCTTCAATCCTCAATCCTCAGTCCTCAATACTCAACTATCAGTCCTCAATTCTCAATACTCAATCCTCAATCCTCAATCTTCAATCCTCAATACTCAATCTTCAATTCTCAATCTTCAATCCTCAATCCTCAATGCTCAATCCTCAATCCTCAATCCTCAACCCTCAATCTTCAATCCTCAATACTCAATCTGCAACCCTCAATCCTCAGTCCTCAATCCTCAATACTCATTCTTCAATCCTCAATACCCAATCCTCAATCTTCAACCTCAACCCACAATCCTCAATCCTCAATCCTCAATCCTCAATGCTCAATCCTCAATCCTCAATCCTCAACCCTCAATCTTCAATCCTCAATCCTCATTCTTCAATCCTCAGACCTCAAACATCAATACTCAACCCTCAGTCCTCGTCCTCAATCCACAACACTCAATCCTCGATCATCAATCTTCAATCATCAATATTCTATCTTCAATCCTCAATCCTCAATCCTCAATACTCAATCCTCAATACTCAACCATCAGCCCTCAATCCTCAATACTCAATAGAATATCCTGAATTCTCAGGATTCAATACTCAAACCTCAACACTCAACCCTCAACCCTCAATCCTCAATCCTCAATCCTCAATCGTCAATCCTCAATACTCAATCTTCAACCCTCCATTCTCAATCCTCAATCCTCAATCCTCAATCCTCAATCCTCAATCCTCAATCCTCAATCGTCAGGCTTCAATCCTCAATACCCAATCCTCAATCTTCGATCCTCAATCCTCAATCCTCAATTCTCAATCCTCAATCCTCTGTCCTCAGTCCTCTAACCTCAACCCTCAACCCTCAGCCCTCATCCTCAATCCTCAATACTCAATCCTCAATCCTCAATCTTCAATCCTCAATACTCAATCCTGAATAATCAATCCTCAATTCTCAATCCTCAATACTCAATCCTCAATCCTCAATCTTCAATCATCAATACTCAGTCTTCAATCCTCAATCCTCAATCCTCAATCCTCAATCCTCATTATTCAATCCTCAATACACAATCCTCAATCTTCAATCCTCAATCCTCAATCCTCAATCCTCAATCCTCAGACCTCAAACATCAATACTCAGCCCTCAGTCCTCGTCCTCAATCCACAACAATCAATCCTCAATCCTCATTCTTCAATCATCAATATTCCATCTTCAGTCCTCAATCCTCAATCCTCAATCCTCAATCCTCAATCCTCAATGTTCAATCCGCAATACCCAATCCTCAATCTTCAATCCCCAATCCTCAATCCTCAATCCTCAATCCTCAATCCTCAATCCTCAATCCTCAATCGTCAGGCTTCAATCCTCAATACCCAATCCTCAGCCTTCAATCTTCAATCCTCAGTCCTCAATTCTCAATCCTCAATCCTCAGTCCTCAGACCTCAAACCTCAATCCCCAACCCTCAGCCCGCATCCTCATTCCTCAATCCTCAATCGTCAATCCTCAATCCTCTATCCTCAACCCTCAATCCTCAATGTTCAACACTCAATACCCAACCCTCAGTCTTCAATCCTCAATCCTCAATCCTCAATCTTTAATCCTCAATCCTCAGTCCTCAAACCTCAATTCTGAATCCTCAATCCTGAATCCTCAATCTTCAGCCCTCAGTCCTCAACAATCAGTTGTCATTCCTCAATCCTCAGTAGAATATCCTCAATTCACAGCTTTCAATACTCAATACTCAATATGCAATCTTCCAACCTGTATCCACAAACATCAATTTTCACCACTCAACCCTCAGCACTCATTCCTCAATGTTCAATCCTCAACCCTCAACTCTCAATCTTCGATCCTCAATACTGTATCTTCAATCCTCAATCCTCAATCCTCAATGTTCAATCCTCAACATCCAATCCTCAATCTTCAATCCTCAATCCTCAATCCTCAATCCTCAATCCTCAATCCTCAATCCTCTGTCCTCAAACCTCAATCCTGAATCCTCAATACTGAATCCTCAATCTTCAGCCCTCAGTCCTCAACAATCAGTTGCCAAACCTCAATCCTCAATAGAATGTCATCAATTCACAGTTTTCAATACTCAATACTCAATCTGCAATCTTCAAATCACTATCCACAAACATCAATTCTCATCACTCAACCCTCGACACTCAGTCCCCAATCCTCAATGTTCAATCCTCAATCCTCAATCCTCAATACTCAAACCTCAATCCTCAACACTCAACTATCAATCCTCAATTCTCAATACTCAATAGAATATCCTGAATTCTCAGGATTCAATACTCAAACCTCAACCCTCAACCCTCAGCCCTCATTCTCAATCCTCAATCCTCAATCCTCAATCCTCAATCCTCAATTCTCAATCCTCAGTAATCAATCCTCAATCCTCAGTCGTCGATCCTCAATCCCCAATCCTCAATCTTCAATCCTCAATACTCAATCCCCAATCCTCAATCCTCAATCCTCAATCTTCAATCCTCAATCCTCAATCGTCATTCGTCAATCCTCATTCTTCAATCCTCAATACCCAATCCTCAATCTGCAACCTTCAACCCTCAATCCTCAACTCTCAATCCTCAAACCTCAATCCTCAATCCTCAATCCCCAATCCTCAATCCTCAATCCTCAATCTTCAATCCTCAATCCTCAATCGTCATTCGTCAATCCTCATTCTTCAATCCTCAATACCCAATCCTCAATCTTCAATCTTCAACCCTCAATCCTCAACTCTCAATCCTCAAACCTCAATCCTCAACCCTCAGCCCTCATCCTCAATCCTCAATCCTCAATCCTCAATCGTCATTCTTCAATCCTCAATACTCAATCTTCAATCCTCAATCCTCAATCCTCAATCCTCAAACCTCATTCTACAATCCTCAATACCCAATCCTCAATCTTCAACCCTCAATCCTCAATCCTCAATACTCAATCCTCAATCCTCAGTCCTCAGTCCTCAAACCTCAATCCTCAGTCCTCAATCCTCAGTCCTCAATCTTCAATCCTCAATACTCAATATTCAATCCTCAATCCTCAATCCTCAGTCCTCAATCCTCAATCTTCAATCCTCAATCCTCAGTCCTCAATCCTCAATCCTCATTCTTCAATACTCAACAACCAATCCTCAGGCTTCAATCCTCAATCCTCAATCATCAAATCTCAATCCCCAATCCTCAGTCCTCAGTCCTCAAACCTCAACCCTCAACCCTCAGCCCTCAGCCCTCATTCTCAATCCTCAATCCTCAATCCTCAATCCTCAATCCTCAATTCTCAATCCTCAGTAATCAATCCTCAATCTTCAATACTCAATCGTCAATCCTCAGTCCTCAATCCTCAATCCGCAATACTCGTTCCTCGAACCTCAATCCTCAACCCTCAGCCTTCATACTCAATTCTCAATTCTCAATCCTCAATCCTCAATCCTCAATCTTCAATCCTCAATCCTCAATCCTCAATCCTCAATCTTCAATCATCAATCCTCAATCCTCAATCCTCTATCCTCATTCTTCAGTCCTCAATACCCAATCCTCAATCTTCAATCCTCAATCCTCAATCCTCAATTCTCAATCCTCAATCCTCTGTCCTCAGTCCTCCAACCTCAATCCTCAATCCTCAATCCTCAATCCTCAATCCTCATTCTACAATACTCAATACCCAATCCTCAATCTTCAATCCTCAATCCTCAATCCTCAATCCTCAATCTTCAATCCTCAATACTCAATCTTCAATCCTCAATCCTCAATCCTCAATCCTTAATGCTCAATCCTCAATCCTCAATCCTCAATCCGCAATCCTCAATTCTCAATCCTCGATCGCCAATCATCAATCCTCAATGCTCAATAGTCAATCCTCAATCCTCAATCCTCAATCCTCAGTCCTCATTCTTCAATCCTCAATCTTCAATCCTCAATCCTCAATCTTCAATCCTCAATCCTCAATTCTCACTCCTCAATACTCAATCCTCAATTGTCAATCCTCTATCCCCAATCCTCAATCTTCAATCTTCAATCCTCAATTCTCAATCCTCAATCCTCAACCTTCAATCCTCAATACTCAATCTTCAATCCTCAATCCTCAAACCTCAATCCTCAATGCTCAATCCTCAATCCTCAATCCTCAACCCTCAATCTGCAATCCTCGATGCTCAATCTCCAATCCTCAATCCTCAATCCTCAATCCTCAATCCTCATTCTTCAATCCTCAATACCCAATACTCAATCTTCTACCATCAATCCTCAATCCTCAATTCTCAATCCTCAATCCTCAATCCACAGACCTCAATCCTCAACCTTCAATCCTCAATACTCAACCTTCAATCCTCTATCCCCAATCCTCAATCATCAACCCTCATTCTCCAATCCTCAACACCCAATCCTCAATCTTCAATCCTCAATCCTCAATCCTCAATTCTCAATCCTCTATCCTCAATCCTCAGACCACAAACATCAATACTCAGCCCTCAGTCCTCGTCCTCAATACACAACCCTCAACCCTCGATCCTCAACCTTCTATCATCAATATTCAATCTTCAATCCTCAATCCTCAATCCTCAATACTCAAACCTCAATCCTCAATACTCAACTATCAATCCTCAATTCTCAATACTCAATAGAATATCCTGAATTCTCAGGATTCAATACTCAAACCTCAACCCTCAACCCTCAGCCCTCATTCTCAATCCTCAATCCTCAATACTCAATCCTCAATATTCAATTCACAATTCTCAATCTTCAATCCTCAATCCTCAATCCTCAATCCTCAATCCTCAATTCTCGATCCTCAGTAATCAATCCTCAATCTTCAATACTCAATCGTCAATCCTCAGTCCTCAATCCCAAATCCTCAGTCCTCAAACCTCAAACCTCAACCCTCAACCCTCAGACCTCATTCTCAATCCTCAATCTTCAATCCTCAATCCACAATCTTCAATCCTCAATAGTGAATCTCCAATCCTAGATACACAATCCCCAATCCTCAATGCTTAATCCTCAGCCTTCAATCCTCAACCCCAGTCCTCAATCTTCAATCCTTAATGCTCTATCCTCAATCCTCAATCCTCAGCCCTCAATCCTCAACCGTCAGTCCTCGTCCTCAATACTCAACACTCAATCCTCAATCCTCAATCTTCAATCCTCAATACTCAGTCTTCAATCCTCAATCCGCAATACTCAATCCTCAATCCTCAATCTTCAATCCTCAATTCCCAATCCTCAATCTTAAATCCTCAATACTCAATCTTCAATCCTCAATCCTCAATCCTCAATCCTAAAACCTCAATCCTCATTCTTCAATCCTCAACACCCAATCCTCAATCTTCAATCCTCAATCCTCAATCCTCAATCGTCAATCCTCTATCCCCAATCCTCAATCTTCAATCATCAATCCTCAATCTTCAATCCTCAATCCTCAATCTTCAATCCTCAATACTCAATCTTCAATCCTCAACCCTCAATCCTCAATCCTCAATGCTCAATCCTCAATCCTCAATCCTCAACCATCAATCTGCAATCCTCAATACTCAATCTCCAATCCTCAATCCTCAATCCTCAATCCTCAATCCTCATTCTTCAATCCTCAATACCCAATCCTCAATACCCAATCCTCAATCTTCAATCCTCAATCCTCAATCCTCAATTCTCAATCCTCAATCCTCAATCCACAGACCTCAATCCTCAATATTCAATCCTCAATACTCAATCTTCAATCCTCTATCCCCAATCCTCAATCCTCAATCCTCATTCTCCAATCCTCAACACCCAATCCTCAATCTTCAATCCTCAATCCTCAATCCTCAATGCTCAATCCTCAATCCTCAATCCTCAACCATCAATCTGCAATCCTCAATACTCAATCTCCAATCCTCAATCCTCAATCCTCAATCCTCAATCCTCAATCTTCAATCCTCAATACTCAGTCTTCAATCCTCAATCCGCAATACTCAATCCTCAATCCTCAATCTTAAATCCTCAATTCCCAATCCTCAATCTTAAATCCTCAATACTCAATCTTCAATCCTCAATCCTCAATCCTCAATCCTAAAACCTCAATCCTCATTCTTCAATCCTCAACACCCAATCCTCAATCTTCAATCCTCAATCCTCAATCCTCAATCGTCAATCCTCTATCCCCAATCCTCAATCTTCAATCATCAATCCTCAATCTTCAATCCTCAATCCTCAATCTTCAATCCTCAATACTCAATCTTCAATCCTCAACCCTCAATCCTCAATCCTCAATGCTCAATCCTCAATCCTCAATCCTCAACCATCAATCTGCAATCCTCAATACTCAATCTCCAATCCTCAATCCTCAATCCTCAATCCTCAATCCTCATTCTTCAATCCTCAATACCCAATCCTCAATACCCAATCCTCAATCTTCAATCCTCAATCCTCAATCCTCAATTCTCAATCCTCAATCCTCAATCCACAGACCTCAATCCTCAATATTCAATCCTCAATACTCAATCTTCAATCCTCTATCCCCAATCCTCAATCCTCAATCCTCATTCTCCAATCCTCAACACCCAATCCTCAATCTTCAATCCTCAATCCTCAATCCTCAATGCTCAATCCTCAATCCTCAATCCTCAACCATCAATCTGCAATCCTCAATACTCAATCTCCAATCCTCAATCCTCAATCCTCAATCCTCAATCCTCATTCTCCAATCCTCAACACCCAATCCTCAATCTTCAATCCTCAATATTCAATCCACAATTCTCAATCTTCAATCCTCAATCCTCAATCTTAAATCCACCATCCTCAATCCTCAATCCTCTATCCTCAATCCTCAATCGTCAGGCTTCAATCCTCAATACCCAATCCTCAGTCTTCAATCTTCAATCCTTTAATCCTCAACTCTCAATCCTCAATCCTCAGTCCTCAGACCTCAAACCTCAATCCCCAACCCTCAGACCTCATCCTCATTCCTCAATCCTCAATCGTCAATCTTCAATCCTCAATCCTCAACGCTCAATCCTCAATGTTCAATCCTCAATACCCAATCCTCAGTCTTCAATCCTCAATTCTCAGACCTCAATCTTCAATCCTCAGTCCTCAGTCCTCAAACCTCAATTCTGAATCCTCAATCCTGATTCCTCAACCTTCAGCCCTCAGCCCTCAACAATCAGTTGTCATTCCTCAATCCTCAATCGAATATCCTCAATTCACAGCATTCAAAGCTCAATACTCAATCTGCAATCTTCCAACCTGTATCCACAAACATCAGTTTTCACCACTCAACCCTCAGCACTCATTCCACAATGTTCAATCCTCAATCCTCAACTCTCAATCTTCGTTCCTCAATACTGTATCTTCAATCCTCAATCCTCAATCCTCAATCCTCAGTCCTCAAACCTCATTCTTCAATCCTCAATACCCTATCCTCAATCTTCAATCCTCAATACTCAATCCTAAACTCTCAATCCTCAATCCTCAATCCTCAATCCTCAGACCTCAAACGTCAATATTCAACCCTCAGTCCTCGTCCTCAATCCACAAACCTCAATCCTCAATCCTCAATCTTCATTCATCAATATTCAACCTTCCATCCTCAATCCTCAACCCTCAATCCTCAATCCTCAATCCTCAATGTTCAATCCTCAACACCCAATCCTCAATCTTCAATCCTCAATCCTCAATCCTCAATCCTCAATCCTCAATCCTCAATCCTCTGTCCTCAAACCTCAATCCTGAATCCTCAATACTGAATCCTCAATCTTCAGCCCTCAGTCCTCAACAATCAGTTGTCAAACCTCAATCCTCAATAGAATGTCATCAATTCACAGTTTTCAATACTCAGTACTCAATCTGCAATCTTCAACTCTATCCACAAACATCAATTCTCATCACTCAACCCTCGACACTCAGTCCCCAATCCTCAATGTTCAATCCTCAATCCTCAATCCTCAATACTCAAACCTCAATCCTCAACACTCAACTATCAATCCTTAATTCTCAATACTCAATAGAATATCCTGCATTCTCAGGATTCAATACTCAAACCTCAAGCCTCAACCCTCAGCCCTCATTCTCAATCCTCAATCCTCAGTCCTCAATCCTCTATCCTCAATCCTCAAACCTCAATCCTCAACCGTCAGTCCTCGTCCTTAATACTCAACACTCAATGATCAATCCTCAATCTTCAATCCTCAATACTCAATATTCAATCCTCAATACTCAATCCTCAATCCTCAATCTTCAATCCTCAATCCTCAATCCTCAATCCTCTATCCTCATTCTTCAATCCTCAATACCCAATCCTCAATCTTCAATCCTCAATCCTCAATCCTCAAGTCTCAATCCTCAATCCTCTGTACCCAGTCCTCCAACCTCAACCCAAAACCCTCAGCCCTCATCCTCAATCCTCAATACTCAATCCTCAATCCTCAATCTTCAATCCTCAATCCTCAATCTTCAATCCTCAATACTCAATCTTCAATCCTCAATTCTCAATACTCAATAGAATATCCTGAATTCTCAGTATTCAATACTCAATCCTCAACACGCAACCCTGAATCCTCAATCCTCCATCCTCGATCCTCAATCTTCAATCCTCAATACTCAATATTCAATCCTCCATCCTCAATCCTCAGTCCTCAATACTCAATCGTCACTCGTGAGGCTTCAATCCTCAATACTCAATCTTCAATCCTCAATCCTCAATCGTCATTCGTCAATCCTCAATCTTCAATCCTCAATACCCAATCCTCAATCTTCAATCTTCAACCCTCAATCCTCAACTCTCAATCCTCAACCCTCAATCCTCAATCTTCAATCCTCAATAATCAATCTCCAATCCTAGATACTCAATCCCCAATCCTCAATCCTTAATCCTCAGCCTTCAATCCTCAACCCCAGTCCTCAATCTTCAATCCTTAATGCTCTATCCTCAATCCTCAATCCTCAGTTCTCGATCCTCTATCCTCAATCCTCAAACCTCAATCCTCAACCGTCAGTCCTCGTCCTCAATACTCAACACTCAATCCTCAATCCTCAATCTTCAATCCTCAATACTCAATATTCAATCGTCAATCCTCAATCCTCAATCCTCAATCTTCAATCCTCAATCCTCAATCCTCAATCCTCAATCCTCAATTCTCAATCCTCAGTAATCAATCCTCAATCTTCAATACTCAATCGTCAATCCTCAGTCCTCAACCCACAATCCGCAATCCTCGTTCCTCAAACCTCAATCCTCAACCCTCAGTCCTCGTCCTCAATACTCAACACTCAATCCTCAATCCTCAATCCTCAATGTTCAATCCGCAATACCCAATCCTCAATCTTCAATCCTCAATCCTCAATCCCCAATCCTCAATCCTCAATACTCAATCCTCAATCCTCAGTCCTCAAACCTCAAACCTCAACCCTCAACCCTCAGCCATCATTCTCAATCCTCAATCTTCAATCCTCAATCCTCAATCTTCAATGCTCAATAATCAATCTCCAATCCTAGATACTCAATCCCCAATTCTCAATGCTTAATCCTCAGCCCTCAATCCTCAACCCCAGTCCTCAATCTTCAATCCTTAATGCTCTATCCTGAATCCTCAATCCTCAGTCCTGAATCCTCTATCCTCAATCCTCAAACCTCAATCCTCAACCGTCAGTCCTCGTCCTCAATACTCAACACTCAATCCTCAATCCTCAATCTTGAATCCTCAATACTCAGTCTTCAATCCTCAATCCGCAATACTCAATCCTCAATCCTCAATCTTCAATCCTCAATTCCCAATCCTCAATCATCAATCCTCAAACTTCAATCCTCAGTTCGCAATCCTCAATCCTCAATCCTCTGACCTCAGGCATCAATACTCAACCCTCAGTCCTCGTCCTCAATCCACAAACCTCAATCCTCAATCCTCAATCTTCATTCATCAATATTCAACCTTCTATCCTCGATCCTCAACCCTCAATCCTCAATCCTCAAACCTCAATACTCAATCTGCAATGCTCAATCCTCAATCCTCAATCCTCAATCCTCATTCTTCAATCCTGAATACCCAATCCTCAATTTTCAATCCTCAATCCTCAATCCTCAGTCCTCAATACTCAACTATCAGTCCTCAATTCTCAATACTCAATCCTCAAGCCTCAATCTTCAATCCTCAATACTCAATCTTCAATCCTCAATCTTCAATCCTCAATCCTCAATGCTCAATCCTCAATCCTCAATCCTCAGCCCTCAATCTTCAATCCTCAATACTCAATCTGCAATACTCAATCCTCAATCCTCAATCCTCAATCCTCATTCTTCAATCCTGAATAACCAATTCTCAATCTTCAATCCTCAATCCTCAATCCTCAATCCTCAATCCTCAATCCTCTGTCCTCAGTCCTCAAACCTCAACCCTCAATCCTCAGCCCTCATCCTCAATCCTCAATCCTCAATCCTCAACCCTCAATCCTCAATAATCAATCCTCAATCCTCAGTCCACAAACCTCAAACCTCAATCTTCAATCCTCAATACTCAATCTTCAATCCTCCGTCCTCAATCCTCAACCCTCATTCCTCAATCCTCAATCGTCAGGCTTCAATCCCCAATACTCAATCTTCAATCCTCAATCCTCAATCCTCATACCTCAATCCTCATTCTTCAATCCTCAATACCCAATCCTCAATCCTCTTTTCTCAATCCACAATCCTCAGCCCTAAGTCCTCAAATCTCAATCCTCAACCCTCAGCCCTCATCCTCAATCCTCAATCCTCTGTCCTCAGTCCTCTAACCTCAACCCTCAACCCTCAGCCCTCATCCTCAATCCTCAATACTCAATCCTCAATCCTCAATCTTCAATCCTCAATACTCAATCCTGAATAATCAATCCTCAATTCTCAATCCTCAATACTCAATCCTCAATCCTCAATCCTCAGACCTCAAACATCAATACTCAGCCCTCAGTCCTCGTCCTCAATCCACAACAATCAATCCTCAATCCTCATTCTTCAATCATCAATATTCCATCTTCAGTCCTCAATCCTCAATCCTCAATCCTCAATCCTCAATCCTCAATGTTCAATCCGCAATACCCAATCCTCAATCTTCAATCCCCAATCCTCAATCCTCAATCCTCAATCCTCAATCCTCAATCCTCAATCCTCAATCGTCAGGCTTCAATCCTCAATACCCAATCCTCAGCCTTCAATCTTCAATCCTCAGTCCTCAATTCTCAATCCTCAATCCTCAGTCCTCAGACCTCAAACCTCAATCCCCAACCCTCAGCCCGCATCCTCATTCCTCAATCCTCAATCGTCAATCCTCAATCCTCTATCCTCAACCCTCAATCCTCAATGTTCAACACTCAATACCCAACCCTCAGTCTTCAATCCTCAATCCTCAATCCTCAATCTTTAATCCTCAATCCTCAGTCCTCAAACCTCAATTCTGAATCCTCAATCCTGAATCCTCAATCTTCAGCCCTCAGTCCTCAACAATCAGTTGTCATTCCTCAATCCTCAGTAGAATATCCTCAATTCACAGCTTTCAATACTCAATACTCAATATGCAATCTTCCAACCTGTATCCACAAACATCAATTTTCACCACTCAACCCTCAGCACTCATTCCTCAATGTTCAATCCTCAACCCTCAACTCTCAATCTTCGATCCTCAATACTGTATCTTCAATCCTCAATCCTCAATCCTCAATGTTCAATCCTCAACATCCAATCCTCAATCTTCAATCCTCAATCCTCAATCCTCAATCCTCAATCCTCAATCCTCAATCCTCTGTCCTCAAACCTCAATCCTGAATCCTCAATACTGAATCCTCAATCTTCAGCCCTCAGTCCTCAACAATCAGTTGCCAAACCTCAATCCTCAATAGAATGTCATCAATTCACAGTTTTCAATACTCAATACTCAATCTGCAATCTTCAAATCACTATCCACAAACATCAATTCTCATCACTCAACCCTCGACACTCAGTCCCCAATCCTCAATGTTCAATCCTCAATCCTCAATCCTCAATACTCAAACCTCAATCCTCAACACTCAACTATCAATCCTCAATTCTCAATACTCAATAGAATATCCTGAATTCTCAGGATTCAATACTCAAACCTCAACCCTCAACCCTCAGCCCTCATTCTCAATCCTCAATCCTCAATCCTCAATCCTCAATCCTCAATTCTCAATCCTCAGTAATCAATCCTCAATCCTCAGTCGTCGATCCTCAATCCCCAATCCTCAATCTTCAATCCTCAATACTCAATCCCCAATCCTCAATCCTCAATCCTCAATCTTCAATCCTCAATCCTCAATCGTCATTCGTCAATCCTCATTCTTCAATCCTCAATACCCAATCCTCAATCTGCAACCTTCAACCCTCAATCCTCAACTCTCAATCCTCAAACCTCAATCCTCAATCCTCAATCCCCAATCCTCAATCCTCAATCCTCAATCTTCAATCCTCAATCCTCAATCGTCATTCGTCAATCCTCATTCTTCAATCCTCAATACCCAATCCTCAATCTTCAATCTTCAACCCTCAATCCTCAACTCTCAATCCTCAAACCTCAATCCTCAACCCTCAGCCCTCATCCTCAATCCTCAATCCTCAATCCTCAATCGTCATTCTTCAATCCTCAATACTCAATCTTCAATCCTCAATCCTCAATCCTCAATCCTCAAACCTCATTCTACAATCCTCAATACCCAATCCTCAATCTTCAACCCTCAATCCTCAATCCTCAATACTCAATCCTCAATCCTCAGTCCTCAGTCCTCAAACCTCAATCCTCAACCCTCAGCCCTCATCCTCAATCCTCAATCCTAAATTCTCAATCCTCAAACCTCAAACCTCAATCCTCAACCGTCAGTCCTCGTCCTCAATCCTCAACCCTCAGTCCTCAATCCTCAGTCCTCAATCTTCAATCCTCAATACTCAATATTCAATCCTCAATCCTCAATCCTCAGTCCTCAATCCTCAATCTTCAATCCTCAATCCTCAGTCCTCAATCCTCAATCCTCATTCTTCAATACTCAACAACCAATCCTCAGGCTTCAATCCTCAATCCTCAATCATCAAATCTCAATCCCCAATCCTCAGTCCTCAGTCCTCAAACCTCAACCCTCAACCCTCAGCCCTCAGCCCTCATTCTCAATCCTCAATCCTCAATCCTCAATCCTCAATCCTCAATTCTCAATCCTCAGTAATCAATCCTCAATCTTCAATACTCAATCGTCAATCCTCAGTCCTCAATCCTCAATCCGCAATACTCGTTCCTCGAACCTCAATCCTCAACCCTCAGCCTTCATACTCAATTCTCAATTCTCAATCCTCAATCCTCAATCCTCAATCTTCAATCCTCAATCCTCAATCCTCAATCCTCAATCTTCAATCATCAATCCTCAATCCTCAATCCTCTATCCTCATTCTTCAGTCCTCAATACCCAATCCTCAATCTTCAATCCTCAATCCTCAATCCTCAATTCTCAATCCTCAATCCTCTGTCCTCAGTCCTCCAACCTCAATCCTCAATCCTCAATCCTCAATCCTCAATCCTCATTCTACAATACTCAATACCCAATCCTCAATCTTCAATCCTCAATCCTCAATCCTCAATCCTCAATCTTCAATCCTCAATACTCAATCTTCAATCCTCAATCCTCAATCCTCAATCCTTAATGCTCAATCCTCAATCCTCAATCCTCAATCCGCAATCCTCAATTCTCAATCCTCGATCGCCAATCATCAATCCTCAATGCTCAATAGTCAATCCTCAATCCTCAATCCTCAATCCTCAGTCCTCATTCTTCAATCCTCAATCTTCAATCCTCAATCCTCAATCTTCAATCCTCAATCCTCAATTCTCACTCCTCAATACTCAATCCTCAATTGTCAATCCTCTATCCCCAATCCTCAATCTTCAATCTTCAATCCTCAATTCTCAATCCTCAATCCTCAACCTTCAATCCTCAATACTCAATCTTCAATCCTCAATCCTCAAACCTCAATCCTCAATGCTCAATCCTCAATCCTCAATCCTCAACCCTCAATCTGCAATCCTCGATGCTCAATCTCCAATCCTCAATCCTCAATCCTCAATCCTCAATCCTCATTCTTCAATCCTCAATACCCAATACTCAATCTTCTACCATCAATCCTCAATCCTCAATTCTCAATCCTCAATCCTCAATCCACAGACCTCAATCCTCAACCTTCAATCCTCAATACTCAACCTTCAATCCTCTATCCCCAATCCTCAATCATCAACCCTCATTCTCCAATCCTCAACACCCAATCCTCAATCTTCAATCCTCAATCCTCAATCCTCAATTCTCAATCCTCTATCCTCAATCCTCAGACCACAAACATCAATACTCAGCCCTCAGTCCTCGTCCTCAATACACAACCCTCAACCCTCGATCCTCAACCTTCTATCATCAATATTCAATCTTCAATCCTCAATCCTCAATCCTCAATACTCAAACCTCAATCCTCAATACTCAACTATCAATCCTCAATTCTCAATACTCAATAGAATATCCTGAATTCTCAGGATTCAATACTCAAACCTCAACCCTCAACCCTCAGCCCTCATTCTCAATCCTCAATCCTCAATACTCAATCCTCAATATTCAATTCACAATTCTCAATCTTCAATCCTCAATCCTCAATCCTCAATCCTCAATCCTCAATTCTCGATCCTCAGTAATCAATCCTCAATCTTCAATACTCAATCGTCAATCCTCAGTCCTCAATCCCAAATCCTCAGTCCTCAAACCTCAAACCTCAACCCTCAACCCTCAGACCTCATTCTCAATCCTCAATCTTCAATCCTCAATCCACAATCTTCAATCCTCAATAGTGAATCTCCAATCCTAGATACACAATCCCCAATCCTCAATGCTTAATCCTCAGCCTTCAATCCTCAACCCCAGTCCTCAATCTTCAATCCTTAATGCTCTATCCTCAATCCTCAATCCTCAGCCCTCAATCCTCAACCGTCAGTCCTCGTCCTCAATACTCAACACTCAATCCTCAATCCTCAATCTTCAATCCTCAATACTCAGTCTTCAATCCTCAATCCGCAATACTCAATCCTCAATCCTCAATCTTCAATCCTCAATTCCCAATCCTCAATCTTAAATCCTCAATACTCAATCTTCAATCCTCAATCCTCAATCCTCAATCCTAAAACCTCAATCCTCATTCTTCAATCCTCAACACCCAATCCTCAATCTTCAATCCTCAATCCTCAATCCTCAATCGTCAATCCTCTATCCCCAATCCTCAATCTTCAATCATCAATCCTCAATCTTCAATCCTCAATCCTCAATCTTCAATCCTCAATACTCAATCTTCAATCCTCAACCCTCAATCCTCAATCCTCAATGCTCAATCCTCAATCCTCAATCCTCAACCATCAATCTGCAATCCTCAATACTCAATCTCCAATCCTCAATCCTCAATCCTCAATCCTCAATCCTCATTCTTCAATCCTCAATACCCAATCCTCAATACCCAATCCTCAATCTTCAATCCTCAATCCTCAATCCTCAATTCTCAATCCTCAATCCTCAATCCACAGACCTCAATCCTCAATATTCAATCCTCAATACTCAATCTTCAATCCTCTATCCCCAATCCTCAATCCTCAATCCTCATTCTCCAATCCTCAACACCCAATCCTCAATCTTCAATCCTCAATCCTCAATCCTCAATGCTCAATCCTCAATCCTCAATCCTCAACCATCAATCTGCAATCCTCAATACTCAATCTCCAATCCTCAATCCTCAATCCTCAATCCTCAATCCTCAATCTTCAATCCTCAATACTCAGTCTTCAATCCTCAATCCGCAATACTCAATCCTCAATCCTCAATCTTAAATCCTCAATTCCCAATCCTCAATCTTAAATCCTCAATACTCAATCTTCAATCCTCAATCCTCAATCCTCAATCCTAAAACCTCAATCCTCATTCTTCAATCCTCAACACCCAATCCTCAATCTTCAATCCTCAATCCTCAATCCTCAATCGTCAATCCTCTATCCCCAATCCTCAATCTTCAATCATCAATCCTCAATCTTCAATCCTCAATCCTCAATCTTCAATCCTCAATACTCAATCTTCAATCCTCAACCCTCAATCCTCAATCCTCAATGCTCAATCCTCAATCCTCAATCCTCAACCATCAATCTGCAATCCTCAATACTCAATCTCCAATCCTCAATCCTCAATCCTCAATCCTCAATCCTCATTCTTCAATCCTCAATACCCAATCCTCAATACCCAATCCTCAATCTTCAATCCTCAATCCTCAATCCTCAATTCTCAATCCTCAATCCTCAATCCACAGACCTCAATCCTCAATATTCAATCCTCAATACTCAATCTTCAATCCTCTATCCCCAATCCTCAATCCTCAATCCTCATTCTCCAATCCTCAACACCCAATCCTCAATCTTCAATCCTCAATCCTCAATCCTCAATGCTCAATCCTCAATCCTCAATCCTCAACCATCAATCTGCAATCCTCAATACTCAATCTCCAATCCTCAATCCTCAATCCTCAATCCTCAATCCTCATTCTCCAATCCTCAACACCCAATCCTCAATCTTCAATCCTCAATATTCAATCCACAATTCTCAATCTTCAATCCTCAATCCTCAATCTTAAATCCACCATCCTCAATCCTCAATCCTCTATCCTCAATCCTCAATCGTCAGGCTTCAATCCTCAATACCCAATCCTCAGTCTTCAATCTTCAATCCTTTAATCCTCAACTCTCAATCCTCAATCCTCAGTCCTCAGACCTCAAACCTCAATCCCCAACCCTCAGACCTCATCCTCATTCCTCAATCCTCAATCGTCAATCTTCAATCCTCAATCCTCAACGCTCAATCCTCAATGTTCAATCCTCAATACCCAATCCTCAGTCTTCAATCCTCAATTCTCAAACCTCAATCTTCAATCCTCAGTCCTCAGTCCTCAAACCTCAATTCTGAATCCTCAATCCTGATTCCTCAACCTTCAGCCCTCAGCCCTCAACAATCAGTTGTCATTCCTCAATCCTCAATAGAATATCCTCAATTCACAGCATTCAAAGCTCAATACTCAATCTGCAATCTTCCAACCTGTATCCACAAACATCAGTTTTCACCACTCAACCCTCAGCACTCATTCCACAATGTTCAATCCTCAATCCTCAACTCTCAATCTTCGTTCCTCAATACTGTATCTTCAATCCTCAATCCTCAATCCTCAATCCTCAGTCCTCAAACCTCATTCTTCAATCCTCAATACCCTATCCTCAATCTTCAATCCTCAATACTCAATCCTCAATACTCAAACCTCAATCCTCAACACTCAACTATCAATCCTTAATTCTCAATACTCAATAGAATATCCTGCATTCTCAGGATTCAATACTCAAACCTCAAGCCTCAACCCTCAGCCCTCATTCTCAATCCTCAATCCTCAGTCCTCAATCCTCTATCCTCAATCCTCAAACCTCAATCCTCAACCGTCAGTCCTCGTCCTTAATACTCAACACTCAATGATCAATCCTCAATCTTCAATCCTCAATACTCAATATTCAATCCTCAATACTCAATCCTCAATCCTCAATCTTCAATCCTCAATCCTCAATCCTCAATCCTCTATCCTCATTCTTCAATCCTCAATACCCAATCCTCAATCTTCAATCCTCAATCCTCAATCCTCAAGTCTCAATCCTCAATCCTCTGTACCCAGTCCTCCAACCTCAACCCAAAACCCTCAGCCCTCATCCTCAATCCTCAATACTCAATCCTCAATCCTCAATCTTCAATCCTCAATCCTCAATCTTCAATCCTCAATACTCAATCTTCAATCCTCAATTCTCAATACTCAATAGAATATCCTGAATTCTCAGTATTCAATACTCAATCCTCAACACGCAACCCTGAATCCTCAATCCTCCATCCTCGATCCTCAATCTTCAATCCTCAATACTCAATATTCAATCCTCCATCCTCAATCCTCAGTCCTCAATACTCAATCGTCACTCGTGAGGCTTCAATCCTCAATACTCAATCTTCAATCCTCAATCCTCAATCGTCATTCGTCAATCCTCAATCTTCAATCCTCAATACCCAATCCTCAATCTTCAATCTTCAACCCTCAATCCTCAACTCTCAATCCTCAACCCTCAATCCTCAATCTTCAATCCTCAATAATCAATCTCCAATCCTAGATACTCAATCCCCAATCCTCAATCCTTAATCCTCAGCCTTCAATCCTCAACCCCAGTCCTCAATCTTCAATCCTTAATGCTCTATCCTCAATCCTCAATCCTCAGTTCTCGATCCTCTATCCTCAATCCTCAAACCTCAATCCTCAACCGTCAGTCCTCGTCCTCAATACTCAACACTCAATCCTCAATCCTCAATCTTCAATCCTCAATACTCAATATTCAATCGTCAATCCTCAATCCTCAATCCTCAATCTTCAATCCTCAATCCTCAATCCTCAATCCTCAATCCTCAATTCTCAATCCTCAGGAATCAATCCTCAATCTTCAATACTCAATCGTCAATCCTCAGTCCTCAACCCACAATCCGCAATCCTCGTTCCTCAAACCTCAATCCTCAACCCTCAGTCCTCGTCCTCAATACTCAACACTCAATCCTCAATCCTCAATCCTCAATGTTCAATCCGCAATACCCAATCCTCAATCTTCAATCCTCAATCCTCAATCCTCAATCCTCAATCCTCAATACTCAATCCTCAATCCTCAGTCCTCAAACCTCAAACCTCAACCCTCAACCCTCAGCCATCATTCTCAATCCTCAATCTTCAATCCTCAATCCTCAATCTTCAATGCTCAATAATCAATCTCCAATCCTAGATACTCAATCCCCAATTCTCAATGCTTAATCCTCAGCCCTCAATCCTCAACCCCAGTCCTCAATCTTCAATCCTTAATGCTCTATCCTGAATCCTCAATCCTCAGTCCTGAATCCTCTATCCTCAATCCTCAAACCTCAATCCTCAACCGTCAGTCCTCGTCCTCAATACTCAACACTCAATCCTCAATCCTCAATCTTGAATCCTCAATACTCAGTCTTCAATCCTCAATCCGCAATACTCAATCCTCAATCCTCAATCTTCAATCCTCAATTCCCAATCCTCAATCATCAATCCTCAAACTTCAATCCTCAGTTCGCAATCCTCAATCCTCAATCCTCTGACCTCAGGCATCAATACTCAACCCTCAGTCCTCGTCCTCAATCCACAAACCTCAATCCTCAATCCTCAATCTTCATTCATCAATATTCAACCTTCTATCCTCGATCCTCAACCCTCAATCCTCAATCCTCAAACCTCAATACTCAATCTGCAATGCTCAATCCTCAATCCTCAATCCTCAATCCTCATTCTTCAATCCTGAATACCCAATCCTCAATTTTCAATCCTCAATCCTCAATCCTCAGTCCTCAATACTCAACTATCAGTCCTCAATTCTCAATACTCAATCCTCAAGCCTCAATCTTCAATCCTCAATACTCAATCTTCAATCCTCAATCTTCAATCCTCAATCCTCAATGCTCAATCCTCAATCCTCAATCCTCAGCCCTCAATCTTCAATCCTCAATACTCAATCTGCAATACTCAATCCTCAATCCTCAATCCTCAATCCTCATTCTTCAATCCTGAATAACCAATTCTCAATCTTCAATCCTCAATCCTCAATCCTCAATCCTCAATCCTCAATCCTCTGTCCTCAGTCCTCAAACCTCAACCCTCAATCCTCAGCCCTCATCCTCAATCCTCAATCCTCAACCCTCAACCCTCAATCCTCAATAATCAATCCTCAATCCTCAGTCCACAAACCTCAAACCTCAATCTTCAATCCTCAATACTCAATCTTCAATCCTCCGTCCTCAATCCTCAACCCTCATTCCTCAATCCTCAATCGTCAGGCTTCAATCCCCAATACTCAATCTTCAATCCTCAATCCTCAATCCTCATACCTCAATCCTCATTCTTCAATCCTCAATACCCAATCCTCAATCCTCTTTTCTCAATCCACAATCCTCAGCCCTAAGTCCTCAAATCTCAATCCTCAACCCTCAGCCCTCATCCTCAATCCTCAATCCTCAATCTTCAACCCTCAATCCTCAATCCTCAACCCTCAATCTTCAATCCTCAATACTCAATCTGCAACCCTCAATCCTCAGTTCTCAATCCTCAATACTCATTCTTCAATCCTCAATACCCAATCCTCTATCTTCAATCCTCAATCCACAATCCTCAATCCTCAATCCTCATTCTTCAGTCCTCAACACCCAATCCTCAATCTTCAATCCTCAATCCTCAATCCTCAATCCTCAATCCTCAATCTTCAATCCTCTATACTCAATCCTCAATCCTCAATCCTCAATCCTCAATCCTCAATCCTCAATCCTCAATCCTCATTCTACAATCCTCAATACCCAATCCTCAATCTTCAATCCTCAATCCTCAATCCTCAATTCTCAATCCTCAATCCTCAGTCCTCAGTCCTCAAACCTCAATCCTCAACCCTCAGCCCACATTCTCAGTCCTCAATCCTCAATTCTCAGTCCTCAGACCTCAAACCTCAATCCACAACCCTAAGACCTCATCCTCAATCCTCAAATATCAATCCTCAATCCTCAATCTTCAATCCTCAATACTCAGTCTTCAATCCTCAATCCTCAGTCCTCAATACTCAACTATCAGTCCTCAATTCTCAATACTCAATCCTCAATCCTCAATCTTCAATCCTCAATACTCAATCTTCAATCCTCAATCCTCAATCCTCAATCCTCAATGCTCAATCCTCAATCCTCAATCCTCAATCCTCAATCCTCAATCCTCAGTCCTCAAACCTCAATCCTCAACCCTCAGCCCTCATCCTCAATCCTCAATCCTAAATTCTCAATCCTCAAACCTCAATCCTCAACCGTCAGTCCCCGTCCTCAATCCTCAACCCTCAATCCTCTATCCTCAGTCCTCAATCTTCAATCCTCAATACTCAATATTCAATCCTCAATCCTCAACCCTCTGTCCTCAATCCTCAATCTTCAATCCTCAATCCTCAGTCCTCAATCCTCAATCCTCATTCTTCAATACTCAATAGCCGATCCTCAGTCTTCAATCCTAAATCCTCAATCCTCAAATCTCAATCACCAATCCTCAGTCCTCAGTCCTCAAACCTCAATCCTCAACCCTCAGCCCTCATCCTCAATTCTCAATCCTCAATCCTCAATCCTCAATCCTCAATCTTCAATCCCCAATACTCAATCTTCAATAATCAATCCTCAATTCTCAATCCTCAATACGCAATCCTCAATCGTCAACCCTCAATACCCAATCCTCAATCTTCAATCCTCAATCCTCAATCCTCAATCCTCAATCCTCAACCTTCAATCCCCAATAATCAATCTTCAATCCTCAATCCTCAATCCTCAATCCTGAATCCTCAATTCTCAATTCCCAAACTCCAATCCTCGATAGCCAGTCTTCAATCCTCAATCCTCAATCCTCATTCTTCAACCTTCAATACCCAATCCTCAATCTTCAATCCTCAATCCTCAATCCTCAATTCTCAATCCTCAATCCTCAACCCTCAGTCCTCAAACCTCAATCGCCAATCCTCAGCCCTCATCCTCAATCCTCAATCCTCAATCTTCAATCCTCAATCCCCAATCCTCATGCCTCAATGCTCAATACTCAATCCTCAGTCATCAAACCTCAATCCTGAATCGTCAATCCTGAATTCTCAATCTTCAGACCTCAGACCTGAACAATCAGATGTCAATCCTCAATCCTCAATAGAATATTATCAATTCACAGTTTTCAATACACATTACTCAATCTGCAATCTTCAAATTTCTATCCACAAACATCAATTCTCATCACTCAACCCTCAACACTCAGTCCCCAATCCTCAATCTTCAATCCTCAATCCGCAATCCTCAACCCTCAACACTCAGTCCCCAATCCTCAATCTTCAATCCTCAATCCTCAATCCTCAATCCTCAATCCTCAATCTTCAATCCTCTATACTCAATCCTCAATCCTCAATCCTCAATCCTCAATCCTCAATCCCCAATCCTCAAACCTCATTCTACAATCCTCAACACACAATCCTCAATCTTCAATCCTCCATCCTCAATCCTCAATTCTCAATCCTCAATCCTCAGTCCTCAGTCCTCAAACCTCAATCCTCAACCCTCAGCCCACATTCTCAGTCCTCAACCCTCAATTCTCAGTCCTCAGCCCTCAAACCTCAATCCTCAACCCTCAGACCTCATCCTCAATCCTCAATTATCAATCCTCAATCCTCAATATTCAATCCTCAATACTCAATCTTCAAGCCTCAATCCTCAGTCCTCAATACTCAACTATCAGTCCTCAATTCTCAATACTCAATCCTCAATCCTCAATCTTCAATCCTCAATACTCAATCTTCAATCCTCAATCCTCAATCCTCAATCCTCAATGCTCAATCCTCAATCCTCAATCCTCAACCCTCAATCTTCAATCCTCAATACTCAATCTGCAACCCTCAATCCTCAGTCCTCAATCCTCAATACTCATTCTTCATTCCTCAATACCCAATCCTCAATCTTCAATCCTCAATCCACAATCCTCAATCCTCAATCCTCATTCTTCAATCCTCAACACCCAATCCTCAATCTTCAATACTCAATCCTCAATTCTCAGACCTCAATCCGCAATCTTCAATCCTCAATACACAATCTTCAATCCTCAATCCTCAATCCTCAATCCTCAATCCTCAATCCTCAATCCTCAATCCTCATTCTTCAATCCTCAACACCCAATCCTCAATCTTCAATCCTCAATCCTCAATCCTCAATTCTCAATCCTCAATCCTCAATCCTCAATCCTCAATCCTCTATCCTCATTCTTCAATCCTCAATACCCAATCCTCAATCTTCAATCCTCAATCCTCAATCCTCAAGTCTCAATCCTCAATCCTCTGTACCCAGTCCTCCAACCTCAACCCAAAACCCTCAGCCCTCATCCTCAATCCTCAATACTCAATCCTCAATCCTCAATCTTCAATCCTCAATCCTCAATCTTCAATCCTCAATACTCAATCTTCAATCCTCAATTCTCAATACTCAATAGAATATCCTGAATTCTCAGTATTCAATACTCAATCCTCAACACGCAACCCTGAATCCTCAATCCTCCATCCTCGATCCTCAATCTTCAATCCTCAATACTCAATATTCAATCCTCCATCCTCAATCCTCAGTCCTCAATACTCAATCGTCACTCGTGAGGCTTCAATCCTCAATACTCAATCTTCAATCCTCAATCCTCAATCGTCATTCGTCAATCCTCAATCTTCAATCCTCAATACCCAATCCTCAATCTTCAATCTTCAACCCTCAATCCTCAACTCTCAATCCTCAACCCTCAATCCTCAATCTTCAATCCTCAATAATCAATCTCCAATCCTAGATACTCAATCCCCAATCCTCAATCCTTAATCCTCAGCCTTCAATCCTCAACCCCAGTCCTCAATCTTCAATCCTTAATGCTCTATCCTCAATCCTCAATCCTCAGTCCTCGATCCTCTATCCTCAATCCTCAAACCTCAATCCTCAACCGTCAGTCCTCGTCCTCAATACTCAACACTCAATCCTCAATCCTCAATCTTCAATCCTCAATACTCAATATTCAATCGTCAATCCTCAATCCTCAATCCTCAATCTTCAATCCTCAATCCTCAATCCTCAATCCTCAATCCTCAATTCTCAATCCTCAGTAATCAATCCTCAATCTTCAATACTCAATCGTCAATCCTCAGTCCTCAACCCACAATCCGCAATCCTCGTTCCTCAAACCTCAATCCTCAACCCTCAGTCCTCGTCCTCAATACTCAACACTCAATCCTCAATCCTCAATCCTCAATGTTCAATCCGCAATACCCAATCCTCAATCTTCAATCCTCAATCCTCAATCCTCAATCCTCAATCCTCAATACTCAATCCTCAATCCTCAGTCCTCAAACATCAAACCTCAACCCTCAACCCTCAGCCATCATTCTCAATCCTCAATCTTCAATCCTCAATCCTCAATCTTCAATCCTCAATAATCAATCTCCAATCCTAGATACTCAATCCCCAATTCTCAATGCTTAATCCTCAGCCCTCAATCCTCAACCCCAGTCCTCAATCTTCAATCCTTAATGCTCTATCCTGAATCCTCAATCCTCAGTCCTGAATCCTCTATCCTCAATCCTCAAACCTCAATCCTCAACCGTCAGTCCTCGTCCTCAATACTCAACACTCAATCCTCAATCCTCAATCTTGAATCCTCAATACTCAGTCTTCAATCCTCAATCCGCAATACTCAATCCTCAATCCTCAATCTTCAATCCTCAATTCCCAATCCTCAATCATCAATCCTCAAACTTCAATCCTCAGTTCGCAATCCTCAATCCTCAATCCTCTGACCTCAGGCATCAATACTCAACCCTCAGTCCTCGTCCTCAATCCACAAACCTCAATCCTCAATCCTCAATCTTCATTCATCAATATTCAACCTTCTATCCTCGATCCTCAACCCTCAATCCTCAATCCTCAAACCTCAATACTCAATCTGCAATGCTCAATCCTCAATCCTCAATCCACAATCCTCATTCTTCAATCCTGAATACCCAATCCTCAATTTTCAATCCTCAATCCTCAATCCTCAGTCCTCAATACTCAACTATCAGTCCTCAATTCTCAATACTCAATCCTCAAGCCTCAATCTTCAATCCTCAATACTCAATCTTCAATCCTCAATCTTCAATCCTCAATCCTCAATGCTCAATCCTCAATCCTCAATCCTCAGCCCTCAATCTTCAATCCTCAATACTCAATCTGCAATACTCAATCCTCAATCCTCAATCCTCAATCCTCATTCTTCAATCCTGAATAACCAATTCTCAATCTTCAATCCTCAATCCTCAATCCTCAATCCTCAATCCTCAATCCTCTGTCCTCAGTCCTCAAACCTCAACCCTCAATCCTCAGCCCTCATCCTCAATCCTCAATCCTCAATCCTCAACCCTCAATCCTCAATAATCAATCCTCAATCCTCAGTCCACAAACCTCAAACCTCAATCTTCAATCCTCAATACTCAATCTTCAATCCTCCGTCCTCAATCCTCAACCCTCATTCCTCAATCCTCAATCGTCAGGCTTCAATCCCCAATACTCAATCTTCAATCCTCAATCCTCAATCCTCATACCTCAATCCTCATTCTTCAATCCTCAATACCCAATCCTCAATCCTCTTTTCTCAATCCACAATCCTCAGCCCTAAGTCCTCAAATCTCAATCCTCAACCCTCAGCCCTCATCCTCAATCCTCAATCCTCAATCTTCAACCCTCAATCCTCAATCCTCAACCCTCAATCTTCAATCCTCAATACTCAATCTGCAACCCTCAATCCTCAGTTCTCAATCCTCAATACTCATTCTTCAATCCTCAATACCCAATCCTCTATCTTCAATCCTCAATCCACAATCCTCAATCCTCAATCCTCATTCTTCAGTCCTCAACACCCAATCCTCAATCTTCAATCCTCAATCCTCAATCCTCAATCCTCAATCCTCAATCTTCAATCCTCTATACTCAATCCTCAATCCTCAATCCTCAATCCTCAATCCTCAATCCTCAATCCTCAATCCTCATTCTACAATCCTCAATACCCAATCCTCAATCTTCAATCCTCAATCCTCAATCCTCAATTCTCAATCCTCAATCCTCAGTCCTCAGTCCTCAAACCTCAATCCTCAACCCTCAGCCCACATTCTCAGTCCTCAATCCTCAATTCTCAGTCCTCAGACCTCAAACCTCAATCCACAACCCTAAG
Organism: Calliopsis andreniformis; assembly: GCF_051401765.1. Lineage (NCBI taxonomy): Eukaryota > Metazoa > Arthropoda > Insecta > Hymenoptera > Andrenidae > Calliopsis > Calliopsis andreniformis. The sequence continues at coordinate 5,792,554 of NW_027480446.1, forward strand.
ACCTCATCCTCAATCCTCAAATATCAATCCTCAATCCTCAATCTTCAATCCTCAATACTCAGTCTTCAATCCTCAATCCTCAGTCCTCAATACTCAACTATCAGTCCTCAATTCTCAATACTCAATCCTCAATCCTCAATCTTCAATCCTCAATACTCAATCTTCAATCCTCAATCCTCAATCCTCAATCCTCAATGCTCAATCCTCAATCCTCAATCCTCAATCCTCAATCCTCAATCCTCAGTCCTCAAACCTCAATCCTCAACCCTCAGCCCTCATCCTCAATCCTCAATCCTAAATTCTCAATCCTCAAACCTCAAACCTCAATCCTCAACCGTCAGTCCCCGTCCTCAATCCTCAACCCTCAATCCTCTATCCTCAGTCCTCAATCTTCAATCCTCAATACTCAATATTCAATCCTCAATCCTCAACCCTCTGTCCTCAATCCTCAATCTTCAATCCTCAATCCTCAGTCCTCAATCCTCAATCCTCATTCTTCAATACTCAATAGCCGATCCTCAGTCTTCAATCCTAAATCCTCAATCCTCAAATCTCAATCCCCAATCCTCAGTCCTCGGTCCTCAAACCTCAATCCTCAACCCTCAGCCCTCATCCTCAATTCTCAATCCTCAATCCTCAATCCTCAATCCTCAATCTTCAATCCCCAATACTCAATCTTCAATAATCAATCCTCAATTCTCAATCCTCAATACTCAATCCTCAATCGTCAACCCTCAATACCCAATCCTCAATCTTCAATCCTCAATCCTCAATCCTCAATCCTCAATCCTCAACCTTCAATCCCCAATAATCAATCTTCAATCCTCAATCCTCAATCCTCAATCCTGAATCCTCAATTCTCAATTCCCAAACTCCAATCCTCGATAGCCAGTCTTCAATCCTCAATCCTCAATCCTCATTCTTCAACCTTCAATACCCAATCCTCAATCTTCAATCCTCAATCCTCAATCCTCAATTCTCAATCCTCAATCCTCAACCCTCAGTCCTCAAACCTCAATCGCCAATCCTCAGCCCTCATCCTCAATCCTCAATCCTCAATCTTCAATCCTCAATCCCCAATCCTCATGCCTCAATGCTCAATACTCAATCCTCAGTCATCAAACCTCAATCCTGAATCGTCAATCCTGAATTCTCAATCTTCAGACCTCAGACCTGAACAATCAGATGTCAATCCTCAATCCTCAATAGAATATTATCAATTCACAGTTTTCAATACACATTACTCAATCTGCAATCTTCAAATTTCTATCCACAAACATCAATTCTCATCACTCAACCCTCAACACTCAGTCCCCAATCCTCAATCTTCAATCCTCAATCCGCAATCCTCAACCCTCAACACTCAGTCCCCAATCCTCAATCTTCAATCCTCAATCCTCAATCCTCAATCCTCAATCCTCAATCTTCAATCCTCTATACTCAATCCTCAATCCTCAATCCTCAATCCTCAATCCTCAATCCCCAATCCTCAAACCTCATTCTACAATCCTCAACACACAATCCTCAATCTTCAATCCTCCATCCTCAATCCTCAATTCTCAATCCTCAATCCTCAGTCCTCAGTCCTCAAACCTCAATCCTCAACCCTCAGCCCACATTCTCAGTCCTCAACCCTCAATTCTCAGTCCTCAGCCCTCAAACCTCAATCCTCAACCCTCAGACCTCATCCTCAATCCTCAATTATCAATCCTCAATCCTCAATATTCAATCCTCAATACTCAATCTTCAAGCCTCAATCCTCAGTCCTCAATACTCAACTATCAGTCCTCAATTCTCAATACTCAATCCTCAATCCTCAATCTTCAATCCTCAATACTCAATCTTCAATCCTCAATCCTCAATCCTCAATCCTCAATGCTCAATCCTCAATCCTCAATCCTCAACCCTCAATCTTCAATCCTCAATACTCAATCTGCAACCCTCAATCCTCAGTCCTCAATCCTCAATACTCATTCTTCATTCCTCAATACCCAATCCTCAATCTTCAATCCTCAATCCACAATCCTCAATCCTCAATCCTCATTCTTCAATCCTCAACACCCAATCCTCAATCTTCAATACTCAATCCTCAATTCTCAGACCTCAATCCGCAATCTTCAATCCTCAATACACAATCTTCAATCCTCAATCCTCAATCCTCAATCCTCAATCCTCAATCCTCAATCCTCAATCCTCATTCTTCAATCCTCAACACCCAATCCTCAATCTTCAATCCTCAATCCTCAATCCTCAATTCTCAATCCTCAATCCTCAATCCTCAGACCTCCAACATCAACACCCAACCCTCAGTCCTCGTCCTCAATCCACAACACTCGATCCTCGATCATCAATCTTCAATCATCAATATTCAATCTTCAATCCTCAATCCTCAATCCTCAATACTCAGTCCTCAATACTCAACCATCAGCCCTCAATTCTCAATACTCAATAGAATATCCTGAATTCTCAGGATTCAATATTCAAACCTCAACACTCAACCGTCAACCCTCAATCCTCAACCCTCAATCCTCAATCGTCAATCCTCAATACTCAACCTTCAATACTCCATTCTCAATCCTCAATCCTCAATCCTCAATCCTCAACCCTCAATCCTCAATCCTCAATCCTCAACCTTCAATCCTCAATACTCAATCTTCAATACTCAATCCTCAATCCTCAATCCTCAATTCTCAATCCTCGATCGCCAATCATCAATCCTCAATACTCAATCGTCAATCTTCAATCCTCAATCCTCAATCCTCAGTCCTCATTCTTTAATCCTCAATCTTCAATCCTCAATCCTCAATCTTCAATCCTCAATCCTCAATTCTCACTCCTCAATACTCAATCCTCAATCGTCAATCCTCTATCCCCAATCCTCAATCTTCAATCTTCAATCCTCAATCCTCAATCCTCAATCCTCAATCTTCAATCCTCAATACTCAATCTTCAATCCTCAATCCTCAATCCTCAATCCTCAATGCTCAATCCTCAATCCTCAATCCTCAACCCTCAATCCTCAGTCCTCAATCTTCAATCCTCAATACTCAATATTAAATCCTCAATCCTCAATCCTCAATCCTCAACCTTCAATCCTCAATCCTCAATCCTCAATCCTCAATCCTCATTCTTCAATCCTCAGTCCTCATTCTTCAATCCTCAATCTTCAATCATCAATACTCAGTCTTCAATCCTCAACCCTCAATCTTCAATCCTCAATCCTCAATCCTCAATTCTCACTCCTCAATACTCAATCCTCAATCGTCAATCCTCTATCCCCAATCCTCAATCTTCAATCATCAATCATCAATCTTCAATCCTCAATCCTCAATCTTCAATCCTCAATACTCAATCTTCAATCCTCAACCCTCAATCCTCAATCCTCAATCTTCAATCCTCAATCTTCAGTCCTCAATCCTCAATCCTCATTCTTCAATACTCAATACCCAATCCTCAGACTTCAGTCCTCAATCCTCAATCCTCAATTATCAATCCCCAATCCTCAGTCCTCAGTCGTCAAACCTCAATCTTCAACCCTCAGCCCTCATCCTCAATTCTCAATCCTCAATCCTCAATCCTCAATCCTCAATCCTCAATCCTCAATCCTCATTCTACAATCCTCAATACCCAATCCTCAATGTTCAATCCTCAATCCTCAATCCTCAATCCTCAATGCTCAATCCTCAATCCTCAATCCTCAACCCTCAATCTGCAATCCTCAATACTCAATCTCCAATCCTCAATCCTCAATCCTCAATCCTCAATCCTCATTCTTCAATCCTCAATACCCAATCCTCAATACCCAATCCTCAATCTTCAATCCTCAATCCTCAATCCTCAATTCTCAATCCTCAATCCTCAATCCACAGACCTCAATCCTCAATGTTCAATCCTCAATACTCAATCTTCAATCCTCTATCCCCAATCCTCAATCCTCAATCCTCATTCTCCAATCCCCAACACCCAATCCTCAATCTTCAATCCTCAATCCTCAATCCTCAATTCTCAATCCTCAATCCTCAATCCTCAGACCACAAACATCAATACTCAACCCTCAGTCCTCGTCCTCAATACACAACCCTCAACCCTCGATCTTCAACCTTCAATCATCAATATTCAATCTTCAATCCTCAATCCTCAATCCTCAATACTCAAACCTCAATCCTCAACACTCAACTATCAATCCTCAATTCTCAATACTCAATAGAATATCCTGAATTCTCAGGATTCAATACTCAAACCTCAACCCTCAACCCTCAGCCCTCATTCTCAATCCTCAATCCTCAATCCTCAATCCTCAATATTCAATCCACAATTTTCAATCTTCAAACCTCAATCCTCAATCTTCAATCCTCAATAATCAATCTCCAATCCTAGATACTTAATCCCCAATCCTCAATCCTTAATCCTCAGCCTTCAGTCCTCAACCCCAGTCCTCAATCTTCAATCCTCAATGCTCTATCCTCAATCCTCAATCCTCAGTCCTCAATCCTCTATCCTCAATCCTCAATCCTCAGCCCTAAGTCCTCAAATCTCAATCCTCAACCCTCAGCCCTCATCCTCAATCCTCAATCCTCAATCTTCAACCCTCAATCCTCAATCCTCAACCCTCAATCTTCAATCCTCAATACTCAATCTGCAACCCTCAATCCTCAGTCCTCAATCCTCAATACTCATTCTTCAATCCTCAATACCCAATCCTCTATCTTCAATCCTCAATCCACAATCCTCAATCCTCAATCCTCATTCTTCAGTCCTCAACACCCAATCCTCAATCTTCAATCCTCAATCCTCAATCCTCAATCCTCAATCCTCAATCTTCAATCCTCTATACTCAATCCTCAATCCTCAATCCTCAATCCTCAATCCTCAATCCTCAATCCTCAATCCTCATTCTACAATCCTCAATACCCAATCCTCAATCTTCAATCCTCAATCCTCAATCCTCAATTCTCAATCCTCAATCCTCAGTCCTCAGTCCTCAAACCTCAATCCTCAACCCTCAGCCCACATTCTCGGTCCTCAATCCTCAATTCTCAGTCCTCAGACCTCATACCTCAATCCTCAACCCTAAGACCTCTTCCTCAATCCTCAAATATCAATCCTCAATCCTCAATCTTCAATCCTCAATACTCAGTCTTCAATCCTCAATCCTCAGTCCTCAATACTCAACTATCAGTCCTCAATTCTCAATACTCAATCCTCAATCCTCAATCTTCAATCCTCAATACTCAATCTTCAATCCTCAATCCTCAATCCTCAATCCTCAATGCTCAATCCTCAATCCTCAATCCTCAATCCTCAATCCTCAATCCTCAGTCCTCAAACCTCAATCCTCAACCCTCAGCCCTCATCCTCAATCCTCAATCCTAAATTCTCAATCCTCAAACCTCAAACCTCAATCCTCAACCGTCAGTCCCCGTCCTCAATCCTCAAATCTCAAACCCCAATCCTCAGTCCTCAGTCCTCAAACCTCAATCCTCAACCCTCAGCCCTCATCCTCAATTCTCAATCCTCAATCCTCAATCCTCAATCCTCAATCTTCAATCCTCAATACTCAATCTTCAATAATCAATCCTCAATTCTCAATCCTCAATACTCAAACCTCAATCGTCAACCCTCAATACCCAATCCTCAATCTTCAATCCTCAATCCTCAATCCTCAATCCTCAATCCTCAATCTTCAATCCCCAATAATCAATCTTCAATCCTCAATCCTCAATCCTCAATCCTGAATCCTCAATTCTCAATCCCCAAACTCCAATCCTCGATACTCAGTCTTCAATCCTCAGTCCTCAATCGTCAATCCTCATTCTTCAACCCTCAATACACAATCCTCAATCTTCAATCCTCCATCCCCAATCCTCAATTCTCAATCCTCAATCCTCAGTCCTCAGTCCTCAAACCTCAATCCTCAACCCTCAGCCCACATTCTCAGTCCTCAATCCTCAATTCTCAGTCCTCAGCCCTCAAACCTCAATCCTCAATTATCAATCCTCAATCCTCAATCTTCAATCCTCAATACTCAATCTTCAATCCTCAATCCTCAGTCCTCAATACTCAACTATCAGTCCTCAATTCTCAATACTCAAACCTCAATCCTCAATCTTCAATCCTCAATACTCAATCTTCAATTCTCAATCTTCAATCCTCAATCCTCAATGCTCAATCCTCAATCCTCAATCCTCAACCCTCAATCTTCAATCCTCAATACTCAATCTGCAACCCTCAATCCTCAGTCCTCAATCCTCAATACTCATTCTTCAATCCTCAATACCCAATCCTCAATCTTCAATCCTCAACCCACACTCCTCAATCCTCAATCCTCATTCTTCAATCCTCAACACCCAATCCTCAATCTTCAATACTCAATCCTCAATTCTCAGACCTCAATCCGCAATCTTCAATCCTCAATACTCAATCTTCAATCCTCAATCCTCAATCCTCAATCCTCAATCCTCAATCCTCATTCTTCAATCCTCAACACCCAATCCTCAATCTTCAATCCTCAATCCTCAATCCTCAATTCTCAATACTCAATCCTCAATCCTCAGACCTCAAACATCAATACTCAACCCTCAGTCCTCGTCCGCAATCCACAACACTCAATCCTCGATCATCAATCTTCAATCATCAATATTCAATCTTCAATCCTCAATCCTCAATCCTCAATACTCAATCCTCAATACTCAACCATCAGACCTCAATTCTCAATACTCAATAGAATATCCTGAATTCTCAGGATTCAATACTCAAACCTCAACACTCAACCGTCAACCCTCAATCCTCAACCCTCAATCCTCAATCGTCAATCCTCAATACTCAACCTTCAATCCTCCATTCTCAATCCTCATTCCTCAATCCTCAATCCTCAATCCTCAATCCTCAATCCGCAATCCTCAACCTTCGATCCTCAATACTCAATCTTCAATCCTCAATCCTCAATCCTCAATCCTCAATTCTCAATCCTCGATCGCCAATCATCAATCCTCAATGCTCAATCGTCAATCCTCAATCCTCAATCCTCAATCCTCAGTCCTCATTCTTCAATCCTCAATCTTCAATCCTCAATCCTCAATCTTCAATCCTCAATCCTCAATTCTCACTCCTCAATACTCAATCCTCAATTGTCAATCCTCTATCCCCAATCCTCAATCTTCAATCTTCAATCCTCAATCCTCAATCCTCAATCCTCAATCTTCAATCCTCAATACTCAATCTTCAATCCTCAATCCTCAATCCTCAATCCTCAATGCTCAATCCTCAATCCTCAATCCTCAACCCTCAATCTGCAATCCTCAATACTCAATCTCCAATCCTCAATCCTCAATCCTCAATCCTCAATCCTCATTCTTCAATCCTCAATACCCAATCCTCAATCTTCTACCATCAATCCTCAATCCTCAATTCTCAATCCTCAATCCTCAATCCACAGACCTCAATCCTCAATCTTCAATCCTCAATACTCAACCTTCAATCCTCTATCCCCAATCCTCAATCATCAACCCTCATTCTCCAATCCTCAACACCCAATCCTCAATCTTCAATCCTCAATCCTCAATCCTCAATTCTCAATCCTCAATCCTCAATCCTCAGACCACAAACATCAATACTCAGCCCTCAGTCCTCGTCCTCAATACACAACCCTCAACCCTCGATCCTCAACCTTCAATCATCAATATTCAATCTTCAATCCTCAATCCTCAATCCTCAATACTCAAACCTCAATCCTCAACACTCAACTATCAATCCTCAATTCTCAATACTCAATAGAATATCCTGAATTCTCAGGATTCAATACTCAAACCTCAACCCTCAACCGTCAGCCCTCATTCTCAATCCTCAATCCTCAATACTCAATCCTCAATATTCAATTCACAATTCTCAATCTTCAATCCTCAATCCTCAATCCTCAATCCTCAATCCTCAATCCTCAATTCTCGATCCTCAGTAATCAATCCTCAATCTTCAATACTCAATCGTCAATCCTCAGTCCTCAATCCTAAATCCTCAGTCCTCAAACCTCAAACCTCAACCCTCAACCCTCAGACCTCATTCTCAATCCTCAATCTACAATCCTCAATCCACAATCTTCAATCCTCAATAGTCAATCTCCAATCCTAGATACACAATCCCCAATCCTCAATGCTTAATCCTCAGGCTTCAATCCTCAACCCCAGTCCTCAATCTTCAATCCTTAATGCTCTATCCTCAATCCTCAATCCTCAGTCCTCAATCCTCTATCCTCAATCCTCAAACCTCAATCCTCAACCGTCAGTCCTCGTCCTCAATACTCAACACTCAATCCTCAATCCTCAATCTTCAATCCTCAATACTCAGTCTTCAATCCTCAATCCGCAATACTCAATCCTCAATCCTCAACCTTCAATCCTCAATTCCCAATCCTCAATCTTAAATCCTCAATACTCAATCTTCAATCCTCAATCCTCAATCCTCAATCCTAAAACCTCAATCCTCATTCTTCAATTCTCAACACCCAATCCTCAATCTTCAATCCTCAATCCTCAATCCTCAATTCTCATTCCTCAATCCCCAATCCTCAGGCCTCAAACATCAATACTCAACCCTCAGTCCTCGTCCTCAATCCACAACACTCAATCCTCGATCATCAATCTTCAATCATCAATATTCAATCTTCAATCCTCAATCCTCAATCCTCAATACTCAATCCTCAATACTCAACCATCAGCCCTCAATTCTCAATACTCAATAGAATATCCTGAATTCTCAGGATTCAATACTCAAACCTCAACACTCAACCCTCAACCCTCAATCCTCAACCCTCAATCCTCAATCGTCAATCCTCAATACTCAACCTTCAATCCTCCATTCTCAATCCTCAATCCTCAATCCTCAGTCCTCAATCCTCAATCCTCAATCCTCAATCCTCAATCCTCAATACTCAATCTTCAATCCTCTATCCCCAATCCTCAATCCTCAATCCTCATTCTCCAATCCTCAACACCCAATCCTCAATCTTCAATCCTCAATCCTCAATCCTCAATTCTCAATCCTCAATCCTCAATCCTCAGACCACAAACATCAATACTCAACCCTCAGTCCTCGTCCTCAATACACAACCCTCAACCCTCGATCCTCAACCTTCAATCATCAATATTCAATCTTCAAACCTCAATCCTCAATCCTCAATACTCAAACCTCAATCCTCAACACTCAACTATCAATCCTCAATTCTCAATACTCAATAGAATATCCTGAATTCTCAGGATTCAATACTCAAACCTCAACCCTCAACCCTCAGCCCTCATTCTGAATCCTCAATCCTCAATCCTCAATCCTCAATATTCAATCCACAATTCTCAATCTTCAATCCTCAATCCTCAATCTTCAATCCACCATCCTCAATCCTCAATCCTCTATCCTCAATCCTCAATCGTCAGGCTTCAATCCTCAATACCCAATCCTCAGTCTTCAATCTTCAATCCTTTAATCCTCAACTCTCAATCCTCAATCCTCAGTCCTCAGACCTTAAACCTCAATCCCCAACCCTCAGCCCTCATCCTCATTCCTCAATCCTCAATCGTCAATCTTCAATCCTCAATCCTCAACGCTCAATCCTCAATGTTCAATCCTCAATACCCAATCCTCAGTCTTCAATCCTCAATCCTCAAACCTCAATCTTCAATCCTCAGTCCTCAGTCCTCAAACCTCAATTCTGAATCCTCAATCCTGATTCCTCAACCTTCAGCCCTCAGTCCTCAACAATCAGTTGTCATTCCTCAATCCTGAATAGAATATCCTCAATTCACAGCATTCAAAGCTCAATACTCAATCTGCAATCTTCCAACCTGTATCCACAAACATCAATTTTCACCACTCAACCCTCAGTACTCATTCCACAATGTTCAATCCTCAATCCTCAACTCTCAATCTTCGTTCCTCAATACTGTATCTTCAATCCTCAATCCTCAATCCTCAATCCTCAGTCCTCAAACCTCATTCTTCAATCCTCAATACCCTATCCTCAATCTTCAATCCTCAATACTCAATCCTCAACTCTCAATCCTCAATCCTCAATCCTCAATCCTCAGACCTCAAACGTCAATATTCAACCCTCAGTCCTCGTCCTCAATCCACAAACCTCAATCCTCAATCCTCAATGCTCAATCCTCAATCCTCAATCCTCAGCCCTCAATCTTCAATCCTCAATACTCAATCTGCAATACTCAATCCTCAATCCTCAATCCTCAGTCCTCAATCCTCAATCCTCAATCCTCAATCCTCATTCTTCAATCCTCAATACACAATCCTCAATCTTCAATCCTCAATCCTCAATCCTCAATTCTCAATCCTCAATCCTCAATCCTCAGACCTCAAACATCAATACTCAACCCTCAGTCCTCGTCCTCAATCCACAACAATCTATCCTCAATCCTCATTCTTCAATCATCAATATTCAATCTTCAGTCCTCAATCCTCAATACTCAATCCTCAATCCTCAATCCTCAATGTTGAATCCGCAATACCCAATCCTCAATCTTCAATCCTCAACCCTCAATCCTCAATAATCAATCCTCAATCCTCAGTCCTCAAACCTCAAACCTCAATCTTCAATCCTCAATACTCAATCTTCAATCCTCCGTCCTCAACCCTCAACCCTCATTCCTCAATCCTCAATTGTCAGGCTTCAATCCTCAATACTCAATCTTCAATCCTCAATCCTCAATCCTCATTCCTCAATCCTCATTCTTCAATCCTCAATACCCAATCCTCAATCTTCAATCCTCAATCCTCAATCCTCTTTTCTCAATCCTCAATCCTCAGCCCTAAGTCCTCAAATCTCAATCCTCAACCCTCAGCCCTCATCCTCAATCCTCAATCCTCAATCTTCAACCCTCAATCCTCAATCCTCAACCCTCAATCTTCAATCCTCAATACTCAATCTGCAACACTCAATCCTCAGTCCTCAATCCTCAATACTCATTCTTCAATCCTCAATACCCAATCCTCTATCTTCAATCCTCAATCCACAATCCTCAATCCTCAATCCTCATTCTTCAGTCCTCAACACCCAATCCTCAATCTTCAATCCTCAATCCTCAATCCTCAATCCTCAATCCTCAATCTTCAATCCTCTATACTCAATCCTCAATCCTCAATCCTCAATCCTCAATCCTCAATCCTCAATTCTCAATCCTCACTCTACAATCCTCAATACTCAATCCTCAATCTTCAATCCTCAATCCTCAATCCTCAATTCTCAATCCTCAATCCTCAGTCCTCAGTCCTCAAACCTCAATCCTCAACCCTCAGCCCACATTCTCAATCCTCAATCCTCAATTCTCAGTCCTCAGACCTCAAACCTCAATCCTCAACCCTAACACCTCATCCTCAATCCTCAAATATCAATCCTCAATCCTCAATCTTCAATCCTCAATACTCAGTCTTCAATCCTCAATCCTCAGTCCTCAATACTCAACTATCAGTCCTCAATTCTCAATACTCAATACTCAATCCTCAATCTTCAATCCTCAATACTCAATCTTCAATCCTCAATCCTCAATCCTCAATCCTCAATGCTCAATCCTCAATCCTCAATCCTCAATCCTCAATCCTCAATCCTCAGTCCTCAAACCTCAATCCTCAACCCTCAGCCCTCATCCTCAATCCTCAAACCTAAATTCTCAATCCTCAAACCTCAAACCTCAATCCTCAACCGCCAGTCCTCGTCCTCAATCCTCAACCCTCAATCCTCAATCCTCAGTCCTCAATCTTCAATCCTCAATACTCAATATTCAATCCTCAATCCTCAACCCTCAGTCCTCAATCCTCAACCTTCAATCCTCAATCCTCAGTCCTCAATCCTCAATCCTCATTCTTCAATACTCAATACCCAATCCTCAGACTTCAATCCTCAATCCTCAATGCTCAATTCTCAATCCCCAATCCTCAGTCCTCAGTCCTCAAACCTCAATCTTCAACCCTCAGCCCTCATCCTCAATTCTCAATCCTCAATCCTCAATCCTCAATCTTCAATCTTCAATCCTCAATACCCAATCCTCAATCTTCAATCCTCAATCCTGAATCCTCAATCCTCAATCCTCAATCTTCAATCGCCAATAATCAATCTTCAATCCTCAATCCTCAACCCTCAATCCTGAATCCTCAATTCTCAATCCCCAAACTCCAATCCTCTATACTCAGTCTTCAATCCTCAATCCTCAATCCTCAATCCTCAATCCTCATTCTTCAACCCTCAATCCCCAATCCTCAATCTTCAATCCACAATCCTCAATCCTCAATTCTCAATCCTCAATCCTCAATCCTCAGTCCTCAAACCTCAATCGCCAATCCTTAGCCCTCATCCTCAATCCTCAATCCTCAATCTTCAATCCTCAATCCTCAATCCTCATGCCTCAATCCTCAATATTCAATCCACAGTCATCAAACCTCAATCCTGAATCGGCAATCCTGAATTCTCAATCTTCCGACCTCAGACCTGAACAATCAGATGTCAATCCTCAATCCTCAATAGAATATTATCAATTCACAGTTTTCAATACACAATACTCAATCTGCAGTCTTCAAATTTCTATCCACAAACATCAATTCTCATCACTCAACCCTCAACACTCAGTCCCCAATCCTCAATCTTCAATCCTCAATCCGCAATCCTCAACCCTCAACACTCAGTCCCCAATCCTCAATCTTCAATCCTCAATCCTCAATCCTCAATCCTCAATCCTCAATCTTCAATCCTCTATACTCAATCCTCAATCCTCAATCCTCAATCCTCAATCCTCAATCCTCAAACCTCAATCCTCATTCTACAATCCTCAATACCCAATCCTCAATCTTCTATCCTCAATCCTCAATCCTCAATTCTCAATCCTCAATCCTCAGTCCTCAGTCCTCAAACCTCAATCCTCAACCCTCAGCCCACATTCTCAGTCCTCAATCCTCAATTCTCAGTCCTCAGCCCTCAAACCTCAATCCTCAACCCTCAGACCTCATCCTCAATCCTCAATTATCAATCCTCAATCCTCAATCTTCAATCCTCAATACCCAATCTTCAATCCTCAATCCTCAGTCCTCAATACTCAACTATCAGTCCTCAATTCTCAATACTCAATCCTCAATCCCCAATCTTCAATCCTCAATACTCAATCCTCAATCCCCAATCTTCAATCCTCAATACTGAATCTTCAATCCTCAATCCTCAATCCTCAATCCTCAATCTTCAATCCTCAATCCTCAATCCTCAATCCTCTATCCTCATTCTTCAATCCTCAATACCCAATCCTCAATCTTCAATCCTCAATCCCCAGTCCTCCATTCTCAATCCTCAATCCTCTGTCCTCAGTCCTCCAACCTCAACCCTCAACCCTCAGCCCTCATCCTCAATCCTCAATACTCAATCCTGAATGCTCAATACTCAATCCTCAATCCTCAGTCCTCAATCTTCAATCCTCAATCGTCAGGCTTCAATCCTCAATACTCAATCTTCAATCCTCAATCCTCAATCGTCATTCGTCAATCCTCATTCTTCAATCCTCAATACCCAATCCTCAATCCTCAATCTTCAACCCTCAATCCTCAACTCTCAACCCTCAACCCTCAATCCTCAGACCTCAAACCTGAATCCTCAACCCTCAGCCCTCATCCACAATCCTCAATCCTCAATCTTCAATCCTCAATCATCAATCATCATGCCTCAATCCTCAATCCTCAATCCTCAGTCATCAAACCTCAATCCTGAATCCTCAATCCTGAATCCTCAGTCTTCAGACCTCAGACCTGAACGATCAGATGTCAATCCTCAATCCTCAATAGAATATCATCAATTCACAGTTTTCAATACTCAATACTCAATCTTCAATCCTCAATCCTCAATCCTCAATCCTCAATCCTCAATCCTCAATCCTCAATCTTCGATCCTCAATACTCAATCTTCGATCCTCAATCCTCAATACTCAATCCTCAATCCTAAATCTTCAATCCTCAATACCCAATCCTCAATCTCCAATCCTCAAACTTCAATCCTCTGTTCGCAATACTCAATCATCAATCCCCTGACCTCAGGCATCAATACTCAACCCTCAGTCCTCGTCCTCAATCCACAACCCTCAATCCTCAATCCTCAATCTTCATTCATCAATATTCAACCTTCCATCCTCAATCCTCAACCCTCAATCCTCAATCCTCAATCCTCAATGTTCAATCCTCAACACCCAATCCTCAATCTTCAATCCTCAATCCTCAATCCTCAATCCTCAATCCTCAATCCTCAATCCTCAATCCTCTGTCCTCAAACATCAATCCTGAATCTTCAATACTGAATCCTCAATCTTCAGCCCTCAGTCCTCAACAATCAGTTGTCAAACCTCAATCCTCAATAGAATGTCATCATTTCACAGTTTTCAATACTCAATACTCAATCTGCAATCTTCAAATCTCTATCCACAAACATCAATTCTCATCACTCAACCCTCGACACTCAGTCCCCAATCCTCAATATTCAATCCTCAATCCTCAATCCACAATCCTCAACCTTCAATCCTCAATCCTCAATGCTCAATCCTCAATTCTCAATCCTCGATCGCCAATCATCAATCCTCAATACTCAATCTTCAATCCTCAATCCTCAATCCTCAATCCTCAGTCCTCATTCTTCAATCCTCAATCTTCAATCATCTATACTCAGTCTTCAATCCTCAATCCTCAATCTTCAATCCTCAATCCTCAATTCTCACTCCTCAATACTCAATCCTCAATCGTCAATCCTCAATCCCCAATCCTCAATCTTCAATCCTCAATCCTCAATCCTCAATCCTCAATCCTCAATCTTCAATCCTCAATACTCAATCTTCAAACCTCAATCCTCAATCCTCAATCCTCAATGCTCAATCCTCAATCCTCAATCCTCAACCCTCAATCTGCAATCCTCAATACTCAATCTCCAACCCTCAATCCCCAATCCTCAATCCTCAATCCTCATTCTTCAATCCTCAATACCCAATCCTCAATACCCAATCCTCAATCTTCAATTCTCAATCCTCAATCCTCAATTCTCAATCCTCAATCCTCATTCCACAGACCTCAATCCCCAATCTTCAATCCTCAATACTCAATCTTCAATCCTCTATCCCCAATCCTCAATCCTCAATCCTCATTCTCCAATCCTCAACACCCAATCCTCAATCTTCAATCCTCAATCCTCAATCCTCAATTCTCAATCCTCAATATTCAATCCACAATTCTCAATCTTCAATCCTCAATCCTCAATCCTCAATCCTCAATTCTCAATCCTCAGTAATCAATCCTCAATCTTCAATACTCAATCCTCAATCCTCAGTCCTCAAACCTCAAACCTCAATCTTCAATCATCAATACTCAATCTTCAATCCTCCGTCCTCAATCCTCAACCCTCAATCCTCAATCCTCAATCGTCAGGCTTCAAACCACAATACTCAATCTTCAATCCTCAATCCTCAATTCTCAATCCCCAATCCTCTGTCCTCAGTCCTCTACCCTCAACCCTCAACCCTCAGCCCTCATCCTCAATCCTCAATACTCAATCCTCAATCGTCAATCTTCAATCCTCAGTACTCAATCTTCAATAATCAATCCTCAATTCTCAATCCTCAATACTCAATCCTCAATCGTCGATCGTCAATCCCCAATCCTCAATCTTCAATCCTCAATCCTGAATCCTCAATCCTCAATCCCCAATCTTCAATCCTCAACCTTCAATCATCAATACTCAGTCTTCAATCCTCAATCCTCAATCCTCAATCCTCAATCCACAATCCTCAATCCTCAATCCTCAATCTTCAATCATCAATACTCAGTCTTCAATCCTCAATCCTCAATCCTCAATCCTCAATCCTCATTCTACAATCCTCAATACACAATCCTCAATCTTCAATCCTCAATCCTCAGTCCTCAATTCTCAATCCTCAATCCTCAATCCTCAGACCTCAAACATCAATACTCAACCCTCAGTCCTCGTTCTCAATCCACAACAATCAATCCTCAATCCTCAGTCTTCAATCATCAATATTCAATCTTCAGTCCTCAATCCTCAATCCTCAATCCTCAATCCTCAATCCTCAATGTTCAATCCGCAATACCCAATCCTCAATCTTCAATCCTCAATCCTCAATCCTCAATCCTCAATCCTCAATCCTCAATCCTCAATCCTCAGTCCTCAAACCTCAAACCTCAATCTTCAATCATCAATACTCAATCTTCAATCCTCCGTCCTCAATCCTCAACCCTCAATCCTCAATCCTCAATCGTCAGGCTTCAATCCTCAATACTCAATCTTCAATCCTCAATCCTCAATCCACATTCCTCAATCCTCATTCTTCAATCCTCAATACCCAATCCTCAATCTTCAATCCTCAGTCCTCAATCCTCAATTCTCAAACCTCAATCCTCAGTCCTAAGCCCTCAAATCTCAATCCTCAACCCTGAGCCCTCATCCTCAATCCTCAATCCTCAATGTTCAATCCTCAACACCCAATCCTCAATCTTCAATCCTCAATCCTCAATCCTCAATCCTCGATCCTCAATCCTCAATCCTCTGTCCTCAAACATCTACCCTGAATCCTCAATACTGAATCCACAATCTTCAGCCCTCAGTCCTCGACAATCAGTTGTCAAACCTCAATACTCAATAGAATGTCATCAATTCATAGTTTTCAATACTCAATACTCAATCTGCAATCTTCAAATCTCTATCCACAAACATCAATTCTCATCACTCAACCCTCGACACTCAGTCCCCAATCCTCAATATTCAATCCTCAATCCTCAATCCTCAATCCACAATCCTCAACCTTCAATCCTCAATACTCGATCTTCAATCCTCAATCCTCAATGCTCAATCCTCAATCCTCAATCCTCGATCCTCAGACCTCAAACATCAATACTCAACCCTCAGTCCTCGTCCTCAATCCACAACAATCACTCCTCAATCCTCAGTCTTCAATCATCTATATTCAATCTTCAGTCCTCAATCGGCAATCCTCAATCCTCAATCCTCAATCCTCAATGTTCAATCCGCAATACCCAATCCTTAATCTTCAATCCTCAATCCTCAATCTTCAATCCTCAATCCTCAATACTCAATCCTCAATCCTCAGTCCACAAACCTCAAACCTCAATCTTCAATCATCAATACTCAATCTTCAATCCTCCGTCCTCAATCCTCAACCCTCAATCCTCAATCCACAATCGTCAGGCTTCAATCCTCAATACTCAATCTTCAATCCTCAATCCTCAATCCTCATTCCTCAATCCTCATTCTTCAATCCTCATTCTTCAATCCTCAATACCCAACCCCCAATCTTCAATCCTCAGTCCTCAATCCTCAATTCTCAATCCTCAATCCTCAGTCCTAAGTCCTCAAATCTCAATCCTCAACCCTGAGCCCTCATCCTCAATCCTCAATCCTCAATGTTCAATCCTCAACACCCAATCCTCAATCTTCAATCCTCAATCCTCAATCCTCAATCCTCTGTCCTCAAACATCAATCCTGAATCCTCAATACTGAATCCTCAATCTTCAGCCCTCAGTACTCAACAATCAGTTGTCAAACCTCAATCCTCAATAGAATGTCATCAATTCACAGTTTTCAATACTCAATACTCAATCTGCAATCTTCAAATCTCTATCCACAAACATCAATTCTCAACACTCAACCCTCGACACTCAGTCCCCAGTCCTCAATACTCAATCCTCAATCCTCAATCCTCAATCCACAATCCTCAACCTTCAATCCTCAATACTCGATCTTCAATCCTCAATCCTCAATGCTCAATCCTCAATTCTCAATCCTCGATCGCCAATCATCAATCCTCAATACTCAATCTTCAATCCTCAATCCTCAGTCTTCATTCTTCAATCCTCAATCTTCAATCATCAATACTCAGTCTTCAATCCTCAATCCTCAATCTTCAATCCTCAATCCTCAATTCTCACTCCTCCATACTCAATACTCAATCGTCAATCCTCAATCCCCAATCCTCAATCTTCAATCCTCAATCCTCAATCCTCAATCCTCAATCCTCAATCTTCAATCCTCAATACTCAATCTTAAATCCTCAATCCTCAATTCTCAACCCTCAATCCTCAATCCTCAACCCTCAATCTGCAATCCTCAATACTCAATCTCCAATCCTCAATCCTCAATCCTCAATCCTCAATCCTCATTCTTCAATCCTCAATACCCAATCCTCAATCTTCTACCATCAATCCTCAATCCTCAATTCTCAATCCTCAATCCTCAATCCACAGACCTCAATCCTCAATCTTCAATCCTCAATACTCAACCTTCAATCCTCTATCCCCAATCCTCAATCATCAACCCTCATTCTCCAATCCTCAACACCCAATCCTCAATCTTCAATCCTCAATCCTCAATCCTCAATTCTCAATCCTCAATCCTCAATCCTCAGACCACAAACATCAATACTCAGCCCTCAGTCCTCGTCCTCAATACACAACCCTCAACCCTCGATCCTCAACCTTCAATCATCAATATTCAATCTTCAATCCTCAATCCTCAATCCTCAATACTCAAACCTCAATCCTCAACACTCAACTATCAATCCTCAATTCTCAATACTCAATAGAATATCCTGAATTCTCAGGATTCAATACTCAAACCTCAACCCTCAACCCTCAGCCCTCATTCTCAATCCTCAATCCTCAATACTCAATCCTCAATATTCAATTCACAATTCTCAATCTTCAATCCTCAATCCTCAATCCTCAATCCTCAATCCTCAATCCTCAATTCTCGATCCTCAGTAATCAATCCTCAATCTTCAATACTCAATCGTCAATCCTCAGTCCTCAATCCTAAATCCTCAGTCCTCAAACCTCAAACCTCAACCCTCAACCCTCAGACCTCATTCTCAATCCTCAATCTACAATCCTCAATCCACAATCTTCAATCCTCAATAGTCAATCTCCAATCCTAGATACACAATCCCCAATCCTCAATGCTTAATCCTCAGCCTTCAATCCTCAACCCCAGTCCTCAATCTTCAATCCTTAATGCTCTATCCTCAATCCTCAATCCTCAGTCCTCAATCCTCTATCCTCAATCCTCAAACCTCAATCCTCAACCGTCAGTCCTCGTCCTCAATACTCAACACTCAATCCTCAATCCTCAATCTTCAATCCTCAATACTCAGTCTTCAATCCTCAATCCGCAATACTCAATCCTCAATCCTCAACCTTCAATCCTCAATTCCCAATCCTCAATCTTAAATCCTCAATACTCAATCTTCAATCCTCAATCCTCAATCCTCAATCCTAAAACCTCAATCCTCATTCTTCAATTCTCAACACCCAATCCTCAATCTTCAATCCTCAATCCTCAATCCTCAATTCTCATTCCTCAATCCCCAATCCTCAGGCCTCAAACATCAATACTCAACCCTCAGTCCTCGTCCTCAATCCACAACACTCAATCCTCGATCATCAATCTTCAATCATCAATATTCAATCTTCAATCCTCAATCCTCAATCCTCAATACTCAATCCTCAATACTCAACCATCAGCCCTCAATTCTCAATACTCAATAGAATATCCTGAATTCTCAGGATTCAATACTCAAACCTCAACACTCAACCCTCAACCCTCAATCCTCAACCCTCAATCCTCAATCGTCAATCCTCAATACTCAACCTTCAATCCTCCATTCTCAATCCTCAATCCTCAATCCTCAGTCCTCAATCCTCAATCCTCAATCCTCAATCCTCAATCCTCAATCGTCAATCCTCTATCCCCAATCCTCAATCTTCAATCATCAATCCTCAATCTTCAATCCTCAATCCTCAATCTTCAATCCTCAATACTCAATCTTCAATCCTCAACCCTCAATCCTCAATCCTCAATGCTCAATCCTCAATCCTCAATCCTCAACCCTCAATCTGCAATCCTCAATACTCAATCTCCAATCCTCAATCCTCAATCCTCAATCCTCAATCCTCATTCTTCAATCCTCAATACCCAATCCTCAATACCCAATCCTCAATCTTCAATCCTCAACCCTCAATCCTCAATTCTCAATCCTCAATCCTCAATCCACAGACCTCAATCCTCAATCTTCAATCCTCAATACTCAATCTTCAATCCTCTATCCCCAATCCTCAATCCTCAATCCTCATTCTCCAATCCTCAACACCCAATCCTCAATCTTCAATCCTCAATCCTCAATCCTCAATTCTCAATCCTCAATCCTCAATCCTCAGACCACAAACATCAATACTCAACCCTCAGTCCTCGTCCTCAATACACAACCCTCAACCCTCGATCCTCAACCTTCAATCATCAATATTCAATCTTCAAACCTCAATCCTCAATCCTCAATACTCAAACCTCAATCCTCAACACTCAACTATCAATCCTCAATTCTCAATACTCAATAGAATATCCTGAATTCTCAGGATTCAATACTCAAACCTCAACCCTCAACCCTCAGCCCTCATTCTCAATCCTCAATCCTCAATCCTCAATCCTCAATATTCAATCCACAATTCTCAATCTTCAATCCTCAATCCTCAATCTTCAATCCACCATCCTCAATCCTCAATCCTCTATCCTCAATCCTCAATCGTCAGGCTTCAATCCTCAATACCCAATCCTCAGTCTTCAATCTTCAATCCTTTAATCCTCAACTCTCAATCCTCAATCCTCAGTCCTCAGACCTTAAACCTCAATCCCCAACCCTCAGCCCTCATCCTCATTCCTCAATCCTCAATCGTCAATCTTCAATCCTCAATCCTCAACGCTCAATCCTCAATGTTCAATCCTCAATACCCAATCCTCAGTCTTCAATCCTCAATCCTCAAACCTCAATCTTCAATCCTCAGTCCTCAGTCCTCAAACCTCAATTCTGAATCCTCAATCCTGATTCCTCAACCTTCAGCCCTCAGTCCTCAACAATCAGTTGTCATTCCTCAATCCTGAATAGAATATCCTCAATTCACAGCATTCAAAGCTCAATACTCAATCTGCAATCTTCCAACCTGTATCCACAAACATCAATTTTCACCACTCAACCCTCAGCACTCATTCCACAATGTTCAATCCTCAATCCTCAACTCTCAATCTTCGTTCCTCAATACTGTATCTTCAATCCTCAACCCTCAATCCTCAATCCTCAATCGTCAAACCTCAATCCTCAACCGTCAGACCTCGTCCTCAATACTCAACACTCAATCCTCAATCCTCAATCTTCAATCCTCAATACTCAATATTCAATCCTCAATCCTCAATCCTCAATCCTCAATCTTCAATCCTCAATCCTCAATCCTCAATCCTCTATCCTCATTCTTCAATCCTCAATACCCAATCCTCAATCTTCAATCCTCAATCCCCAGTCCTCCATTCTCAATCCTCAATCCTCTGTCCTCAGTCCTCCAACCTCAACCCTCAACCCTCAGCCCTCATCCTCAATCCTCAATACTCAATCCTGAATGCTCAATACTCAATCCTCAATCCTCAGTCCTCAATCTTCAATCCTCTATCGTCAGGCTTCAATCCTCAATACTCAATCTTCAATCCTCAATCCTCAATCGTCATTCGTCAATCCTCATTCTTCAATCCTCAATAACCAATCCTCAATCCTCAATCTTCAACCCTCAATCCTCAACTCTCAACCCTCAACCCTCAATCCTCAGACCTCAAACCTGAATCCTCAACCCTCAGCCCTCATCCGCAATCCTCAATCCTCAATCTTCAATCCTCAATCATCAATCATCATGCCTCAATCCTCAATCCTCAATCCTCAGTCATCAAACCTCAATCCTGAATCCTCAATCCTGAATCCTCAGTCTTCAGTCCTCAGACCTGAACAATCAGATGTCAATCCTCAATCCTCAATAGAATATCATCAATTCACAGTTTTCAATACTCAATACTCAATCTTCAATCCTCAATCCTCAATCCTCAATCCTCAATCCTCAATCCTCAATCCTCAATCTTCGATCCTCAATACTCAATCTTCAATCCTCAATCCTCAATACTCAATCCTCAATCCTAAATCTTCAATCCTCAATACCCAATCCTCAATCTCCAATCCTCAAACTTCAATCCTCTGTTCGCAATACTCAATCATCAATCCCCTGACCTCAGGCATCAATACTCAACCCTCAGTCCTCGTCCTCAATCCACAACCCTCAATCCTCAATCCTCAATCTTCATTCATCAATATTCAACCTTCCATCCTCAATCCTCAACCCTCAATCCTCAATCCTCAATCCTCAATGTTCAATCCTCAACACCCAATCCTCAATCTTCAATCCTCAATCCTCAATCCTCAATCCTCAATCCTCAATCCTCAATCCTCAATCCTCTGTCCTCAAACATCAATCCTGAATCTTCAATACTGAATCCTCAATCTTCAGCCCTCAGTCCTCAACAATCAGTTGTCAAACCTCAATCCTCAATAGAATGTCATCAATTCACAGTTTTCAATACTCAATACTCAATCTGCAATCTTCAAATCTCTATCCACAAACATCAATTCTCATCACTCAACCCTCGACACTCAGTCCCCAATCCTCAATATTCAATCCTCAATCCTCAATCCACAATCCTCAACCTTCAATCCTCAATCCTCAATGCTCAATCCTCAATTCTCAATCCTCGATCGCCAATCATCAATCCTCAATACTCAATCTTCAATCCTCAATTCTCACTCCTCAATACTCAATCCTCAATCGTCAATCCTCAATCCCCAATCCTCAATCTTCAATCCTCAATCCTCAATCCTCAATCCTCAATCCTCAATCTTCAATCCTCAATACTCAATCTTCAAACCTCAATCCTCAATCCTCAATCCTCAATGCTCAATCCTCAATCCTCAATCCTCAACCCTCAATCTGCAATACTCAATACTCAATCTCCAACCCTCAATCCCCAATCCTCAATCCTCAATCCTCATTCTTCAATCCTCAATACCCAATCCTCAATACCCAATCCTCAATCTTCAATCCTCAATCCTCAATCCTCAATTCTCAATCCTCAATCCTCATTCCACAGACCTCAATCCCCAATCTTCAATCCTCAATACTCAATCTTCAATCCTCTATCCCCAATCCTCAATCCTCAATCCTCATTCTCCAATCCTCAACACCCAATCCTCAATCTTCAATCCTCAATCCTCAATCCTCAATTCTCAATCCTCAATATTCAATCCACAATTCTCAATCTTCAATCCTCAATCCTCAATCCTCAATCCTCAATTCTCAATCCTCAGTAATCAATCCTCAATCTTCAATACTCAATCCTCAATCCTCAGTCCTCAAACCTCAAACCTCAATCTTCAATCATCAATACTCAATCTTCAATCCTCCGTCCTCAATCCTCAACCCTCAATCCTCAATCCTCAATCGTCAGGCTTCAAACCACAATACTCAATCTTCAATCCTCAATCCTCAATTCTCAATCCCCAATCCTCTGTCCTCAGTCCTCTACCCTCAACCCTCAACCCTCAGCCCTCATCCTCAATCCTCAATACTCAATCCTCAATCGTCAGTCTTCAATCCTCAGTACTCAATCTTCAATAATCAATCCTCAATTCTCAATCCTCAATACTCAATCCTCAATCGTCGATCGTCAATCCCCAATCCTCAATCTTCAATCCTCAATCCTGAATCCTAAATCCTCAATCCCCAATCTTCAATCCTCAACCTTCAATCATCAATACTCAGTCTTCAATCCTCAATCCTCAATCCTCAATCCTCAATCCACAATCCTCAATCCTCAATCCTCAATCTTCAATCATCAATACTCAGTCTTCAATCCTCAATCCTCAATCCTCAATCCTCAATCCTCATTCTACAATCCTCAATACACAATCCTCAATCTTCAATCCTCAATCCTCAGTCCTCAATTCTCAATCCTCAATCCTCAATCCTCAGACCTCAAACATCAATACTCAACCCTCAGTCCTCGTTCTCAATCCACAACAATCAATCCTCAATCCTCAGTCTTCAATCATCAATATTCAATCTTCAGTCCTCAATCCTCAATCCTCAATCCTCAATCCTCAATCCTCAATGTTCAATCCGCAATACCCAATCCTCAATCTTCAATCCTCAATCCTCAATCCTCAATCCTCAATCCTCAATCCTCAATCCTCAATCCTCAGTCCTCAAACCTCAAACCTCAATCTTCAATCATCAATACTCAATCTTCAATCCTCCGTCCTCAATCCTCAACCCTCAATCCTCAATCCTCAATCGTCAGGCTTCAATCCTCAATACTCAATCTTCAATCCTCAATCCTCAATCCACATTCCTCAATCCTCATTCTTCAATCCTCAATACCCAATCCTCAATCTTCAATCCTCAGTCCTCAATCCTCAATTCTCAATCCTCAATCCTCAGTCCTAAGTCCTCAAATCTCAATCCTCAACCCTGAGCCCTCATCCTCAATCCTCAATCCTCAATGTTCAATCCTCAACACCCAATCCTCAATCTTCAATCCTCAATCCTCAATCCTCAATCCTCAATCCTCAATCCTCAATCCTCTGTCCTCAAACATCAATCCTGAATCCTCAATACTGAATCCTCAATCTTCAGCCCTCAGTCCTCAACAATCAGTTGTCAAACCTCAATCCTCAATAGAATGTCATCAATTCACAGTTTTCAATACTCGATACTCAATCTGCAATCGTCAAATCTCTATCCACAAACATCAATTCTCATCACTCAACCCTCGACACTCAGTCCCCAATCCTCAATATTCAATCCTCAATCCTCAATCCT
The DNA here is from genome assembly GCF_051401765.1 of Calliopsis andreniformis. NCBI lineage: Eukaryota > Metazoa > Arthropoda > Insecta > Hymenoptera > Andrenidae > Calliopsis > Calliopsis andreniformis. The sequence goes on from NW_027480446.1 coordinate 5,817,332, forward strand.
CAATCCACAATCCTCAACCTTCAATCCTCAATACTCGATCTTCAATCCTCAATCCTCAATGCTCAATCCTCAATCCTCAATCCTCGATCCTCAGACCTCAAACATCAATACTCAACCCTCAGTCCTCGTCCTCAATCCACAACAATCACTCCTCAATCCTCAGTCTTCAATCATCTATATTCAATCTTCAGTCCTCAATCGGCAATCCTCAATCCTCAATCCTCAATCCTCAATGTTCAATCCGCAATACCCAATCCTTAATCTTCAATCCTCAATCCTCAATCTTCAATCCTCAATCCTCAATACTCAATCCTCAATCCTCAGTCCACAAACCTCAAACCTCAATCTTCAATCATCAATACTCAATCTTCAATCCTCCGTCCTCAATCCTCAACCCTCAATCCTCAATCCACAATCGTCAGGCTTCAATCCTCAATACTCAATCTTCAATCCTCAATCCTCAATCCTCATTCCTCAATCCTCATTCTTCAATCCTCATTCTTCAATCCTCAATACCCAACCCCCAATCTTCAATCCTCAGTCCTCAATCCTCAATTCTCAATCCTCAATCCTCAGTCCTAAGTCCTCAAATCTCAATCCTCAACCCTGAGCCCTCATCCTCAATCCTCAATCCTCAATGTTCAATCCTCAACACCCAATCCTCAATCTTCAATCCTCAATCCTCAATCCTCAATCCTCTGTCCTCAAACATCAATCCTGAATCCTCAATACTGAATCCTCAATCTTCAGCCCTCAGTCCTCAACAATCAGTTGTCAAACCTCAATCCTCAATAGAATGTCATCAATTCACAGTTTTCAATACTCAATACTCAATCTGCAATCTTCAAATCTCTATCCACAAACATCAATTATCATCACTCAACCCTCGACACTCAGTCCCCAGTCCTCAATACTCAATCCTCAATCCTCAATCCTCAATCCACAATCCTCAACCTTCAGTCCTCAATACTCGATCTTCAATCCTCAATCCTCAATGCTCAATCCTCAATTCTCAATCCTCAATCTTCAATCCTCAATCCTCAATCCTCATTCCTCAATCCTCATTCTTCAATCCTCAATACCCAATCCTCAATCTTCAATCCTCAGTCCTCAATCCTCAATTCTCAATCCTCAATCCTCAGTACTAAGTTCTCAAATCTCAATCCTCAACCCTGAGACCTCATCCTCAATCCTCAGTCCTCAATGTTCAATCCTCAACACCCAATCCTCAATCTTCAATCCTCAATCCTCAATCCTCAATCCTCAATCCTCAGTCCTCAATCCTCTATCCTCAATCCTCAAACCTCAATCCTCAACCGTCAGTCCTCTTCCTCAATACTCAACACTCAATCCTCAATCCTCAATCTTCAATCCTCAATACCCAATATTCAATCCTCAATCCTCAATCCTCAATCCTCAATCTTCAATCCTCAATCCCCAATCCTCAATCCTCTATCCTCATTCTTCAATCCTCAAGGCCCAATCCTCAATCTTCAATCCTCAATCCTCAATCCTCAATTCTCAATCCTCAATCCTCAATCATCAATCCTCAAAACTCAATCTTCAATCATCAATCCTCAATTCTCAATCCTAAATACTCAATCCTCAATCCTCAATCTTCAATCATCAATACTCAGTCTTCAATCGGCAATCCCCAATCCTCAATATTCAATCCTCAATCCTCAATCCTCAATCCACAATCCTCAACCTTCAATCCTCAATACTCGATCTTCAATCCTCAATCCTCAATGCTCAATCCTCAATCCTCAATCCTCGATCCTCAGACCTCAAACATCAATACTCAACCCTCAGTCCTCGTCCTCAATCCACAACAATCAATCCTCAATCCTCAGTCTTCAATCATCAATATTCAATCTTCAGTCCTCAATCCCCAATCCTCAATCCTCAATCCTCAATCCTCAATGTTCAATCCGCAATACCCAATCCTCAACCTTTAATCCTCAATCCTCAATCCTCAATCCTCAATCCTCAATACTCAATCCTCAATCCTCAGTCCACAAACCTCAAACCTCAATCTTCAATCACCAATACTCAATCTTCAATCCTCCGTCCTCAATCCTCAACCCTCAATCCTCAATCCACAATCGTCAGGCTTCAATCCTCAATACTCAATCTTCAATCCTCAATCCTCAATGCTCAATCCTCAATTCTCAATCCTCGATCGCAAATCATCGATCCTCAATACTCAATCTTCAATCCTCAATCCTCAATCCTCAATCCTCAGTCCTCATTCTTCAGTCCTCAATCCACAGTCCTCAATCCTCAATCCTGAACCCTCAATCTGCAATCCTCAATACTCAATATCCAATCCTCAATCCTCAATCCTCAATCCTCAATCCTCATTCTTCAATCCTCAATACCCAATCCTCAATACCCAATCCTCAATACCCAATCCTCAATCCTCAATACTCAATCCTCAATCCTCAATCTTCAATCCTCAATACTCAATCTTGAAACCTCAATCCTCAATCCTCAATCCTCAATGCTCAATCCTCAATCCTCAATCCTCAACCCTCAATCTGCAATCCTCAATACTCAATCTCCAATCCTCAATCCTCAATCCTCGATCCTCAATCCTCATTCTTCAATCCTCAATACCCAATCCTCAATACCCAATCCTCAATCTTCAATCCTCAATCCTCAATCCTCAATTCTCAATCCTCAATCCTCAATCCACAGACCTCAATCCTCAATCTTCAATCCTCAATACTCAATCTTCATTCCTCTATCCCCAATCCTCAATCCTCAATCCTCATTCTCCAATCCTCAAAACCCAATCCTCAATCTTCAATCCTCAATCCTCAATCCTCAATTCTCAATCCTCAATATTCAATCCACAATTCTCAATCTTCAATCATCAATCCTCAATCCTCAATCCTCAATTCTCAATCCTCAGTAATCAATCCTCAATCTTCAATACTCAATCGTCAATCCTCAGTCCTCAATCCTCAATCCGCAATCCTCGTTCCTCAAACCTCAATCCTCAACCCTCAGTCTTCATACACAATTCTAAATTCTCAATCCTCAATCCTCAATCCTCAATCTTCAATCCTCAATAATCAATCTCCAATCCTAGATACTCAATCCCCAATCCTCAATCCTTAATCCTCAGACTTCAATCCTCAACCCCAGTCCTCAATCTTCAATCCTTAATGCTCAATCCTCAATCCTCAATCCTCAGTCCTCAATCCTCTATCCTCAATCCTCAAACCTCAATCCTCAACCGTCAGTCCTCGTCCTCAATACTCAACACTCAATGCTCAATCTGCAATCCTCAATACTCAATATTCAATCGTCAATCGTCAATCCTCAATCCTCAATCTTCAATCCTCAATCCTCAATCCTCAATCCTCAATCCTCAATCCTCATTCTTCAATCCTCAATACCCAATCCTCAATCTTCAATCCTCAATCCTCAATCCTCAATTCTCAATCCTCAATCCTCTGTCCCCAGTCCTCTAACATCAACCCTCAACCCTCAGCCCTCATCCTCAGTCCTCAATCCTCAATTCTCAAACCTCAATCCTCAGTCCTAAGTCCTCAAATCTCAATCCTCAACCCTGAGCCCTCATCCTCAATCCTCAATCCTCAATGTTCAATCCTCAACACCCAATCCTCAATCTTCAATCCTCAATCCTCAATCCTCAATCCTCGATCCTCAATCCTCAATCCTCTGTCCTCAAACATCTACCCTGAATCCTCAATACTGAATCCTCAATCTTCAGCCCTCAGTCCTCGACAATCAGTTGTCAAACCTCAATACTCAATAGAATGTCATCAATTCATAGTTTTCAATACTCAATACTCAATCTGCAATCTTCAAATCTCTATCCACAAACATCAATTCTCATCACTCAACCCTCGACACTCAGTCCCCAATCCTCAATATTCAATCCTCAATCCTCAATCCTCAATCCACAATCCTCAACCTTCAATCCTCAATACTCGATCTTCAATCCTCAATCCTCAATGCTCAATCCTCAATCCTCAATCCTCGATCCTCAGACCTCAAACATCAATACTCAACCCTCAGTCCTCGTCCTCAATCCACAACAATCACTCCTCAATCCTCAGTCTTCAATCATCTATATTCAATCTTCAGTCCTCAATCGGCAATCCTCAATCCTCAATCCTCAATCCTCAATGTTCAATCCGCAATACCCAATCCTTAATCTTCAATCCTCAATCCTCAATCTTCAATCCTCAATCCTCAATACTCAATCCTCAATCCTCAGTCCACAAACCTCAAACCTCAATCTTCAATCATCAATACTCAATCTTCAATCCTCCGTCCTCAATCCTCAACCCTCAATCCTCAATCCACAATCGTCAGGCTTCAATCCTCAATACTCAATCTTCAATCCTCAATCCTCAATCCTCATTCCTCAATCCTCATTCTTCAATCCTCATTCTTCAATCCTCAATACCCAACCCCCAATCTTCAATCCTCAGTCCTCAATCCTCAATTCTCAATCCTCAATCCTCAGTCCTAAGTCCTCAAATCTCAATCCTCAACCCTGAGCCCTCATCCTCAATCCTCAATCCTCAATGTTCAATCCTCAACACCCAATCCTCAATCTTCAATCCTCAATCCTCAATCCTCAATCCTCTGTCCTCAAACATCAATCCTGAATCCTCAATACTGAATCCTCAATCTTCAGCCCTCAGTACTCAACAATCAGTTGTCAAACCTCAATCCTCAATAGAATGTCATCAATTCACAGTTTTCAATACTCAATACTCAATCTGCAATCTTCAAATCTCTATCCACAAACATCAATTCTCAACACTCAACCCTCGACACTCAGTCCCCAGTCCTCAATACTCAATCCTCAATCCTCAATCCTCAATCCACAATCCTCAACCGTCAATCCTCAATACTCGATCTTCAATCCTCAATCCTCAATGCTCAATCCTCAATTCTCAATCCTCGATCGCCAATCATCAATCCTCAATACTCAATCTTCAATCCTCAATCCTCAGTCTTCATTCTTCAATCCTCAATCTTCAATCATCAATACTCAGTCTTCAATCCTCAATCCTCAATCTTCAATCCTCAATCCTCAATTCTCACTCCTCCATACTCAATACTCAATCGTCAATCCTCAATCCCCAATCCTCAATCTTCAATCCTCAATCCTCAATCCTCAATCCTCAATCCTCAATCTTCAATCCTCAATACTCAATCTTAAATCCTCAATCCTCAATTCTCAACCCTCAATGCTCAATCCTCAATCCTCAATCCTAAACCCTCAATCTGCAATCCTCAATACTCAATCTCCAATCCTCAATCCTCAATCCTCAATCCTCAATCCTCATTCTTCAATCCTCAATACCCAATCCTCAATACCCAATCCTCAATCTTCAATCCTCAATCCTCAATCCTCAATTCTCAATCCTCAATCCTCAATCCACAGACCTCAATCCTCAATCTTCAATCCTCAATACTCAATCTTCAATCCTCTATCCCCAATCCTCAATCCTCAATCCTCATTCTCCAATCCTCAACACCCAATCCTCAATCTTCAATCCTCAATCCTCGATCCTCAATTCTCAATCCTCAATATTCAATCCACAATTCTCAATCTTCAGTCCTCAATGCTCAACCCTCAATCCTCAATCCTCAATCGTCAGGCTTCAATTCTCAATACTCAATCTTCAATCCTCAATCCTCAATCCTCATTCCTCAATCCTCATTCTTCAATCCTCAATACCCAATCCTCAATCTTCAATCCTCAGTCCTCAATCCTCAATTCTCAATCCTCAATCCTCAGTCCTAAGTTCTCAAATCTCAATCCTCAACCCTGAGCCCTCATCCTCAATCCTCAGTCCTCAATGTTCAATCCTCAACACCCAATCCTCAATCTTCAATCCTCAATCCTCAATCCTCAATCCTCAATCCTCAGTCCTCAATCCTCTATCCTCAATCCTCAAACCTCAATCCTCAACCGTCAGTCCTCTTCCTCAATACTCAACACTCAATCCTCAATCCTCAATCTTCAATCCTCAATACTCAATATTCAATCCTCAATCCTCAATCCTCAATCCTCAATCTTCAATCCTCAATCCTCAATCCTCTATCCTGATTCTTCAATCCTCAAGGCCCAATCCTCAATCTTCAATCCTCAATCCTCAATCCTCAATTCTCAATCCTCAATCCTCAATCTTCAATCCTCAAAACTCAATCTTCAATCATCAATCCTCAATTCTCAATCCTAAATACTCAATCCTCAATCCTCAATCTTCAATCATCAATACTCAGTCTTCAATCGTCAATCCTCAATCCTCAATCCTCAATCCTCATTCTTCAATCCTCAATACACAATCCTCAATCTTCAATCCTCAATCCTCAATCCTCAATCCTCAATCCTCAGACCTCAAACATCAATACTCAACCCTCAGGCCTCGTCCTCAATCCACAACAATCAATCCTCAATCCTCAGCCTTCAATCATCAATATTCAATCTTCAGTCCTCAATCCTCAATCCTCAATCCTCAATCCTCATTCTTCAATCCTCAACACCCAATCCTCAATCCTCAATCCTCAATCCTCAATCCTCAATCCGCAATCCTCGTTCCTCAAACCTCAATCCTCAACCCTCAGTCTTCATACTCAATTCTCAATTCTCAATCCTCAATCCCCAATCCTCAATATTCAATCCTCAATCCTCAATCCTCAATCCACAATCCTCAACCTTCAATCCTCAATACTCGATCTTCAATCCTCAATCCTCAATGCTCAATCCTCAATCCTCAATCCTCGATCCTCAGACCTCAAACATCAATACTCAACCCTCAGTCCTCGTCCTCAATCCACAACAATCAATCCTCAATCCTCAGTCTTCAATCATCAATATTCAATCTTCAGTCCTCAATCCCCAATCCTCAATCCTCAATCCTCAATCCTCAATGTTCAATCCGCAATACCCAATCCTCAATCTTTAATCCTCAATCCTCAATCCTCAATCCTCAATCCTCAATACTCAATCCTCAATCCTCAGTCCACAAACCTCAAACCTCAATCTTCAATCATCAATACTCAATCTTCAATCCTCCGTCCTTAATCCTCAACCCTCAATCCTCAATCCACAATCGTCAGGCTTCAATCCTCAATACTCAATCTTCAATCCTCAATCCTCAATGCTCAATCCTCAATTCTCAATCCTCGATCGCAATTCATCGATCCTCAATACTCAATCTTCAATCCTCAATCCTCAATCCTCAATCCTCAGTCCTCATTCTTCAGTCCTCAATCCACAGTCCTCAATCCTCAATCCTCAACCCTCAATCTGCAATCCTCAATACTCAATATCCAATCCTCAATCCTCAATCCTCAATCCTCAATCCTCATTCTTCAATCCTCAATACCCAATCCTCAATACCCAATCCTCGATCCTCAATACTCAATCCTCAATCCTCAATCTTCAATCCTCAATACTCAATCTTCAAACCTCAATCCTCAATCCTCAATCCTCAATGCTCAATCCTCAATCCTCAATCCTCAACCCTCAATCTGCAATCCTCAATACTCAATCTCCAATCCTCAATCCTCAATCCTCGATCCTCAATCCTCATTCTTCAATCCTTCAATACCCAATCCTCAATACCCAATCCTCAATCCCCAATCCTCAATCCTCAATCCTCAATCCTCAATTCTCAATCCCCATCCTCCAATCCTCAATACACAGTCTTCAATCCTCAATACTCAATCCTCAATCCTCATTCTTCAACCCTCAATACCCAATCCTCAATCTTCAATCCTCAATCCTCAACCCTCAGTTCACAATCCTCAATCCTCAATCCTCAGACCTCAAACATCAGTACTCAACCCTCAGTCCTCGTCCTCAATCCACAACACTCAATCCTCGATCATCAATCTTCAATCATCAATATTCAATCTTCAATACTCAATCCTCAATCCTCAATACTCAATCCTCAATCCTCAATACTCAATCCTCAATACTCAACCATCAACCCTCAGTTCTCAATATTCAATAGAATATCCTGAATTCTCAGGATTCAATACTCAAACCTCAACACTCAGCCCTCAATCCTCAATCCTCAATCGTCAATCCTCAATCCTCAATCCTCAACCCTCAATCCTCAATGTTCAATCCTCAATACCCAATCCTCAGTCTTCAATCCTCAATCCTCAAACCTCAATCTTCAATCCTCAGTCCTCAGTCCTCAAACCTCAATTCTGAACCCTCAATCCTGATTCCTCAACCTTCAGCCCTCAGTCAACAACAATCAGTTGTCATTCCTCAGTCCTCAATAGAATATCCTCAATTCACAGCTTTCAAAACTCAATACTCAATCTGCAACCTTCCAACCTGTATCCACAAACATCAATTTTCACCACTCAACCTTCAGCACTCATTCCTCAATGTTCAATCCTCAATCCTCAACTCTCAATCTTCGATCCTCAATACTGTATCTTCAATCCTCAATCCTCAATCCTCAATCCTCAGTCCTCAAACCTCATTCTTCAATCCTCAATACCCTATCCTCAATCTTCAATCGTCAATACTCAATGCTCAATTCTCAATCCTCAATCCTCAATCCTCAATCCTCAGACCTCAAACGTCAATATTCAACCCTCAGTCCTCGTCCTCAATCCACAAACCTCAATCCTCAATCCTCAATCCTCAATACTCAATCCTCAATCCTCATTCTTCAACCCTCAATACCCAATCCTCAGTCTTCAATCCTCAATCCTCAAACCTCAATCTTCAATCCTCAGTCCTCAGTCCTCAAACCTCAATTCTGAATCCTCTATCCTGATTCCTCAACCTTCAGCCCTCAGTCCTCAACAATCAGTTGTCATTCCTCAGTCCTCAATAGAATATCCTCACTTCACAGCTTTCAAAACTCAATACTCAATCTGCAATCTTCCAACCTGTATCAACAAACATCAATTTTCACCACTCAACCTTCAGCACTCATCCCTCAATGTTCAATCCTCAATCCTCAACTCTCAATCTTCGATCCTCAATACTGTATCTTCAATCCTCAACGCTCAATCCTCAATCCTCAATGCCCAATCCTCAATCCTCAATCCTCAACGCTCAATCTGCAATCATCAGTACTCAATCTCCAATCCTCAATCCTCAATCCTCAATCCTCAATCCTCATTCTTCAATCCTCAATACCCAATCCTCAATACCCAATCCTCAGTCTTCAATCCTCAATCCTGAATCCTCAATCCTCAATCCTCAATCCTCAATCCACAGACCTCAATACTCAATCTTCAATCCTCTATCCCCAATCCTCAATCCTCAATCCTCATTCTCCAATCCTCAACACCCAATCCTCAATCTTCAATCCTCAATCCTTAATCCTCAATTCTCAATCCTCAATATTCAATCCACAATTCTGAATCTTCAATCCTCAATCCTCAATCCTCAATCCTCAATTCTCAATCCTCAGTAATCAATCCTCAATCTTCAATACTCAATCGGCAATCCTCAGCCTTCAATCCTCAACCCCAGTCCCCAATCTTCAATCCTTAATGCTCTATCCTCAATCCTCAATCCTCAGTCCTCAATCCTCTATCCTCAATCCTCAAACCTCAATCCTCAACCGTCAGTCCTCGTCCTCAATACTGAACACTCAATCCTCAATCCTCAGTCTTCAATCCTCCATACTCAATATTCAATCCTCAATCCTCAATCCTCAATCCTCAATTTCAAACCTCAATCCTCAATCCTCAATCCTCAATCCTCATTCTTCAATCCTCAATACCCAATCCTCAATCATCAATTCTGAATCCTCAATCCTCAATTCTCAATCCTCAATCCTCTGTCCTCAGTCCTCTAACCTCAACCCTCAACCCTCAGCCCTCATCCTCAATCCTCAATACTCAATCCTCAATCCTCAATCTTCAATCCTCAATACTCAATCTTCAATAATCAATCCTCAATTCTCAATCCTCAATACTCAATCCTCAATCGTCGATCCTCAATCCCCAATCCTCAATCTTCAATCCTCAATCCTCAATCCTCAATCCTCAATACTCAATCTTCAATCCTCAACCTTCAATCCTCAATACTCAATCTTCAATCCTCAATCCTCAATCCTCAATCCTCAATCCTCAATCCTCAATCCTCAATCCTCAATCCTCAATCTTCAATCATCAATACTCAGTCTTCAATCCTCAATCCTCAATCCTCAATCCTCAATCCTCATTCTTCAATCCTCAATACACAAACCTCAGTCTTCAATCCTCAATCCTCAATCCTCAAATCTCAATACTCAATCCTCAATCCTCAGACCTCAAACATCAATACTCAACCCTCAGTCCTCGTCCTCAATCCACAACAATCAATCCTCAATCCTCATTCTTCAATCATCAATATTCAATCTTCAGTCCTCAATCCTCAATCCTCAATCCTCAATCCTCAATCCTCAATGTTCAATCCGCAATACCCAATCCTCAATCTTCAATCCTCAATCCTCAATCCTCAATCCTCAATCCTCAATACTCAATCCTCAATCCTCAGTCCTCAAACCTCAAACCTCAGTCTTCAATCCTCAATACTCAATCTTCAATCCTCCGTCCTCAATCCTCAACCCTCAATCCTCAATACTCAATCGTCAGGCTTCAATCCTCAATACTCAATCTTCAATCCTCAATACTCAATACCCATTCCTCAATCCTCATTCTTCAATCCTCAATACCCAATCCTCAATCTTCAATCCTCAATCCTCAATCCTCAATTCTCAATCCTCAATCCTCAGTCCTCAATGTTCAATCGTCAATACTCAATCTTCAATCCTCAATCCTCAATCCCCAATCCTCAATCCTCAATCCTCAATCTTCAATCCTCAATACTCAATCTTCCATCCTCCATCCTCAATCCCCAGTCCTCAATCCTCAATCCTCAATCGTCAGGTTTCAATCCTCAATACTCAATCTTCAATCCTCAATCCTCAATCGTCATTCGTCAATCCTCATTCTTCAATCCTCAATACCCAATCCTCAATCTTCAATCTTCAACCCTCAATCCTCAACTCTCAATCCTCAACCCTCAATCCTCAGACCTCAAACCCCAATCCTCAACCCTCAGCCCTCATCCTCAATCCTCAATCCTCAATCTTCAATCCTCAATCCTCAAACCTCATGCCTCAATCCTCAATCCTCCATCCTCAGTCCTCAAACCTCAATCCTCTACCCTCAGCCCTCATCCTCAATCCTCAATCCTAAATTCTCAACCCTCAAACCTCAAACCTCAATCCTCAACCGTCAGACCTCGTGCTCAATCCTCAACCCTCAATCCTCAATCCTCAGTCCTCAATCTTCAATCCTTAATACTCAATATTCAATCCTCAATCCTCAATCTTCAATCCTCAATCCTCAATCTTCAATCCTCAATCCTCAATCCTCAATCCTCAATCCTCATTCTTCAATACTCAATACCCAATCCTCAGTCTTCAATCCTCAATCCTCAATCCTCAATTCTCAATCCCCAATCCTCAGTCCTCAGTCCTCCAACCTCAATCCTCAACCCTCAGCCCTCATCCTCAATTCTCAATCCTCAATCCTCAATCCTCAATCTTCAATCCTCAATACTCAATCTTCAATAATCAATCCTGAATTCTCAATCCTCAATACTCAATCCTGAATCGTCAACCCTCAATCCCCAATCCTCTATCTTCAATTCTCAATCCTCAATCCTCAATCCTCAATCCTCAATCTTCAATCCCCAATAGTCAATCTTCAATCCTCAATCCTCAGTCCTCAATCCTGAATCCTCAATTTTCAATCCCCAATCTCCAATCCTCAATACTCAGTCTTCAATCCTCAATCCTCTATCCTCAATCCTCATTCTTCAACCCTCAATACCCAATCCTCAATCTTCAATCCTCAATCCTCAATCCTCAATTCTGAATCCTCAATCTTCAATCCTCAGTCCTCAATCCTCAATTCTCAATCCTCAATCCTCAGTCCTAAGTTCTCAAATCTCAATCCTCAACCCTGAGCCCTCATCCTCAATCCTCAGTCCTCAATGTTCAATCCTCAACACCCAATCCTCAATCTTCAATCCTCAATCCTCAATCCTCAATCCTCAATCCTCAGTCCTCAATCCTCTATCCTCAATCCTCAAACCTCAATCCTCAACCGTCAGTCCTCTTCCTCAATACTCAACACTCAATCCTCAATCCTCAATCTTCAATCCTCAATACTCAATATTCAATCCTCAATCCTCAATCCTCAATCCTCAATCTTCAATCCTCAATCCTCAATCCTCTATCCTCACTCTTCAATCCTCAAGGCCCAATCCTCAATCTTCAATCCTCAATCCTCAATCCTCAATTCTCAATCCTCAATCCTCAATCTTCAATCCTCAAAACTCAATCTTCAATCATCAATCCTCAATTCTCAATCCTAAATACTCAATCCTCAATCCTCAATCCTCAATCATCAATACTCAGTCTTCAATCGTCAATCCTCAATCCTCAATCCTCAATCCTCATTCTTCAATCCTCAATACACAATCCTCAATCTTCAATCCTCAATCCTCAATCCTCAATCCTCAATCCTCAGACCTCAAACATCAATACTCAACCCTCAGGCCTCGTCCTCAATCCACAACAATCAATCCTCAATCCTCAGCCTTCAATCATCAATATTCAATCTTCAGTCCTCAATCCTCAATCCTCAATCCTCAATCCTCATTCTTCAATCCTCAACACCCAATCCTCAATCTTCAATCCTCAATCCTCAATCCTCAATCCGCAATCCTCGTTCCTCAAACGTCAATCCTCAACCCTCAGTATTCATACTCAATTCTCAATTCTCAATCCTCAATCCCCAATCCTCAATATTCAATCCTCAATCCTCAATCCTCAATCCACAATCCTCAACCTTCAATCCTCAATACTCGATCTTCAATCCTCAATCCTCAATGCTCAATCCTCAATCCTCAATCCTCGATCCTCAGACCTCAAACATCAATACTCAACCCTCAGTCCTCGTCCTCAATCCACAACAATCAATCCTCAATCCTCAATCCTCAATACTCAATCCTCAATCCTCATTCTTCAACCCTCAATACCCAATCCTCAGTCTTCAATCCTCAATCCTCAAACCTCAATCTTCAATCCTCAGTCCTCAGTCCTCAAACCTCAATTCTGAATCCTCTATCCTGATTCCTCAACCTTCAGCCCTCAGTCCTCAACAATCAGTTGTCATTCCTCAGTCCTCAATAGAATATCCTCACTTCACAGCTTTCAAAACTCAATACTCAATCTGCAATCTTCCAACCTGTATCAACAAACATCAATTTTCACCACTCAACCTTCAGCACTCATCCCTCAATGTTCAATCCTCAATCCTCAACTCTCAATCTTCGATCCTCAATACTGTATCTTCAATCCTCAACGCTCAATCCTCAATCCTCAATGCCCAATCCTCAATCCTCAATCCTCAACGCTCAATCTGCAATCATCAGTACTCAATCTCCAATCCTCAATCCTCAATCCTCAATCCTCAATCCTCATTCTTCAATCCTCAATACCCAATCCTCAATACCCAATCCTCAGTCTTCAATCCTCAATCCTGAATCCTCAATCCTCAATCCTCAATCCTCAATCCACAGACCTCAATACTCAATCTTCAATCCTCTAACCCCAATCCTCAATCCTCAATCCTCATTCTCCAATCCTCAACACCCAATCCTCAATCTTCAATCCTCAATCCTTAATCCTCAATTCTCAATCCTCAATATTCAATCCACAATTCTGAATCTTCAATCCTCAATCCTCAATCCTCAATCCTCAATTCTCAATCCTCAGTAATCAATCCTCAATCTTCAATACTCAATCGTCAATCCTCAGCCTTCAATCCTCAACCCCAGTCCCCAATCTTCAATCCTTAATGCTCTATCCTCAATCCTCAATCCTCAGTCCTCAATCCTCTATCCTCAATCCTCAAACCTCAATCCTCAACCGTCAGTCCTCGTCCTCAATACTGAACACTCAATCCTCAATCCTCAGTCTTCAATCCTCCATACTCAATATTCAATCCTCAATCCTCAATCCTCAATCCTCAATTTCAAACCTCAATCCTCAATCCTCAATCCTCAATCCTCATTCTTCAATCCTCAATACCCAATCCTCAATCATCAATCCTGAATCCTCAATCCTCAATTCTCAATCCTCAATCCTCTGTCCTCAGTCCTCTAACCTCAACCCTCAACCCTCAGCCCTCATCCTCAATCCTCAATACTCAATCCTCAATCCTCAATCTTCAATCCTCAATACTCAATCTTCAATAATCAATCCTCAATTCTCAATCCTCAATACTCAATCCTCAATCGTCGATCCTCAATCCCCAATCCTCAATCTTCAATCCTCAATCCTCAATCCTCAATCCTCAATACTCAATCTTCAATCCTCAACCTTCAATCCTCAATACTCAATCTTCAATCCTCAATCCTCAATCCTCAATACTCAATCCTCAATCCTCAATCCTCAATCCTCAATCCTCAATCTTCAATCATCAATACTCAGTCTTCAATCCTCAATCCTCAATCCTCAATCCTCAAACCTCAAACCTCAGTCTTCAATCCTCAATACTCAATCTTCCATCCTCCGTCCTCAATCCTCAACCCTCAATCCTCAATCCTCAATCGTCAGGCTTCAATCCTCAATACCCAATCCTCAATACCCAATCCTCAATCCCCAATCCTCAATCCTCAATCCTCAATCCTCAATTCTCAATCCCCATCCTCCAATCCTCAATACTCAGTCTTCAATCCTCAATACTCAATCCTCAATCCTCACTCTTCAACCCTCAATACCCAATCCTCAATCTTCAATCCTCAATCCTCAACCCTCAGTTCACAATCCTCAATCCTCAATCCTCAGACCTCAAACATCAGTACTCAACCCTCAGTCCTCGTCCTCAATCCACAACACTCAATCCTCGATCATCAATCTTCAATCATCAATATTCAATCTTCAATACTCAATCCTCAATCCTCAATACTCAATCCTCAATCCTCAATACTCAATCCTCAATACTCAACCATCAACCCTCAGTTCTCAATATTCAATAGAATATCCTGAATTCTCAGGATTCAATACTCAAACCTCAACACTCAGCCCTCAATCCTCAATCCTCAATCGTCAATCCTCAATCCTCAATCCTCAACCCTCAATCCTCAATGTTCAATCCTCAATACCCAATCCTCAGTCTTCAATCCTCAATCCTCAAACCTCAATCTTCAATCCTCAGTCCTCAGTCCTCAAACCTCAATTCTGAACCCTCAATCCTGATTCCTCAACCTTCAGCCCTCAGTCCTCAACAATCAGTTGTCATTCCTCAGTCCTCAATAGAATATCCTCAATTCACAGCTTTCAAAACTCAATACTCAATCTGCAACCTTCCAACCTGTATCCACAAACATCAATTTTCACCACTCAACCTTCAGCACTCATTCCTCAATGTTCAATCCTCAATCCTCAACTCTCAATCTTCGATCCTCAATACTGTATCTTCAATCCTCAATCCTCAATCCTCAATCCTCAGTCCTCAAACCTCATTCTTCAATCCTCAATACCCTATCCTCAATCTTCAATCGTCAATACTCAATGCTCAATTCTCAATCCTCAATCCTCAATCCTCAATCCTCAGACCTCAAACGTCAATATTCAACCCTCAGTCCTCGTCCTCAATCCACAAACCTCAATCCTCAATCCTCAATCCTCAATACTCAATCCTCAATCCTCATTCTTCAACCCTCAATACCCAATCCTCAGTCTTCAATCCTCAATCCTCAAACCTCAATCTTCAATCCTCAGTCCTCAGTCCTCAAACCTCAATTCTGAATCCTCTATCCTGATTCCTCAACCTTCAGCCCTCAGTCCTCAACAATCAGTTGTCATTCCTCAGTCCTCAATAGAATATCCTCACTTCACAGCTTTCAAAACTCAATACTCAATCTGCAATCTTCCAACCTGTATCAACAAACATCAATTTTCACCACTCAACCTTCAGCACTCATCCCTCAATGTTCAATCCTCAATCCTCAACTCTCAATCTTCGATCCTCAATACTGTATCTTCAATCCTCAACGCTCAATCCTCAATCCTCAATGCCCAATCCTCAATCCTCAATCCTCAACGCTCAATCTGCAATCATCAGTACTCAATCTCCAATCCTCAATCCTCAATCCTCAATCCTCAATCCTCATTCTTCAATCCTCAATACCCAATCCTCAATACCCAATCCTCAGTCTTCAATCCTCAATCCTGAATCCTCAATCCTCAATCCTCAATCCTCAATCCACAGACCTCAATACTCAATCTTCAATCCTCTAACCCCAATCCTCAATCCTCAATCCTCATTCTCCAATCCTCAACACCCAATCCTCAATCTTCAATCCTCAATCCTTAATCCTCAATTCTCAATCCTCAATATTCAATCCACAATTCTGAATCTTCAATCCTCAATCCTCAATCCTCAATCCTCAATTCTCAATCCTCAGTAATCAATCCTCAATCTTCAATACTCAATCGTCAATCCTCAGCCTTCAATCCTCAACCCCAGTCCCCAATCTTCAATCCTTAATGCTCTATCCTCAATCCTCAATCCTCAGTCCTCAATCCTCTATCCTCAATCCTCAAACCTCAATCCTCAACCGTCAGTCCTCGTCCTCAATACTGAACACTCAATCCTCAATCCTCAGTCTTCAATCCTCCATACTCAATATTCAATCCTCAATCCTCAATCCTCAATCCTCAATTTCAAACCTCAATCCTCAATCCTCAATCCTCAATCCTCATTCTTCAATCCTCAATACCCAATCCTCAATCATCAATCCTGAATCCTCAATCCTCAATTCTCAATCCTCAATCCTCTGTCCTCAGTCCTCTAACCTCAACCCTCAACCCTCAGCCCTCATCCTCAATCCTCAATACTCAATCCTCAATCCTCAATCTTCAATCCTCAATACTCAATCTTCAATAATCAATCCTCAATTCTCAATCCTCAATACTCAATCCTCAATCGTCGATCCTCAATCCCCAATCCTCAATCTTCAATCCTCAATCCTCAATCCTCAATCCTCAATCCTCAATACTCAATCTTCAATCCTCAACCTTCAATCCTCAATACTCAATCTTCAATCCTCAATCCTCAATCCTCAATCCTCAATCCTCAATCCTCAATCCTCAATCCTCAATCCTCAATCTTCAATCATCAATACTCAGTCTTCAATCCTCAATCCTCAATCCTCAAACCTCAAACCTCAAACCTCAGTCTTCAATCCTCAATACTCAATCTTCCATCCTCCGTCCTCAATCCTCAACCCTCAATCCTCAATCCTCAATCGTCAGGCTTCAATCCTCAATACCCAATCCTCAATACCCAATCCTCAATCCCCAATCCTCAATCCTCAATCCTCAATCCTCAATTCTCAATCCCCATCCTCCAATCCTCAATACTCAGTCTTCAATCCTCAATACTCAATCCTCAATCCTCATTCTTCAACCCTCAATACCCAATCCTCAATCTTCAATCCTCAATCCTCAACCCTCAGTTCACAATCCTCAATCCTCAATCCTCAGACCTCAAACATCAGTACTCAACCCTCAGTCCTCGTCCTCAATCCGCTACACTCAATCCTCGATCATCAATCTTCAATCATCAATATTCAATCTTCAATACTCAATCCTCAATCCTCAATACTCAATCCTCAATCCTCAATACTCAATCCTCAATACTCAACCATCAACCCTCAGTTCTCAATATTCAATAGAATATCCTGAATTCTCAGGATTCAATACTCAAACCTCAACACTCAGCCCTCAATCCTCAATCCTCAATCGTCAATCCTCAATCCTCAATCCTCAACCCTCAATCCTCAATGTTCAATCCTCAATACCCAATCCTCAGTCTTCAATCCTCAATCCTCAAACCTCAATCTTCAATCCTCAGTCCTCAGTCCTCAAACCTCAATTCTGAACCCTCAATCCTGATTCCTCAACCTTCAGCCCTCAGTCCTCAACAATCAGTTGTCATTCCTCAGTCCTCAATAGAATATCCTCAATTCACAGCTTTCAAAACTCAATACTCAATCTGCAACCTTCCAACCTGTATCCACAAACATCAATTTTCACCACTCAACCTTCAGCACTCATTCCTCAATGTTCAATCCTCAATCCTCAACTCTCAATCTTCGATCCTCAATACTGTATCTTCAATCCTCAATCCTCAATCCTCAATCCTCAGTCCTCAAACCTCATTCTTCAATCCTCAATACCCTATCCTCAATCTTCAATCGTCAATACTCAATGCTCAATTCTCAATCCTCAATCCTCAATCCTCAATCCTCAGACCTCAAACGTCAATATTCAACCCTCAGTCCTCGTCCTCAATCCACAAACCTCAATCCTCAATCCTCAATCCTCAATACTCAATCCTCAATCCTCATTCTTCAACCCTCAATACCCAATCCTCAGTCTTCAATCCTCAATCCTCAAACCTCAATCTTCAATCCTCAGTCCTCAGTCCTCAAACCTCAATTCTGAATCCTCTATCCTGATTCCTCAACCTTCAGCCCTCAGTCCTCAACAATCAGTTGTCATTCCTCAGTCCTCAATAGAATATCCTCACTTCACAGCTTTCAAAACTCAATACTCAATCTGCAATCTTCCAACCTGTATCAACAAACATCAATTTTCACCACTCAACCTTCAGCACTCATCCCTCAATGTTCAATCCTCAATCCTCAACTCTCAATCTTCGATCCTCAATACTGTATCTTCAATCCTCAACGCTCAATCCTCAATCCTCAATGCCCAATCCTCAATCCTCAATCCTCAACGCTCAATCTGCAATCATCAGTACTCAATCTCCAATCCTCAATCCTCAATCCTCAATCCTCAATCCTCATTCTTCAATCCTCAATACCCAATCCTCAATACCCAATCCTCAGTCTTCAATCCTCAATCCTGAATCCTCAATCCTCAATCCTCAATCCTCAATCCACAGACCTCAATACTCAATCTTCAATCCTCTAACCCCAATCCTCAATCCTCAATCCTCATTCTCCAATCCTCAACACCCAATCCTCAATCTTCAATCCTCAATCCTTAATCCTCAATTCTCAATCCTCAATATTCAATCCACAATTCTGAATCTTCAATCCTCAATCCTCAATCCTCAATCCTCAATCCTCAATTCTCAATCCTCAGTAATCAATCCTCAATCTTCAATACTCAATCGTCAATCCTCAGCCTTCAATCCTCAACCCCAGTCCCCAATCTTCAATCCTTAATGCTCTATCCTCAATCCTCAATCCTCAGTCCTCAATCCTCTATCCTCAATCCTCAAACCTCAATCCTCAACCGTCAGTCCTCGTCCTCAATACTGAACACTCAATCCTCAATCCTCAGTCTTCAATCCTCCATACTCAATATTCAATCCTCAATCCTCAATCCTCAATCCTCAATTTCAAACCTCAATCCTCAATCCTCAATCCTCAATCCTCATTCTTCAATCCTCAATACCCAATCCTCAATCATCAATCCTGAATCCTCAATCCTCAATTCTCAATCCTCAATCCTCTGTCCTCAGTCCTCTAACCTCAACCCTCAACCCTCAGCCCTCATCCTCAATCCTCAATACTCAATCCTCAATCCTCAATCTTCAATCCTCAATACTCAATCTTCAATAATCAATCCTCAATTCTCAATCCTCAATACTCAATCCTCAATCGTCGATCCTCAATCCCCAATCCTCAATCTTCAATCCTCAATCCTCAATCCTCAATCCTCAATACTCAATCTTCAATCCTCAACCTTCAATCCTCAATACTCAATCTTCAATCCTCAATCCTCAATCCTCAATACTCAATCCTCAATCCTCAATCCTCAATCCTCAATCCTCAATCTTCAATCATCAATACTCAGTCTTCAATCCTCAATCCTCAATCCTCAATCCTCAAACCTCAAACCTCAGTCTTCAATCCTCAATACTCAATCTTCCATCCTCCGTCCTCAATCCTCAACCCTCAATCCTCAATCCTCAATCGTCAGGCTTCAATCCTCAATACCCAATCCTCAATACCCAATCCTCAATCCCCAATCCTCAATCCTCAATCCTCAATCCTCAATTCTCAATCCCCATCCTCCAATCCTCAATACTCAGTCTTCAATCCTCAATACTCAATCCTCAATCCTCATTCTTCAACCCTCAATACCCAATCCTCAATCTTCAATCCTCAATCCTCAACCCTCAGTTCACAATCCTCAATCCTCAATCCTCAGACCTCAAACATCAGTACTCAACCCTCAGTCCTCGTCCTCAATCCACAACACTCAATCCTCGATCATCAATCTTCAATCATCAATATTCAATCTTCAATACTCAATCCTCAATCCTCAATACTCAATCCTCAATCCTCAATACTCAATCCTCAATACTCAACCATCAACCCTCAGTTCTCAATATTCAATAGAATATCCTGAATTCTCAGGATTCAATACTCAAACCTCAACACTCAGCCCTCAATCCTCAATCCTCAATCGTCAATCCTCAATCCTCAATCCTCAACCCTCAATCCTCAATGTTCAATCCTCAATACCCAATCCTCAGTCTTCAATCCTCAATCCTCAAACCTCAATCTTCAATCCTCAGTCCTCAGTCCTCAAACCTCAATTCTGAACCCTCAATCCTGATTCCTCAACCTTCAGCCCTCAGTCCTCAACAATCAGTTGTCATTCCTCAGTCCTCAATAGAATATCCTCAATTCACAGCTTTCAAAACTCAATACTCAATCTGCAACCTTCCAACCTGTATCCACAAACATCAATTTTCACCACTCAACCTTCAGCACTCATTCCTCAATGTTCAATCCTCAATCCTCAACTCTCAATCTTCGATCCTCAATACTGTATCTTCAATCCTCAATCCTCAATCCTCAATCCTCAGTCCTCAAACCTCATTCTTCAATCCTCAATACCCTATCCTCAATCTTCAATCGTCAATACTCAATGCTCAATTCTCAATCCTCAATCCTCAATCCTCAATCCTCAGACCTCAAACGTCAATATTCAACCCTCAGTCCTCGTCCTCAATCCACAAACCTCAATCCTCAATCCTCAATCCTCAATACTCAATCCTCAATCCTCATTCTTCAACCCTCAATACCCAATCCTCAGTCTTCAATCCTCAATCCTCAAACCTCAATCTTCAATCCTCAGTCCTCAGTCCTCAAACCTCAATTCTGAATCCTCTATCCTGATTCCTCAACCTTCAGCCCTCAGTCCTCAACAATCAGTTGTCATTCCTCAGTCCTCAATAGAATATCCTCACTTCACAGCTTTCAAAACTCAATACTCAATCTGCAATCTTCCAACCTGTATCAACAAACATCAATTTTCACCACTCAACCTTCAGCACTCATCCCTCAATGTTCAATCCTCAATCCTCAACTCTCAATCTTCGATCCTCAATACTGTATCTTCAATCCTCAACGCTCAATCCTCAATCCTCAATGCCCAATCCTCAATCCTCAATCCTCAACGCTCAATCTGCAATCATCAGTACTCAATCTCCAATCCTCAATCCTCAATCCTCAATCCTCAATCCTCATTCTTCAATCCTCAATACCCAATCCTCAATACCCAATCCTCAGTCTTCAATCCTCAATCCTGAATCCTCAATCCTCAATCCTCAATCCTCAATCCACAGACCTCAATACTCAATCTTCAATCCTCTAACCCCAATCCTCAATCCTCAATCCTCATTCTCCAATCCTCAACACCCAATCCTCAATCTTCAATCCTCAATCCTTAATCCTCAATTCTCAATCCTCAATATTCAATCCACAATTCTGAATCTTCAATCCTCAATCCTCAATCCTCAATCCTCAATTCTCAATCCTCAGTAATCAATCCTCAATCTTCAATACTCAATCGTCAATCCTCAGCCTTCAATCCTCAACCCCAGTCCCCAATCTTCAATCCTTAATGCTCTATCCTCAATCCTCAATCCTCAGTCCTCAATCCTCTATCCTCAATCCTCAAACCTCAATCCTCAACCGTCAGTCCTCGTCCTCAATACTGAACACTCAATCCTCAATCCTCAGTCTTCAATCCTCCATACTCAATATTCAATCCTCAATCCTCAATCCTCAATCCTCAATTTCAAACCTCAATCCTCAATCCTCAATCCTCAATCCTCATTCTTCAATCCTCAATACCCAATCCTCAATCATCAATCCTGAATCCTCAATCCTCAATTCTCAATTCTCAATCCTCAATCCTCTGTCCTCAGTCCTCTAACCTCAAACCTCAACCCTCAGCCCTCATCCTCAATCCTCAATACTCAATCCTCAATCCTCAATCTTCAATCCTCAATACTCAATCTTCAATAATCAATCCTCAATTCTCAATCCTCAATACTCAATCCTCAATCGTCGATCCTCAATCCCCAATCCTCAATCTTCAATCCTCAATCCTCAATCCTCAATCCTCAATACTCAATCTTCAATCCTCAACCTTCAATCCTCAATACTCAATCTTCAATCCTCAATCCTCAATCCTCAATCCTCAATCCTCAATCCTCAATCCTCAATCCTCAATCCTCAATCTTCAATCATCAATACTCAGTCTTCAATCCTCAATCCTCAATCCTCAATCCTCAAACCTCAAACCTCAGTCTTCAATCCTCAATACTCAATCTTCCATCCTCCGTCCTCAATCCTCAACCCTCAATCCTCAATCCTCAATCGTCAGGCTTCAATCCTCAATACTCAATCTTCAATCCTCAATACTCAATACCCATTCCTCAATCCTCATTCTTCAATCCTCAATACCCAATCCTCAATCTTCAATCCTCAATCCTCAATCCTCAATTCTCAATCCTCAATCCTCAGTCCTAAGTCCTCATATCTCAATCCTCAACCCTGAGCATTCATCCTCAATCCTCAATCCTCAATCTTCAACCCTCAATCCTCAATCCTCAAGCATCAACCCTCAATCCTCAATCCTCAGTCCTCAAACCTCAATTCTGAATCCTCAATCTTCAGACCTCAGACCTCAACAATCAGATGTCAATCCTGAATCCTTAATAAAATATCATCAATTCACAGTTTTCAATACCCAATACTCAATCTGCAATTTTCAAATCTCTATTCACAAACATCAATTCTCATCACTCAACCCTCAACACTCAGTCCGCAATACTCAACCTTCAGCACTCAATCCTCAATACTCAATCCTCAATCCTCAATCGTCAATACTCAATACTCAATCTTCAATCCTCAATCCTCAATCCTCAATCCTCAATCCTCAATCCTCAATGTTCAATCGTCAATACTCAATCTTCAATCCTCAATCCTCAATCCGCAACCCTCAACGCTCAATCCTCAATCCTCAATCCTCAAACCTCAATCTTCAATCCTCAATACTCAATCTGCAATCCTCAATCCTCAATCCTCAATCGTCAATCCTCAATCGTCGATCCTCAATCCCCTATCCTCAATCTTCAATCCTCAATCCTCAATCCCCAATCCTCAATCCTCAATCCTCAATCTTCAATCCTCAATACTCAATCTTCCATCCTCCATCCTCAATCCCCAGTCCTCAATCCTCAATCCTCAATCGTCAGGTTTCAATCCTCAATACTCAATCTTCAATCCTCAATCCTCAATCGTCATTCGTCAATCCTCATTCTTCAATCCTCAATACCCAATCCTCAATCTTCAACCTTCAACCCTCAATCCTCAACTCTCAATCCTCAACCCTCAATCCTCAGACCTCAAACCCCAATCCTAAACCCTCAGCCCTCATCCTCAATCCTCAATCCTCAATTTTCAATCCTCAATCCTCAAACCTCATGCCTCAATCCTCAATCCTCCATCCTCAGTCCTCAAACCTCAATCCTCAACCCTCAGCCCTCATCCTCAATCCTCAATCCTAAATTCTCAACCCTCAAACCTCAAACCTCAATCCTCAACCGTCAGACCTCGTGCTCAATCCTCAACCCTCAATCCTCAATCCTCAGTCCTCAATCTTCAATCCTTAATACTCAATATTCAATCCTCAATCCTCAATTCTCAATCCTCAATCCTCAATCTTCAATCCTCAATCCTCAATCCTCAATCCTCAATCCTCATTCTTCAATACTCAATACCCAATCCTCAGTCTTCAATCCTCAATCCTCAATCCTCAATTCTCAATCCCCAATCCTCAGTCCTCAGTCCTCCAACCTCAATCCTCAACCCTCAGCCCTCATCCTCAATACCCAATCCTCAATCTTCAATCCTCAATCCTCAATCCTCAATTCTCAATCCTCAATCCTCAATCCTCAAACCTCAAACATCAATACTCAACCCTCAGTCCTCGTCATCAATCCACAACCATCAATCCTCTATCCTCAATCTTCAATCATCAATATTCAATCTTCAGTACTCAATCCTCAATCCTCAATCCTCAGTCCTCAATCCTCAATGTTCAATCCGCAATACCCAATCCTCAATCTTCAATCCTCAATCCTCAATCCTCAAACTTCAATCCTCGATCCTCAATCCTCAATCCTCAGTCCTCAAAACTCAAACCTGAATCCTCAATCCTGAATCCTTAAACTTCGGAACTCAGTCCTCTACAATCAGTTGTCAATTCTCAATCCTCAATAGAACATAATCAATTCACAGTTTTCAATACTCAATACTCAATCTGCAATCTTCAAATCTCTATCCACAAACATCAATTCTCATCATTCAACCGTCAACACTCAGTCCCCAATCCTCAATCTTCAACACAAAATCCTCAATCCTCAATCCTCAATCCTCAATCTTCAATCCTCAATACTCAATCTTCAATCCTCCGTCCTCAATCCAGAATCCTCAATCCTCAATCCTCAATCGTCAGGCTTCAATCCTCAATACTCAATCCTCAATCCTCAATCGTCAGGCTTCAATCCTCAATACTCAATCCTCAATCCTCAATACTCAATCCTCATTCCTCAATCGTCATTCTTCAATCCTCAATACCCAATCCTCAATCTTCAATCATTAATCCTCAATCCTCAATTCTCAACCCTCAATCCTCAGTCCTCAGTCCTCAAACCTCAATCGCCAATCCTCAGCCCTCATCCTCAATCCTCAATCCACAATCTTCAATCCTCAATCCTCAATACTCATGCCTCAATCCTCAATCCTCAATCCTCAGTCATCAAACCTCAATCCTGAATCGTCAATCCTGAATCCTCAATCTTCAGACATCAGACCTGAACAAT
This sequence comes from Calliopsis andreniformis, assembly GCF_051401765.1. Taxonomy (NCBI): domain Eukaryota; kingdom Metazoa; phylum Arthropoda; class Insecta; order Hymenoptera; family Andrenidae; genus Calliopsis; species Calliopsis andreniformis. The sequence continues at coordinate 5,842,604 of NW_027480446.1, forward strand.
CAGATGTCAATTCTCAATCCTCAATAGAATATTATCAATTCACAGTTTTCAATGCACAATACTCAATCTGCAATCTTCAAATTTCTATCCACAACCATCAATTCTCATCACTCAACCCTCAACACTCAGTCCCCAATCCTCAATCTTCAATCCTCAATCCGCAATCCTCAACCCTCAACACTCAGTCCCCAATCCTCAATCTTCAATCATTAATATTCAACCTTCAATACTCAATCCTCAATCCTCAATCCTCAACCCTCATTCCTCAATGTTCAATCCTCATTAGCCAATCCTCAGTCTTCAATCCTCAATCCCCAATCCTCAATCCTCAATCCTCAATCCTCAATCCTCAGACCTCAAACCTCAATCCTGAATCCTCAATCCTGAATCCGCAATCATCAGCCCTGAGTCCTCAACAATCAGTAGTCAATCCTCAATCCTCAATAGAATATCCTCAATTCACAGCTTTCAATACTCAATACTTAATCTGCAATCTTCAGACCTCTATCCACAACCATCAATTCTCATCACTCAACCCTCAATACTCAGTACCCAGTCCTCAATCTTCAATCCTCAATCCTCAATCCTCAATCCTCAACCCTCAATCTTAATCTTCAATCCTCAATACTCAATCGTCAATTCTCAATCCTCAATCCTCAATCCTCTATCCTCAACATTCGATCCTCAATACTCAATCTTCAATCCTCAATCCTCAATCATCAATCCTCAATCCTCAATCCTCAATCCTCAATCGTCAACCTTCAATCCTCAATACTCAATCTTCAATCCTCAATCCTCAATCCTCAATTCTCAATCTTCAATCCTCAATACTCAGTCTTCAATCCTCAATCCTCAACCCTCAATCCTCAATCCTCAAACCACAGTAATCAATCCTCAATCTTCAAAACTCAATCGTCAATCCTCAGTCCTCAATCCTCAATCCTCAATCCTCGTTCCTCAAACCTCAATCCTCAACCATCAGTCCTCATCCTCAATTCTCAATTCCCAATCCTCAATCCTCAATCCTCAATCTTCAATCCTCAATAATCAATATTCAATCCTAGATTCTCAATCCCCAATCCTCAATCCCCAGTCCTCAATCTTCAATCCTCAATACTCAATATTCAATACTCAATCCTCAATCCTCAATCCTCAATCTTCAATCCTCAATCCTCAATCCTCAATCCTCAATCCTCGGACTTCAAACATCAATGCTCAACCCTCTGTCCTCGTCCTCAATTCACAACCCTCAATACCCAATCCTCAATCTTCAATCATAAATATTCAATCTGCGATCCTCAATCCTCAATCCTCAACCCTCAGTCCTCAATGTTCAACCCTCAATACCCAATCCTCAGTCTTCAATCCTCAATCCTCAATCCCCAATCCTCAATCCTCAATCCTCAATCCTCAGTCCTCAAACCTCAATCCTGAATCCTCAATCCTGAATCCGCTATCTTCAGCCCTGAGTCCTCAACAATCCGTTGTCAATCCTCAATCCTCAATGGAATATCCTCAATTCACAGTTTTCAATACTCAATACTTAGTCTGCAATCATCAGATCTCTATCCACAAACATCAATTCTCATCACTCAACCCTCAATACTCAGTACCCAGTCCTCAATCTTCAATCCTCAATCCTCAATCCTCAACCCTCAATCTTAATCTTCAATCCTCAATACTCAATCTTCAATCCTCAATCTTCAATCCTCAATCCCCAATCCTCAATCCTCAATCCTCATTCTTCAATCCTCAATACCCAATACTCAATCTTCAATCCTCAATCCTCAATCCTCAATTCTCAACCCTCAATCCTCAGTCCTCAGTCATCAAACCTCAATCCTCAAACCTCAGCCCTCACCCTCATTCCTCAATCCTCAATCCTCAATCCTCAATCCTCAATCTTCAATCCTCAATAATCTATCTTCAATCCTAGATCCTCAATCCCCAATCCTCAATCCTTAATCCTCAATCGTCAATCCTCAATCCCCAGTCCTCAATCTTCAATCCTCAATGCTCAATCCTCAATCCTCAATCCTCAGTCCTCAGTCCTCAATCCTCAATCCTCAAACCTCAATCCTCAACCGTCAGTCCTCGTCCTCAATCCTCAACACTCAATCCTCAATCCTCAATCTTCACTCCACAATACTCAATATTCAATCCTCAATCCTCAATCCTCTATCCTCAATCTTCAATCCTCAATCCTCAATCCTCAATCCTCAATCCTCATTCTTCAATCCTGAATACCCAATCCTCAATCTTCATTCCTCAATCCTCAATTCTCAATTCTCAATCCTCAATCCTCAGTCCTCAGCCCTCAAACCTCAGTCCTCAACCCTCAGCCCTCATCCTCAATCCTCAATCCTCAATCCTCAATCCTCAATCTTCAACCCTCAATACTCAATCTTCAATAATCGATCCTCAATCCTCAATCCTCAACACTCAATCGTCAATCCACAATCCTCAGTCCTCAAACCTCAATCCTGACTCCACAAACCTGAATCCTCAATCTTCAATCCTCAATCCTCAATCCTCAATCCTCATTCTTCAATCCTCAATACCCAATACTCAATCTTCAATCCTCAATCTTCAATCCTCAATTCTCAACCCTCAATCCTCAGTCCTCAGTCATCAAACCTCAATCCTCAAACCTCAGCCCTCACCCTCATTCCTCAATCCTCAATCCTCAATCCTCAATCCTCAATCTTCAATCCTCAATAATCTATCTTCAATCCTAGATCCTCAATCCCCAATCCTCAATCCTTAATCCTCAATCTTCAATCCTCAATCCCCAGTCCTCAATCTTCAATCCTCAATGCTCAATCCTCAATCCTCAATCCTCAATCCTCAATCCTCAATCCTCAATCTTCAATCCTCAATCCTCAATCCTCAATCCTCAATCCTCATTCTTCAATCCTGAATACCCAATCCTCAATCTTCATTCCTCAATCCTCAATTCTCAATTCTCAATCCTCAATCCTCAGTCCTCAGCCCTCAAACCTCAATCCTCAACCCTCAGCCCTCATCCTCAATCCTCAATCCTAAATCCTCAATCCTCAATCTTCAACCCTCAATACTCAATCTTCAATAATCGATCCTCAATTCTCAATCCTCAATACTCAATCGTCAATCCACAATCCTCAGTCCTCAAACCTCAATCCTGAATCCACAAACCTGAATCCTCAATCTTCAATCCTCAATCCTCAATCCTCGTTCCTCAAACCTCAATCCTCAACCCTCAGTCCTCATCCTCAATTCTCAATTCTCAATTCTCAATCCTCAATCCTCAATCCTCAATCTTCAATCCTCATTAATCAATCTTCAATCCTAGATCCTCAATCCCCAATCCTCAATCCTTAATCCTCAATCTTCAATCCTCAATCCCCAGTCCTCAATATTCAATCCTCAATGCTCAATCCTCAATCCTCAATCCTCAATCCTCGGTCTTCAGTCCTCAATCCTCAATCCTCAAACCTCAATCCTCAACCGTCAGTCCTCGTCCTCAATCCTCAACCCTCAATCCTCAATCCTCAATCTTCAATCCTCAATACTCAATATTCAATCCTCAATCCTCAATCCTCAATCCTCAATCTTCAATCCTCAATCTTCACTCCTCAATCCTCAATCTTCAATCCTCTATCCTCAATATTCGATCCTCAATACTCAATCTTCAATCCTCAATCCTCAATCCTCAATCCTCAATCCTCAATCCTCAATCCTCAATCGTCAGACTTCAATCCTCAATACTCAATCTTCAATCCTCAATCCTCAATCCTCAATCCTCAACCCTCATTCTTCAATCCTCAATCCTCAGTCCTCAGCCCTCAAACCTCAATCCTCAACCCTCAGCCCCCATCCTCAATCCTCAATCCTCAATCCTCAACCATCAATCTTCAACCCTCAATACTCAATCTTCAATAATCGATCCTCAATTCTCAATCCTCAATACTCAATCGTCAATCCTCAATCCTCAGTCCTCAATCCTCAATCCTCAATCCTCAATCCTCAATCCTCAATCGTCAATCTTCAATCCTCAATACTCAATCTTCAATCCTCAATCCTCAATCCTCAATCCTCAATCCTCATTCTTCAATCCTCAATACCCAATCCACAATCTTCAATCCTCAATCCTCAATCCTCAATCCTCAATCCTCAATCCTCAATCCTCAGTCATCAAACCTCAATCCTGAATCCACAATCCTGAATCCTCAATCTTCAGTCCTCAGACATCAACAATCAGTTGTGAATCCTCAATCCTCTATAGAATATCCTCAATTCACAGGTTTCAATACTCAATACTCAACCTGCAATCTTCAAATCTCTATCCACAAACATCAATTCTCATCACTCAACCCTCAACAGTCAGTCCCCAATCCTCAATCTTCAAACCTCAATCCTCAATCCTCAATCCTCAACCCTCAATCTTCAATCCTCAATCCTCAATCCTCAATCCTCAATCCTCAAACCTCAATCCTCATTCTTCAATCCTCAATACCCAATACTCAATCTTCAATCATCAATCCTCAATCCTCAATTCTCAAACCTCAATCCTCAGTCCTCAGCCATCAAACCTCAATCCTCAAACCTCAGCCCTCACCCTCAATCCTCAATCCTCTATCCTCAATCCCCAATCTTCAATCCTCAATACTCAACCTTCAATCGTCGACCCTCAGTCCTCAAACCTCAATTCTGAATCCTCAGTCCTGCATCCTCAATATTCAGCCCTCAGTCCTCAACAATCAGTTGTCAATCCTCACTCCCCAATAGAGTACCCTCAATTCACAGTATTCAATACTCAATACTCAATCTGCAATATTCAAACGTCTATCCACAAACATCAATTCTCATCACTCAACCCTGAACGCTCAGTCCTCAATGTTCAATCCTCCACATTCAATTCTCAATCTTCAATCCTCAATACTGAAACTTCAATCCTCAATCCTCAATCCTCAATCCTCAATCGTCAATCCTCAATCCTCAGTAATCGATCCTCAATCTTCAATACTCAATCGTCAATCCTCAGTCCTCAATCCTCAATCCTCAATCCTCGTTCCTCAAACCTCAATCCTCAACCCTCAGTCCTCACCCTCAATTCTCAATTCTCAATCCTCAATCCTCAATCCTCAATCTTCAATCCTCAATAATCAATCTTCAATCCTAGATCCTCAATCCCCAATCCTCAATCCTTAACCCTCAATCATCAATCCTCAATCCCCAGTCCTCAATATTCAATCCTCAATGCTCAATCCTCGATCCTCAATCCTCAGTCCTCAGTCCTCAATCCTCGATCCTCAAACCTCAATCCTCAACCGCCAGTCCTCGTCCTCAATCCTCAACGCTCAATCCTCAATCCTCAATCTTCAATCCTCAATACTCAATATTCAATCCTCAATCCTCAATACTCAATCCTCAATCTTCAAACCTCAATCCTCAATCCTCAATCCTCAATCGTCAACCTTCAATCCTCAATACTCAATCTTCAATCCTCAATCCTCAATCCTCAATACTCAATCTTCAATCCTCAATACTCAGTCTTCATTCCTCAATCCTCAACCCTCAATCCTCAATCCTCAAACCTCAGTAATCAATCCTCAATCTTCAAAACTCAATCGTCAACCCTCAGTCCTCAATCCTCAATCCTCAATCCTCGTCCCTCAAACCTCAATCCTCAACCCTCAGTCCTCATCCTCAATTCTCAATTCCCAATCCTCAATCCTCAATCCTCAATCTTCAATCCTCAATAATCAATATTCAATCCTAGATCCTTAATCCCCAATCCTCAATCCTTAATCCTCAACCTTCTATCCTCAATCCCCAGTCCTCAATCTTCAATCCTCAATACTCAATATTCAATCCTCAATCCTCAATCCTCAATCCTCAATCTTCAATCCTCAATCCTCAATCCTCAATCCTCAGTCCTCATTCTTCAATCCTGAATACCCAATCCTCAATCTTCATTCCTCAATCCTCAATCCTCAATTCTCATTCCTCAATCCTCACTCCTCAGTCCTCAAACCTCAATCCTCAACCCTCAGCCCTCATCCTCAATCCTCAATCCTCAATCCTCAATCCTCAATCTTCAACCGTCAATACTCAATCTTCAATAATCAATCCTCAAATCTCAATCCTCAATACTCAATCGTCTATCGTCAAACCTCAAACCGCAATCCTCAATCTTCAGTCCTAAATCCACAACCCTCAATTCTCAATCCTCAATCCTCAATCCTCGGACTTCAAACATCAATGCTCAACCCTCTGTCCTCGTCCACAATTCACAACCCTCAATCCCCAATCCTCAATCTTCAATCATAAATATTCAATCTTCAATCCTCAATCCTCAATCCTCAATCCTCAATCCTCAATCCTCATTCTTCAATCCTGAATACCCAATCCTCAATCTTCATTCCTCAATCATCAATTCTCAATTCTCAATCCTCAATCCTCAGTCCTCAGCCCTCAAACCTCAATCCTCAACCCTCAGCCCTCATCCTCAATCCTCAATCCTCAATCCTCAATCCTCAATCTTCAACCCTCAATACTCAATCTTCAATAATCGATCCTCAATTCTCAATCCTCAATACTCAATCGTCAATCCTCAATCCTCAGTCCTCAAACCTCAATCCTGAATCCACAAACCTGAATCCTCAATCTTCAGTCCTCAGACCTCAACAATCAGTTGTGAATCCTCAATCCTCTATAGAATATCCCCAATTCACAGGTTTCAATACTCAATACTCAACCTGCAATCTTCAAATCTCTATCCACAAACATCAATTCTCATCACTCAACCCTCAACACTCAGTCCCCAATCCTCAATCTTCAAACCTCAATCCTCAATCCTCAATACTCAATCTTCAATCCTCAATACTCAATCTTCAATCCTCAATCCTCAATCCTCGGTCCTCAATCCTCAATCGACAATCTCCAATCCTCAATACTCAATCTTCAATCCTCAATCCCCAATCCTCAATCCTCAAACCTCAATCCTCATTCTTCAATCCTCAATACCCAATACTCAATCTTCAATCATCAATCCTCAATCCTCAATTCTCAACCCTCAATCCTCAGTCCTCAGTCATCAAACCTCAATCCTCAAACCTCAGCCCTCACCCTCAATCCTCACACCTCAATCCTCAATCCCCAATCTTCAATCCTTAATACTCAACCTTCAATCGTCGAACCTCTGTCCTCAAACCTCAATTCTGAATCCTCAGTCCTGCATCCTCAATATTCAGCCCTCAGGCCTCAACAATCAGTTGTCAATCCTCAATCCCCAATAGAATACCCTCAATTCACAGTATTCAATACTCAATACTCAATCTGCAATATTCAAACGTCTATCCACAAACATCAATTCTCATCACTCAACCCTGCACGCTCAGTCCTCTATGTTCAATCCTCCACCTTCCATTCTCAATCTTCAATCCTCAATACTGAATCCTCAATCCTCAATCCTCAATTCTCAATTCTCAATCCTCAATCCTCAATCTTCTATCCTCAATAATCAATCTTCAATCCTAGATCCTCAATCCCCAATCCTCAATCCTTAATCCTCAATCTTCAACCCTCAATCCCCAGTCCTCAATCCTCAATCCTCATTCCTCAATCCTCAATCCTCAATCCTCAATCTTCAATCCTCAATGCTCAATCCTCAATCCTCAATCCTCGGTCCTCAATCCTCAATCGTCAATCTCCAATCCTCAATACTCAATCCTCAATCCTCAATTCTCAATCCTCAGTCCTCAGTCCTCAATCCTCAATCCTCAAACCTCAATCCTCAACCGTCAGTCCTCGTCCTCAATCCTCAACGCTCAATCCTCAATCCTCAATCTTCAATCCTCAATACTCAATATTCAATCCTCAATCCTCAATACTCAATCCTCAATCTTCAAACCTCAATCCTCAATCCTCAATCCTCAATCGTCAACCTTCAATCCTCAATACTCAATCTTCAATCCTCAATCCTCAATCCTCAATACTCAATCTTCAATCCTCAATACTCAGTCTTCATTCCTCAATCCTCAACCCTCAATCCTCAATCCTCAAACCTCAGTAATCAATCCTCAATCTTCAAAACTCAATCGTCAATCCTCAGTCCTCAATACTCAATCCTCAATCCTCGTCCCTCAAACCTCAATCCTCAACCCTCAGTCCTCATCCTCAATTCTCAATTCCCAATCCTCAATCCTCAATCCTCAATCTTCAATCCTCAATAATCAATATTCAATCCTAGATCCTTAATCCCCAATCCTCAATCCTTAATCCTCAACCTTCTATCCTCAATCCCCAGTCCTCAATCTTCAATCCTCAATACTCAATATTCAATCCTCAATCCTCAATCCTCAATCCTCAATCTTCAATCCTCAATCCTCAATCCTCAATCCTCAGTCCTCATTCTTCAATCCTGAATACCCAATCCTCAATCTTCATTCCTCAATCCTCAATCCTCAATTCTCATTCCTCAATCCTCACTCCTCAGTCCTCAAACCTCAATCCTCAACCCTCAGCCCTCATCCTCAATCCTCAATCCTCAATCCTCAATCCTCAATCTTCAACCGTCAATACTCAATCTTCAATAATCAATCCTCAAAACTCAATCCTCAATACTCAATCGTCTATCGTCAAACCTCAAACCGCAATCCTCAATCTTCAGTCCTAAATCCACAACCCTCAATTCTCAATCCTCAATCCTCAATCCTCGGACTTCAAACATCAATGCTCAACCCTCTGTCCTCGTCCACAATTCACAACCCTCAATCCCCAATCCTCAATCTTCAATCATAAATATTCAATCTTCAATCCTCAATCCTCAATCCTCAATCCTCAATCCTCAATCCTCATTCTTCAATCCTGAATACCCAATCCTCAATCTTCATTCCTCAATCATCAATTCTCAATTCTCAATCCTCAATCCTCAGTCCTCAGCCCTCAAACCTCAATCCTCAACCCTCAGCCCTCATCCTCAATCCTCAATCCTCAATCCTCAATCCTCAATCTTCAACCCTCAATACTCAATCTTCAATAATCGATCCTCAATTCTCAATCCTCAATACTCAATCGTCAATCCTCAATCCTCAGTCCTCAAACCTCAATCCTGAATCCACAAACCTGAATCCTCAATCTTCAGTCCTCAGACCTCAACAATCAGTTGTGAATCCTCAATCCTCTATAGAATATCCCCAATTCACAGGTTTCAATACTCAATACTCAACCTGCAATCTTCAAATCTCTATCCACAAACATCAATTCTCATCACTCAACCCTCAACACTCAGTCCCCAATCCTCAATCTTCAAACCTCAATCCTCAATCCTCAATACTCAATCTTCAATCCTCAATACTCAATCTTCAATCCGCAATCCTCAATCCTCGGTCCTCGATCCTCAAACGACAATCTCCAATCCTCAATACTCAATCTTCAATCCTCAATCCCCAATCCTCAACCCTCAAACCTCAATATTCATTCTTCAATCCTCAATACCCAATACTCAATGTTCAATCATCAATCCTCAATCCTCAATTCTCAACCCTAAATCTTCAGTCCTCAGTCGTCAAACCTCAATCCTCAAACCTCAGCCCTCACCCTCAGTCCTCAATCCTCAATCCTCAATCCCCGATCTTCAATCCTTAATACTCAACCTTCAATCGTCGAACCTCTGTCCTCAAACCTCAATTCTGTATCCTCAGTCCTGCATCCTCAATATTCAGCCCTCAGTCCTCAACAATCAGTTGCCAATCCTCAATCCCCAATAGAATACCCTCAATTCACAGTATTCAATACTCAATACTCAATCTGCAATATTCAAACGTCTATCCACAAACATCAATTCTCATCACTCAACCCTGAACGCTCAGTCCTCAATGTTCAATCCTCCACCTTCAATTCTCAATCTTCAATCCTCAATACTGAATCCTCAATCATCAATCCTCAATCCTCAATCCTCAATCGTCAATCCTGAATACTCAGTAATCAATCCTCAATCTTCAATACTCAATCGTCAATCCTCAGTCCTCAATCCTCAATCCTCAATCCTCATTCCTCAAACCTCAATCCTCAACCCTCAGTCCTCATCCTCAATTCTCAATTCTCAGTCCTCAATCCTCAATCCTCAATCTTCAATCCTCAATAATCAATCTTCAATCCTAGATCCTCAATCCCCAATCCTCAATCCTTAATCCTCAATCTTCAATCCTCAATCCCCAGTCCTCAATCCTCAATCCTCATTCCTCAATCCTCAATCCTCAATCCTCAAACTTCAATCCTCAATCCTCAATCCTCAATCCTCAATCCTCGGTCCTCAATCCTCAATCGTCAATCTCCAATCCTCAGTACTCAATCCTCAATCCTCAATTCTCAATCCTCAATCCTCAGTCCTCAGCCCTCAAACCTCAATCCTCAACCCTCAGCCCTCATCCTCAATCCTCAATCCTCAATCCTCAATCCTCAATCCTCAATCCCCAGTCCTCAAACCTCAATCCTGAATCCACAATCCTGAATCCTCAATCTTCAGTCCTCAGACCTCAACAATCAGTTGTGAATCCTCAACCCTCAATAGAATATCCTCAATTCACAGGTTTCAATACTCAATACTCAACCTGCAATCTTCAAATCTCTATTCACAAACATGAATTTTCATCACTCAACCCTCAACACTCAGTCCCCAATCCTCAATCTTCAAACCTCAATCCACAATCCTCAATCCTCAATCTTCAATCCTCAATCCACAATCCTCGGTCCTCAATCCTCAATCGTCAATCTCCAATCCTGAATACTCAATCTTCAATCCTCAATCCCCAATCCTCAATCCTCAATCCTCAATCCTCATACTTCAATCCTCAATACCCAGTACTCAATCTTCAATCATCAATCCTCAATCCTCAATTCTCAACCCTCAATCCTCAGTCCTCAGTCATCAAACCTCAATCCTCAAACCTCAGCCATCACCCTCAATCCTCAATCCTCAATCCTCAATCCCCAACCTTCAATCCTCAATACTCAATCATCAATCGTCAAACCTCAGTCCTCAAACCTCAATTCTGAATCCTCAGTCCTGCATCCTCAATATTCAGCCCTCAGTCCTCAACAATCAGTTGTCAATCCTCAATCCCCAATAGAATACCCTCAATTCACAGTATTCAATACTCAATACTCAATCTGCAATATTCAAATGTCTATCCACAAACATCAATTCTCATCACTCAACCCTGAACGCTCAGTCCTCAATGTTCAATCCTCCACCTTCAATTCTCAATCTTCAATCCTCAATACTGAATCTTCAATACTCAATCGTCAATCCTCAGTCCTCAATCCTCAATCCTCAATCCTCGTTCCTCAAACCTCAATCCTCAACCCTCAGTCCTCATCCTCAATTCTCAATTCTCAATCCTCAATCCTCAACCCTCAATCTTCAATCCTCAATAATCAATCTTCAATCCTAGATCCTCAATCCCCAATCCTCAATCCTTAATCCTCAATCTTCAATCCTCAATCCCCAGTTCTCAATATTCAATCCTCAATGCTAAATCCTCAATCCTCAATCCTCAGTCCTCAGTCCTCAATCCTCAATCCTCAAACCTCAATCCTCAACCGTCAGTCCTCGTCCTCAATCCTCAACCCTCAATCCTCAATCCTCAATCTTCAATCCTCAATACTCAATATTCAATTCTCAATCCTCAATCCTCAATCCTCAATCTTCAATCCTCAATCTTCAATCCTCAATCCTCAATACTCAACCCTCTATCCTCAATATTCGATCCTCAATACTCCATCTTCAATCCTCAATCCTCAATCCTCAATCCTCAATCCTCAATCCTCAATCCTCAATCCTCAATCCTCAACCCTCATTCTTCAATCCTCAATACCCAATCCTCAATCTTCAATCCTCAATCCTCAATCCTCAATCCTCAATCCTCAATCCTCAATCTTCAATCCTCAATACTCAATCTTCAATCCTCAATCCTCATTCCTCAATCGTCAATCCTCAATCCTCATTCTTCAATCCTCAACACCCAAACCTCTATCCTCAATCCTCAATCCTCAATCCTCAATCCTCATTCTTCAATCCTCAATACCCTATCCTCAATCTTCAATCCTCAATCCTCAATCCTCAATTCTCAACCCTCAATCCTCAGTCCTCAGTCATCAAACCTCAATCCTCAAACCTCTGCCCTCATCCTCAATCCTCAATCCTCAGTCCTCAATCCTCAATCTTCAATCCTCAATACTCAATCTTCAATCCTCAATCCTCAGTCCTCAAACCTCAATTCTGAATCCTCAATCTTGCATCCTCAATATTCAGCCCTCAGTCCTCAACAATCAGTTGTCAATCCTCAATCCCCAATAGAATACCCTCAATTCACAGTATTCAATACCCAATACTCAATCTGCAATATTCAAATGTCTATCCACAAACATCAATTCTCATCACTCAACCCTGAACGCTCAGTACTCAATGTTCAATCCTCCAGCTTCAATTCTCAATCTTCAATCCTCAATACTGAATCTTCAATCCTCAATCCTCAATCCTCAATCCTCAATCCTCAATCCTCAATCCTCAGTAATCTATCCTAAATCTTCAATACACAATCGTCAATCCTCAGTCCTCAATCCTCAATCCTCAATCCTCGTTCCTCAAACCTCAATCCTCAACCCTCAGTCCTCATCCTCAATTCTCAATTCTCAATCCTCAATCCTCAATCCTCAATCTTCAATCCTCAATCCTCAATCTTCAATCCTCAATCCAGAATCCTCGGTCCTCAATCCTCAATCGTCAATCTCCAATCCTGAATACTCAATCTTCAATCCTCAATCCCCAGTCCTCAATCCTCAATCCTCAATCCACATTCTTCAATCCCCAATACCCAATACTCAATCTTCAATCATCAATCCTCAATCCTCAATTCTCAACCCTCAACCCTCAGTCCTCAGTCATCAAACCTCAATCCTCAAACCTCAGCCCTCACCCTCAATCCTCAATCCTCAATCCTCAATCCCCAATGTTCAATCCTCAATACTCAACCATCAATCGTCAAACCTCAGTCCTCAAACCTCAATTCTGAATCCTCAGTCCTGCATCCTCAATATTCAGCAATCAGTCCCCAACAATCAGTTGTCAACCCTCAATTCCCAATAGAATACCCTCAATTCACAGTATTCAATACTCAATACTCAATCTGCAATATTCAAATGTCTATCCACAAACATCAATTCTCATCACTCAACCCTGAACGCTCAGTCCTCAATGTTCAATCCTCCACCTTCAATTCTCAATCTTCAATCCTCAATACTGAATCTTCAATCCTCAATCCTCAATCCTCAATCCTCAATCCTCAATCCTCAATCCTCAGTAATCAATCCTCAATCCTCAATCCTCAATCTTCAATCCTCAATAATCAATCTTCAATCCTAGATCCTCAATCCCCAATTCTCAATCCTTAATCCTCAATCTTCAATCCTCAATCCCCAGTCCTCAATATTCAATCCTCAATGCTCAATCCTCAATCCTCAATCCTCAGTCCTCTGTCCTCAATCCTCAATCCTCAAACCTCAATCCTCAACCGTCAGTCCTCGTCCTCAATCCTCAACCCTCAATCGTCAATCCTCAATCTTCAATCCTCAATACTCAATATTCAATCCTCAATCCTCAATCCTCAATCCTCAATCTTCAATCCTCAATCTTCAATCCTCAATCCTCAATCCTCAATCCTCTATCCTCAATATTCGATCCTCAATACTCATTCTTCAGTCCTCAATCCTCAATCCTCAATCCTCAATCCTCAATCCTCAATCCTCAATCCTCAATCGTCAGTCTTCAATCCTCAATACTCAATCTTCAATCCTCAATCCTCAATCCTCAACCCTCATTCTTCAATCCTCAATACCCAATCCTCAATCTTCAATCCTCAATCCTCAATCCTCAATCCTCAATCCTCAATCCTCAATCCTCAATCCTCAATCCTCAATCCTCAATCCTCAATCCTCAATCCTCAATCGTCAGTCTTCAATCCTCAATACTCAATCTTCAATCCTCAATCCTCAATCCTCAATCCTCAACCCTCATCCTTCAATCCTCAATACCCAATCCTCAATCTTCAATCCTCAATCCTCAATCCTCAATCCTTATACCTCAATATTCAATCCTCAATAATCAATCTTCAATCCTAGATCCTCAATACCCAATCCTCAATCCTTAATCCTCAATCATCAATCCTCAATACCCAGTCCTCAATCTTCAATCCTCAATGCTCAATCCTCAATCCTCAATCCTCAGTCCTCAGTCCTCAATCCTCAATCCTCAAACCTCAATCCTCAACCGTCAGTCCTCGTCCTCAATCCTCAACCCTCAATCCTCAATCCTCATCCTTCAATCCTCAATACTCAATATTCAATCCTCAATCCTCAATCCTCAATCCTCAATCTTCAATCCTCAATCCTCAATCCTCAATCCTCCATCCTCATTCTTCAATCCTGAATACCCAATCCTCAATCTTCATTCCTCAATCCTCAATCCTCAATTCTCAATCCTCAATCCTCAGTCCTCAGTCCTCAAACCTCATCCCTCAACCCTCAGCCCTCATCCTCAATCCTCAATCCTCGATCCTCAACCCTCAATCTTCAACCCTCAATACTCAATCTTCAATAATCGATCCTCAATTCTCAATCCTCAATACTCAATCGTCAATCGTCAAACCTCAATCCCCAATCCTCAATCTTCAATCCTAAATCCTCGATCCTCAATTCTCAATCCTCAATCCTCAATCCTCGGACTTCAAACATCAATACTCAACCCTCAGTCCTCGTCCTCAATTCACAACCCTCAATGCCCAATCCTCAATCTTCAATCATTAATATTCAATCTTCAATCCTCAATCCTCAATCCTCAATCCTCAACCCTCAATCCTCAATGTTCAATCCTCAGTACCCAATCCTCAGTCCTCAATCCTCAATCCTCAATCCTCAATCCTCAATCCTCAATCCTCAATCCTCAATCCTCGGTCCTCAATACTCAATCGACAACCTGCAATCCTCAATACTCAATCTTCAATACTCAATCCTCAATCCTCAATTCTCAATCCTCAATCCTCAATCTTCAATCCTCAATCCTCAATCCTCAACCCTCAAT
This sequence comes from Calliopsis andreniformis, assembly GCF_051401765.1. Lineage (NCBI taxonomy): Eukaryota > Metazoa > Arthropoda > Insecta > Hymenoptera > Andrenidae > Calliopsis > Calliopsis andreniformis. The sequence goes on from NW_027480446.1 coordinate 5,857,725, forward strand.
CTTAATCTTCAATCCTCAATACTCAATCTTCAATCCTCAATCCTCAATCCTCAATCCTCTATCCTCAATCTTCGATCCTCAATACTCAATCTTCAATCCTCAATCCTCAATCCTCAATCCTCAATCCTCAATCCTCAATCCTCAATCGTCAACCTTCAATCCTCAATACCCAATCTTCAATCCTCAATCCTCAATCCTCAATCCTCAATCCTCATTCTTCAATCCTCAATACCCAATCCTCAATCTTCAATCCACAATCCTCAATCCTCAATCCTCAATCCTCAATCCTCAATCCTCAGTCGTCAAACCTCAATCCTGAATCCACAATCCTGAATCCTCAATCTTCAGTCCTCAGACATCAACAATCAGTTGTGAATCCTCAATCCTCTATAGAATATCCTCAATTCACAGGTTTCAATACTCAATACTCTACCTGCAATCTTCAAATCTCTATCCACAAACATCAATTCTCATCACTCAACCCTCAACACTCAGTCCCCAATCCTCAATCTTCAAACCTCAATCCTCAATCCTCAATCCTCAATCTTCAATCCTCAATACTCAATCTTCAATCCTCAATCCTCAATCCTCGGTCCTCAATACTCAATCGACAACCTGCAATCCTCAATACTCAATCTTCAATACTCAATCCTCAATCCTCAATTCTCAATCCTCAATCCTCAGTCCTCAGCCCTCAAACCTCAATCCTCAACCCTCAGCCCTCATCCTCAATCCTCAACCCTCAATCCTCAATCCTCAATCTTCAACCCTCAATACTCAATCTTCAATAATCGATCCTCAATTCTCAATCCTCAATACTCAATCGTCAATCCTCAATCCTCAGTCCTCAAACCTCAATCCTGAATCCACAAACCTGAATCCTCAGTCTTCAGTCCTCAGACATCAACAATCAGTTGTGAATCCTCAATCCTCTATAGAATATCCTCAATTCACAGGTTTCAATACTCAATACTCTACCTGCAATCTTCAAATCTCTATCCACAAACATCAATTCTCATCACTCAACCCTCAACACTCAGTCCCCAATCCTCAATCCTCAATCCTCAATCCTCAATCCTCAATCCTCAATCCTCAATCCTCAATCCTCAGTCCTCAAACCTCAATCCTCAACCCTCAGTCCTCATCCTCAATTCTCAATTCTCAATCCTCAATCCTCAATCCTCAATCTTCAATCCTCAATAATCAATCTTCAATCCTATATCCTCAATCCCCAATCCTCAATCCTTAATCCTCAATCATCAATCCTCAATCCCCAGTCCTCAATCTTCAATCCTAAATGCTCAATCCTCAATCCTCAATCCTCAGTCCTCAGTCCTCAATCCTCAACCCTCAAACCTCAATCCTCAACCGTCAGTCCTCGTCCTCAATCCTCAACCCTCAATCCTCAATCCTCATCCTTCAATCCTCAATACTCAATATTCAATCCTCAATCCTCAATCCTCAATCCTCAATCTTCAATCCTCAATCCTCAATCCTCAATCCTCAATCGTCAACCTTCAATCCTCAATACTCAATCTTCAATACTCAATCCTCAATCCTCAATTCTCAATCTTCAATCCTCAATACTCAGTCTTCATTCCTCAATCCTCAACCCTCAATCCTCAATCCTCAAACCTCAGTAATCAATCCTCAATCTTCAAAACTCAATCGTCAATCCTCAGTCCTCAATCCACAATCCTCAATCGTCGTTCCTCAAACCTCAATCCTCAACCCTCAGTCCTCATCCTCAATTCTCAATTCCCAATCCTCAATCCTCAAACCTCAATCTTCAATCCTCAATAATCAATATTCAATCCTAGATCCTTAATCCCCAATCCTCAATCCTTAATCCTCAACCTTCAATCCTCAATCCCCAGTCCTCAATCTTCAATCCTCAATACTCAATATTCAATCCTCAATCCTCAATCCTCAATCCTCAATCTTCAATCCTCAATCCTCAATCCTCAATCCTCGATCCTCATTCTTCAATCCTGAATACCCAATCCTCAATCTTCATTCCTCAATCCTCAATCCTCAATTCTCATTCCTCAATCCTAACTCCTCAGTCCTCAAACCTCAATCCTCAACCCTCAGCCCTCATCCTCAATCCTCAATCCTCAATCCTCAATCCTCAATCTTCAACCCTCAATACTCAATCTTCAATAATCAATCCTCAATTCTCAATCCTCAATACTCAATCGTCTATCGTCAAACCTCAAACCGCAATCCTCAATCTTCAATCCTAAATCCTCAACCCTCAATTCTCAATCCTCAATCCTCAATCCTCGGACTTCAAACATCAATGCTCAACCCTCTGTCCTCGTCCTCAATTCACAACCCTCAATCCCCAATCCTCAATCTTCAATCATAAATATTCAATCTTCAATCCTCAATCCTCAATCCTCAATCCTCAACCCTCAGTCCTCAATGTTCAACCCTCAATACCCAATCCTCTGTCTTCAATCCTCAATCCTCAATCCTCAATCCTCAATCCACAATCCTCAATCCTCAATCCTCATTCTTCACAACTGAATACCCAATCCTCAATCTTCATTCCTCAATCCTCAATCCTCAATCCTCAGTCCTCAAACCTCAAACCTCAATCCTGAATCCACAATCCTGAATCGTCAATCTTCAGTGCTCAGACATCAGCAATCAGTTGTGAATCCTCAATCCTCTATAGAATATCCTCAATTCACAGGTTTCAATACTCAATACTCAACCTGCAATCTTCAAATTTCTATCCACAAACATGAATTCTCATCACTCAACCCTCAACACTCAGTCCCCAATCCTCAATGTTCAAACCTCAATCCTCAATCCTCAATCCTCAATCTTCAACCCTCAATCCTCAGTCCTCGGTCCTGAATCCTCAATCGTCAATCTCCAATCCTGAATACTCAATCTTCAATCCTCAATCCTCAATCCTCAATCCTCATTCTTCAATCCTCAATACCCAATCCTCAATCTTCAATCCTCAATCCTCAATCCTCAATTCTCAACCCTCAATCCTCAGTCCTCAGTCGTCAAACTTCAATCCTCAAACCTCTGCCCTCATCCTCAATCCTCAATCCTCAATCCTAAATCCTCAATCCTCAATCTTCAATCCTCAATACTCAATCTTCAATCCTCAATCCTCAGTCCTCAAACCTCAATTCTGAATCCTCAATCCTGCATCCTCAATATTCAGCCCTTAGTCCTCAACAATCAGTTGTCAATCCTCTATCCCCAATAGAATACCCTCAATTCACAGTATTCAATACTCAATACTCAATCTGCAATATTCAAATCTCTACCCACAAACATCAATTCTCATCACTCAACCCTGAACGCTCAGTCCTCAATTCTCAATCTTCAATCCTGAATCCTCAACCGTCGATCCTCAATCTTCAATACTCAATACTCAATCTTCAATCCTCCATCCTCAATCCTCAATCCTCAATCCTCAATTCTCAATCCTCAATCCTCAGACCTCAAACATCAATACTCAACCCTCAGTCCTCGTCCTCAATCCACAACCCTCAATACACAATCCTCAATCTTCAATTCTCAATCCTCAATCCTCAATCCTCAATCCTCAGTCCTCAAACCTCAATCCTGTATCCACAATCCTGAATCCTCAATCTTCAGTGCTCAGACATCAACAATCAGTTGTGAATCCTCAATCCTCTATAGAATATCCTCAATTCACAGGTTTCAAAACTCAATACTCAACCTGCAATCTTCAAATCTCTATCCACAAACATCGATTCTCATCACTCAACCCTGAACACTCAGTCCCCAATCCTCAATATTCAAACCTCAATCCTCAATCCTCAATCCTCAATCTTCAATCCTCAATACTCAATCTTCAATCCTCAATCCTCAATCCTCGGTACTCAATCCTCAATCGTCAATCTCCAATCCTGAATACTCAATCTTCAATCCTCAATCCTCAGTCCTCAGTCCTCAATCCTCAATCCTCAAACCTCAATCCTCAACCGTCAGTCCTCGCCTCAATCCTCAACACTCAATCCTCAATCCTCATTCTTCAATCCTCAATACTCAATATTCAATCTTCAATCCTCAATCCTCAATCCTCAATCTTCAATCCTCAATCCTCAATCCTCAATCCTCAATCCTCATTCTTCAATCCTGAATACCCAATCCTCAATCTTCATTCCTCAATCCTCAATCCTCAATTCTCAATCCTCAATCCTCAGTCCTCAGTCCTCAAACCTCAACCCTCAACCCTCAGCCCTCATCCTCAATCCTCAATCCTCAATCCTCAATCCTCAATCTTCAACCCTCAGTACTCAATCTTCAATAATCGATCCTCAATTCTCAATCCTCAATACTCAATCGTCAATCGTCAAACCTCAATCCTGAATCCTCAATCCTGAATCCGCTATCTTCAGCCCTGAGTCCTCAACAATCAGTTGTCAATCCTCAATCCTCAATAGAATATCCTCAATTCACAGTTTTCAATACTCAATACTTAATCTGCAATCTTCAGATCTCTATCCACAAACATCAATTCTCATCACTCAACCCTCAATACTCAGTACCCAGTCCTCAATCTTCAATCCTCAATCCTCAATCCTCAACCCTCAATCTTAATCTTCAATCCTCAATACTCAATCTTCAAAACTCAATCGTCAATCCTCAGTCCTCAATCCACAATCCTCAATCCTCGTTCCTCAAACCTCAATCCTCAACCCTCAGTCCTCATCCTCAATTCTCAATTCCCAATCCTCAATCCTCAAACCTCAATCTTCAATCCTCAATAATCAATATTCAATCCTAGATCCTTAATCCCCAATCCTCAATCCTTAATCCTCAACCTTCAATCCTCAATCCCCAGTCCTCAATCTTCAATCCTCAATACTCAATATTCAATCCTCAATCCTCAATCCTCAATCCTCAATCTTCAATCCTCAATCCTCAATCCTCAATCCTCGATCCTCATTCTTCAATCCTGAATACCCAATCCTCAATCTTCATTCCTCAATCCTCAATCCTCAATTCTCATTCCTCAATCCTAACTCCTCAGTCCTCAAACCTCAATCCTCAACCCTCAGCCCTCATCCTCAATCCTCAATCCTCAATCCTCAATCCTCAATCTTCAACCCTCAATACTCAATCTTCAATAATCAATCCTCAATTCTCAATCCTCAATACTCAATCGTCTATCGTCAAACCTCAAACCGCAATCCTCAATCTTCAATCCTAAATCCTCAACCCTCAATTCTCAATCCTCAATCCTCAATCCTCGGACTTCAAACATCAATGCTCAACCCTCTGTCCTCGTCCTCAATTCACAACCCTCAATCCCCAATCCTCAATCTTCAATCATAAATATTCAATCTTCAATCCTCAATCCTCAATCCTCAATCCTCAACCCTCAGTCCTCAATGTTCAACCCTCAATACCCAATCCTCTGTCTTCAATCCTCAATCCTCAATCCTCAATCCTCAATCCACAATCCTCAATCCTCAATCCTCATTCTTCACAACTGAATACCCAATCCTCAATCTTCATTCCTCAATCCTCAATCCTCAATCCTCAGTCCTCAAACCTCAAACCTCAATCCTGAATCCACAATCCTGAATCGTCAATCTTCAGTGCTCAGACATCAACAATCAGTTGTGAATCCTCAATCCTCTATAGAATATCCTCAATTCACAGGTTTCAATACTCAATACTCAACCTGCAATCTTCAAATTTCTATCCACAAACATGAATTCTCATCACTCAACCCTCTACACTCAGTCCCCAATCCTCAATATTCAAACCTCAATCCTCAATCCTCAATCCTCAATCTTCAACCCTCAATCCTCAGTCCTCGGTCCTGAATCCTCAATCGTCAATCTCCAATCCTGAATACTCAATCTTCAATCCTCAATCCTCAATCCTCAATCCTCATTCTTCAATCCTCAATACCCAATCCTCAATCTTCAATCCTCAATCCTCAATCCTCAATTCTCAACCCTCAATCCTCAGTCCTCAGTCGTCAAACTTCAATCCTCAAACCTCTGCCCTCATCCTCAATCCTCAATCCTCAATCCTAAATCCTCAATCCTCAATCTTCAATCCTCAATACTCAATCTTCAATCCTCAATCCTCAGTCCTCAAACCTCAATTCTGAATCCTCAATCCTGCATCCTCAATATTCAGCCCTTAGTCCTCAACAATCAGTTGTCAATCCTCTATCCCCAATAGAATACCCTCAATTCACAGTATTCAATACTCAATACTTAATCTGCAATATTCAAATCTCTACCCACAAACATCAATTCTCATCACTCAACCCTGAACGCTCAGTCCTCAATTCTCAATCTTCAATCCTGAATCCTCAACCGTCGATCCTCAATCTTCAATACTCAATACTCAATCTTCAATCCTCCATCCTCAATCCTCAATCCTCAATCCTCAATTCTCAATCCTCAATCCTCAGACCTCAAACATCAATACTCAACCCTCAGTCCTCGTCCTCAATCCACAACCCTCAATACACAATCCTCAATCTTCAATTCTCAATCCTCAATCCTCAATCCTCAATCCTCAGTCCTCAAACCTCAATCCTGTATCCACAATCCTGAATCCTCAATCTTCAGTCCTCAGACATCAACAATCAGTTGTGAATCCTCAATCCTCTATAGAATATCCTCAATTCACAGGTTTCAAAACTCAATACTCAACCTGCAATCTTCAAATCTCTATCCACAAACATCGATTCTCATCACTCAACCCTGAACACTCAGTCCCCAATCCTCAATATTCAAACCTCAATCCTCAATCCTCAATCCTCAATCTTCAATCCTCAATACTCAATCTTCAATCCTCAATCCTCAATCCTCGGTCCTCAATCCTCAATCGTCAATCTCCAATCCTGAATACTCAATCTTCAATCCTCAATCCTCAGTCCTCAGTCCTCAATCCTCAATCCTCAAACCTCAATCCTCAACCGTCAGTCCTCGCCTCAATCCTCAACACTCAATCCTCAATCCTCATTCTTCAATCCTCAATACTCAATATTCAATCCTCAATCCTCAATCCTCAATCCTCAATCTTCAATCCTCAATCCTCAATCCTCAATCCTCAATCCTCATTCTTCAGTCCTGAATACCCAATCCTCAATATTCATTCCTCAATCCTCAATCCTCAATTCTCAATCCTCAATCCTCAGTCCTCAGTCCTCAAACCTCAACCCTCAACCCTCAGCCCTCATCCTCAATCCTCAATCCTCAATCCTCAATCCTCAATCTTCAACCCTCAGTACTCAATCTTCAATAATCGATCCTCAATTCTCAATCCTCAATACTCAATCGTCAATCGTCAAACCTCAACCCTGAATCCTCAATCCTGAATCCGCTATCTTCAGCCCTGAGTCCTCAACAATCAGTTGTCAATCCTCAATCCTCAATAGAATATCCTCAATTCACAGTTTTCAATACTCAATACTTAATCTGCAATCTTCAGATCTCTATCCACAAACATCAATTCTCATCACTCAACCCTCAATACTCAGTACCCAGTCCTCAATCTTCAATCCTCAATCCTCAATCCTCAACCCTCAATCTTAATCTTCAATCCTCAATACTCAATCTTCAATCCTCAATCCTCAATCCTCAATCCTCTATCCCCAATCTTCGATCCTCAATACTCAACCTTCAATCCTCAATCCTCAATCCTCAATCCTCAATCCTCAATCCTCAATCCTCAATCGTCAGTCTTCAATCCTCAATAATCAATCTTCAATCCTCAATCCTCAATCCTCAATCCTCAACCCTCATTCTTCAATCCTCAATACCCAATCCTCAGTCTTCAATCCTCAATCCTCAATCCTCATTCCTCAATCCTCAATCCTCAAGCTTCAATTCTCAATACTCAATCTTCAATCCTCAATCTTCAATCCTAAATCCTCGATCCTCAATTCTCAATCCTCAATCCTCAATCCTCGGACTTCAAACATCAATACTCAACCATCAGTCCTCGTCCTCAATTCACAACCCTCAATGCCCAATCCTCAATCTTCAATCATTAATATTCAATCTTCAATCCTCAATCTTCAATCCTCAATCCTCAACCCTCAATCCTCAATGTTCAATCCTCAGTACCAAATCCTCAGTCCTCAATCCTCAATCCTCAATCCTCAATCCTCAATCCTCAATCCTCAGTCCTCAAACCTCAATCCTGAATCCTCAATCCTGAATCCGCAATCTTCAGCCCTGAGTCCTCAACAATCAGTTGTCAATCCTCAATCCTCAATAGAATATCCTCAATTCACAGTTTTCAATACTCAATACTTAATCTGCAATCTTCAGATCTCTATCCACAAACATCAATTCTCATCACTCAACCCTCAATGCTCAGTACCCAGTCCTCAATCTTCAATTCTCAATCCTCAATCCTCAACCCTCAATCTTAATCTTCAATCCTCAATACTCAATCTTCAATCCTCAATCCTCAATCCTCAATCCTCTATCCTCAATCTTCGATCCTCAATACTCAATCTTCAATCCTCAATCCTCAATCCTCAATCCTCAATCCTCAATCCTCAATCCTCAATCGTCAACCTTCAATCCTCAATACCCAATCTTCAATCCTCAATCCTCAATCCTCAATCCTCAATACTCATTCTTCAATCCTCAATACCCAATCCTCAATCTTCAATCCTCAATCCTCAATCCTCAATCCTCAATCCTCAATCCTCAATCCTCAGTCGTCAAACCTCAATCCTGAATCCACAATCCTGAATCCTCAATCTTCAGTCCTCAGACATCAACAATCAGTTGTGAATCCTCAATCCTCTATAGAATATCCTCAATTCACAGGTTTCAATTCTCAATACTCTACCTGGAATCTTCAAATCTCTATCCACAAACATCAATTCTCATCACTCAATCCTCAACACTCAGTCACCAATCCTCAATCTTCAAACCTCAATCCTCAATCCTCAATCCTCAATCTTCAATCCTCAATACTCAATCTTCAATCCTCAATCCTCAATCCTCGGTCCTCAATACTCAATCGACAACCTCCAATCCTCAATACTCAATCTTCAATCCTCAATCCCCAATCCTCAATCCTCAAACCTCAATCCTCATTCTTCAATCCTCAATACCCAATACTCAATCTTCAATCATCAATCCTCAATCCTCAATTCTCAACCCTCAATCCTCAGTCCTCAGTCATCAAACCTCAATCCTCAAACCTCAGCCCTCACCGTCAATCCTCAATCCTCAATCCTCAATCCCGAATCTTCAATCCTCAATACTCAACCTTCAACCGTCGAACCTCAGTCCTCAAACCTCAATTCTGAATCCTCAGTCCTGCATCCTCAATATTCAGCCCTCAGTCCTCAACAATCAGTTGTCAATCCTCAATCCCCAATAGAATACCCTCAATTCACAGTATTCAATACTCAATACTCAATCTGCAATATTCAAACGTCTATCCACAAACATCAATTCTCATCACTCAACCCTGAACGCTCAGTCCTCAGTGTTCAATCCTCCACCTTCAATTCTCAATCTTCAATCCTCAATACTGAATATTCAATCCTCAATCCTCAATCCTCAATCCTCAATCCTCAATCCTCAATCCTCAGTAATCAATCCTCAATCTTCAATACTCATTCGTCAATCCTCAGTCCTCAATCCTCAATCCTCAATCCTCGTTCCTCAAACCTCAATCCTCAACCCTCAGTCCTCATCCTCAATTCTCAATTCTCAATCCTCAATCCTCAATCCTCAATCTTCAATCCTCAATAATCAACCTTCAATCCTAGATCCTCAATCCCCAATCCTCAATCCTTAATCCTCAATCTTCAATCCTCAATCCCCAGTCCTCAATATTCAATCCTCAATGCTCAATCCTCAATCCTCAATCCTCAGTCCTCAGTCCTCAATCCTCAATCCTCAAACCTCAATCCTCAACCGTCAGTCCTCGTCCTCAATCCTCAACACTCAATCCTCAATCCTCAATCTTCAATCCTCAATACTCAATATTCAATACTCAATCCTCAATCCTCAATCCTCAATCCTCAATCTTCAATCCTCAATTTTCAATCCTCAATCCTCAATCCTCAATCCTCTATCCTCAATCTTCGATCCTCAATACTCAATCATCAATCCTCAATCCTCAATCCTCAATCCTCAATCCTCAATCCTCAATCCTCAATCCTCAATCCTCAGTCTTCAATCCTCAATACTCAATCTTCAATCCTCAATCCTCAATCCTCAATCCTCAACCCTCATTCTTCAATCCTCAATACCCAATCCTCAATCTTCAATCCTCAATCCTCAATCCTCAATCCTCAATCCTCAATCCTCAGTCCTCAAACCTCAATTCTGAATCCTCAATCCTGCATCCTCAATATTCAGCCCTCAGTTCTCAACAATCAGTTGTCAATCCTCAATCCCCAATAGAATACCCTCAATTCACAGTATTCAATACTCAATACTCAATCTGCAATATTCAAATGTGTATCCACAAACATCAATTCTCATCACTCAACCCTGAACGCTCAGTCCTCAGTGTTCAATCCTCCAGCTTCAATTCTCAATCTTCAATCCTCAATACTGAATCTTCAATCCTCAATCCTCAATCCTCAATACTCAATCCTCAATCCTCAATCCTCAATCCTCAGTAATCAATCCTCAATCTTCAATACACAATCGTCAATCCTCAGTCCTCAATCGTCAATCCTCAATCCTCGTTCCTCAAACCTCAATCCTCAACCCTCAGTCCTCATCCTCAATTCTCAATTCTCAATCCTCAATCCTCAATCCTCAATCTTCAATCCTCAATAATCAATCTTCAATCCTAGATCCTCAATACCCAATCCTCAATCCTTAATACTCAATCATCAATCCTCAATACCCAGTCCTCAATCTTCAATCCTCAATGCTCAATCCTCAATCCTCAATCCTCAGTCCTCAGTCCTCAATACTCAATCCTCAAACCTCAATCCTCAACCGTCAGTCCTCGTCCTCAATCCTCAACCCTCAATCCTCAATCCTCAATCTTCAACCCTCAATACTCAATATTCAATCCTCAATCCTCAATCCTCAATCCTCAATCTTCAATCCTCAATCCTCAATCCTCAATCCTCAATCTTCATTCTTCAATCCTGAATACCCAATCCTCAATCTTCATTCCTCAATCCTCAATCCTCAATTCTCAATCCTCAATCCTCAGTCCTCAGCCCTCAAACCTCAATCCTCAACCCTCAGCCCTCATCCTCAATCCTCAATCCTCAATCCTCAATCCTCAATCTTCAACCCTCAATACTCAATCTTCAATAATCGATCTTCAATTCTCAATCCTCAATACTCAATCGTCAATCCTCAATCCTCAGTCCTCAAACCTCAATCCTGAATCCACAATCCTGAATCCTCAATCTTCAGTCCTGAGACCTCAACAATCAGTTGTGAATGCTCAATCCTCTATAGAATATCCTCAATTCACAGGTTTCAATACTCAATACTCAACCTGCAATCTTCAAATCTCTATCCACAAACATCAATTCTCATCACTCAACCCTCAACACTCAGTCCCCAATCCTCAATCTTCAAACCTCAATCCTCAATCCTCAATCCTCAATCTTCAATCCTCAATACCCAATCTTCAATCCTCAATCCTCAATCCTCGGTCCCCAATCCTCAATCGTCAAACCTCAACCCTCAATCCTCAATCCTCAATCTTCAATCCTCAATCCTCAATCCTCATTCTTCAATCCTCAATACCCAATCCTTAATCTTCAATCCTCAATCCTCAATCCTCAATCCTCAATCCTCAATCCTCAATCCTCAATCCTCAGTCCTCAAACCTCAATACTCAACCCTCAGTCCTCATCCTCAATTCTCAATTCTCAATCCTCAATCCTCAGTCCTCAATCTTCAATCCTCAATAATCAATCTTCAATCCTATATCCTCAATCCCCAATCCTCAATCCTTAATCCTCAATCATCAATCCTCAATCCCCAGTCCTCAATCTTCAATCCTCAATGCTCAATCCTCAATCCTCAATCCTCAGTCCTCAGTCCTCAATCCTAAATCCTCAAACCTCAATCCTCAACCGTCAGTCCTCGTCCTCAATCCTCAACCCTCAATCCTCAATCCTCATCCTTCAATCCTCAATACTCAATATTCAATCCTCAATCCTCAATCCTCAATCCTCAATCTTCAATCCTCAATCCTCAATCCTCAATCCTCAATCCTCATTCTTCAATCCTGATTACCCAATCCTCAATCTTCATTCCTTAATCCTCAATCCTCAATTCCCAATCCTCAATCCACAGTCCTCAGTCCTCAAACCTCAATCCTCAACCCTCAGCCCTCATCCTCAATCATCAATCCTCAATCCTCAATCCTCAATCTTCAACCCTCAATAATCAATCTTCAATCCTCAATCCTCAATCCTCAACCCTCAATCCTCAATGTTCAATACTCAATACCCAATCCTCAGTCTTCAATCCTCAATCCTCAATACTCAATCTTCAATCCTCAGTCCTCAATTCTCAATTCTCAATCCTCAATCCTCAATCCTCAATCTTCAATCCTCAATAATCAATCTTCAATCCTAGATCCTCAATACCCAATCCTCAATCCTTAATCCTCAATCATCAATCCTCAATACCCAGGCCTCAATCTTCAATCCTCAATGCTCAATCCTCAATCCTCAATCCCCAGTCCTCAGTCCTCAATCCTCAATCCTCAAACCTCAATCCTCAACCGTCAGTCCTCGTCCTCAATCCTGAACCCTCAATCCTCAATCCTCATCCTTCAATCCTCAATACTCAATATTCAATCCTCAATCCTCAATCCTCACTCCTCAATCTTCCATCCTCAATCCTCAATCCTCAATCCTCAATCCTCATCCTTCAATCCTGAATACCCGATCCTCAATCTTCATTCCTCAATCCTCAATCCTCAATTCTCAATCCTCAATCCTCAATCCTCAGTCCTCAGTCCTCAAACCTCAACCCTCAACCCTCAGCCCTCATCCTCAATCCTCAATCCTCAATCCTCAATCCTCAATCTTCAACCCTCAATACTCAATCTTCAACAATCGATCCTTAATTCTCAATCCTCAATACTCAATAGTCAATCGTCAAACCTCAATCCCCAATCCTCAATCTTCAATCCTAAATCCTCGATCCTCAATTCTCAATCCTCAATCCTCAATCCTCGGACTTCAAACATCAATACTCAACCCTCAGTCCTCGTCCTCAATTCACAACCCTCAATCCCCAAGCCTCAATCTTCAATCCTCAATCCTCAATACTCAACCCTCATTCCTCAATGTTCAATCCTCAATACGCAATCCTCAATCTTCAACCCTCAATACTCAATCTTCAATAATCGATCCTCAATTGTCAATCCTCAATACTCAATCGTCAATCCTCAATCCTCAGTCCTCAATCCTCAGTCCTCAGTCATCAAACGTCAATCCTCAAACCTCAGCCCTCACCCTCAATCCTCAATCCTCAATCCTCAATCCCCAATCTTCAATCCTCATTACTCAACCATCAATCGTCAAACCTCAGTCCTCAAACCTCAATTCTGAATCCTCAGTCCTGCATCCTCAATATTCAGCCCTCAGTCCTCAACAATCAGTTGTCAATCCTCAATCCCCAATAGAATACCCTCAATTCACAGTATTCAATACTCAATACTCAATCTGCAATATTCAAATGTCTATCCACAAACATCAATTCTCATCACTCAACCCTGAACGCTCAGTCCTCAATGTTCAATCCTCCACCTTCAATTCTCAATCTTCAATCCTCAATACTGAATCTTCAATCCTCAATCCTCAATCCTCAATCCTCAATCCTCAATCCTCAATCCTCAGTAATCAATCCTCAATCTTCAATACTCATTCGTCAATCCTCAGTCCTCAATCCTCAATCCTCAATCCTCGTTCCTCAAACCTCAATCCTCAACCCTCAGTCCTCATCCTCAATTCTCAATTCTCAATCCTCAATCCTCAATCCTCAATCTTCAATCCTCAATAATCAACCTTCAATCCTAGATCCTCAATCCCCAATCCTCAATCCTTAATCCTCAATCTTCAATCCTCAATCCCCAGTCCTCAATATTCAATCCTCAATGCTCAATCCTCAATCCTCAATCCTCAGTCCTCAGTCCTCAATCCTCAATCCTCAAACCTCAATCCTCAACCGTCAGTCCTCGTCCTCAATCCTCAACACTCAATCCTCAATCCTCAATCTTCAATCCTCAATACTCAATATTCAATACTCAATCCTCAATCCTCAATCCTCAATCCTCAATCTTCAATCCTCAATCTTCAATCCTCAATCCTCAATCCTCAATCCTCTATCCTCAATCTTCGATCCTCAATACTCAATCTTCAATCCTCAATCCTCAATCCTCAATCCTCAATCCTCAATCCTCAATCCTCAATCCTCAATCCTCAGTCTTCAATCCTCAATACTCAATCTTCAATCCTCAATCCTCAATCCTCAATCCTCAACCCTCATTCTTCAATCCTCAATACCCAATCCTCAATCTTCAATCCTCAATCCTCAATCCTCAATCCTCAATCCTCAATCCTCAATCTTCAATCCTCAATAATCAACCTTCAATCCTAGATCCTCAATCCCCAATCCTCAATCCTTAATCCTCAATCTTCAATCCTCAATCCACAATCCTCGGTCCTCAATCCTCAATCGTCAATCTCCAATCGTGAATACTCAACCTTCAATCATCAATCCTCAATCCTCAATTCTCAACCCTCAATCCTCAGTCCTCAGTCATCAAACGTCAATCCTCAAACCTCAGCCCTCACCCTCAATCCTCAATCCTCAATCCTCAATCCCCAATCTTCAATCCTCATTACTCAACCATCAATCGTCAAACCTCAGTCCTCAAACCTCAATTCTGAATCCTCAGTCCTGCATCCTCAATATTCAGCCCTCAGTCCTCAACAATCAGTTGTCAATCCTCAATCCCCAATAGAATACCCTCAATTCACAGTATTCAATACTCAATACTCAATCTGCAATATTCAAATGTCTATCCACAAACATCAATTCTCATCACTCAACCCTGAACGCTCAGTCCTCAATGTTCAATCCTCCACCTTCAATTCTCAATCTTCAATCCTCAATACTGAATCTTCAATCCTCAATCCTCAATCCTCAATCCTCAATCCTCAATCCTCAATCCTCAGTAATCAATCCTCAATCTTCAATACTCATTCGTCAATCCTCAGTCCTCAATCCTCAATCCTCAATCCTCGTTCCTCAAACCTCAATCCTCAACCCTCAGTCCTCATCCTCAATTCTCAATTCTCAATCCTCAATCCTCAATCCTCAATCTTCAATCCTCAATAATCAACCTTCAATCCTAGATCCTCAATCCCCAATCCTCAATCCTTAATCCTCAATCTTCAATCCTCAATCCCCAGTCCTCAATATTCAATCCTCAATGCTCAATCCTCAATCCTCAATCCTCAGTCCTCAGTCCTCAATCCTCAATCCTCAAACCTCAATCCTCAACCGTCAGTCCTCGTCCTCAATCCTCAACACTCAATCCTCAATCCTCAATCTTCAATCCTCAATACTCAATATTCAATACTCAATCCTCAATCCTCAATCCTCAATCCTCAATCTTCAATCCTCAATCTTCAATCCTCAATCCTCAATCCTCAATCCTCTATCCTCAATCTTCGATCCTCAATACTCAATCTTCAATCCTCAATCCTCAATCCTCAATCCTCAATCCTCAATCCTCAATCCTCAATCCTCAATCCTCAGTCTTCAATCCTCAATACTCAATCTTCAATCCTCAATCCTCAATCCTCAATCCTCAACCCTCATTCTTCAATCGTCAATACCCAATCCTCAATCTTCAATCCTCAATCCTCAATCCTCAATCCTCAATCCTCAATCCTCAATCCTCAATCTTCAATCCTCAATACTCAATCTTCAATCCTCAATCCTCAATCCACAATAGTCAATCCTCAATCCTCATTCTTCAATCCTCAACACCCAAACCTCAATCCTCAATCTTCAATCCTCAATACTCAATCTTCAATCCTCAATCCTCAGTCCTCAAACCTCAATTCTGAATCCTCAATCCTGCATCCTCAATATTCAGCCCTCAGTTCTCAACAATCAGTTGTCAATCCTCAATCCCCAATAGAATACCCTCAATTCACAGTATTCAATACTCAATACTCAATCTGCAATATTCAAATGTCTATCCACAAACATCAATTCTCATCACTCAACCCTGAACGCTCAGTCCTCAGTGTTCAATCCTCCAGCTTCAATTCTCAATCTTCAATCCTCAATACTGAATCTTCAATCCTCAATCCTCAATCCTCAATACTCAATCCTCAATCCTCAATCCTCAATCCTCAGTAATCAATCCTCAATCTTCAATACACAATCGTCAATCCTCAGTCCTCAATCGTCAATCCTCAATCCTCGTTCCTCAAACCTCAATCCTCAACCCTCAGTCCTCATCCTCAATTCTCAATTCTCAATCCTCAATCCTCAATCCTCAATCTTCAATCCTCAATAATCAATCTTCAATCCTAGATCCTCAATACCCAATCCTCAATCCTTAATACTCAATCATCAATCCTCAATACCCAGTCCTCAATCTTCAATCCTCAATGCTCAATCCTCAATCCTCAATCCTCAGTCCTCAGTCCTCAATACTCAATCCTCAAACCTCAATCCTCAACCGTCAGTCCTCGTCCTCAATCCTCAACCCTCAATCCTCAATCCTCAATCTTCAACCCTCAATACTCAATATTCAATCCTCAATCCTCAATCCTCAATCCTCAATCTTCAATCCTCAATCCTCAATCCTCAATCCTCAATCTTCATTCTTCAATCCTGAATACCCAATCCTCAATCTTCATTCCTCAATCCTCAATCCTCAATTCTCAATCCTCAATCCTCAGTCCTCAGTCCTCAAACCTCAACCCTCAACCCTCAGCCCTAATCCTCAATCCTCAATCCTCAATCCTCAATCCTCAATCTTCAATCCTCAATACTCAATCTTCAATCCTCAATCCTCAATCCTCAGTCCTCAAACCTCAATTCTGAATCCTCAATCCTGCATCCTCAATATTCAGCCCTCAGTCCTCAACAATCAGTTGTCAATCCTCAATCCTCAATAGAATATACTCAATTCACAGTTTTCAATACTCAATACTTAATCTGCAATCTTCAGATCTCTATCCACAAACATCAATTCTCATCACTCAACCCTCAATGCTCAGTACCCAGTCCTCAATCTTCAATCCTCAATCCTCAATCCTCAACCCTCAATCTTAATCTTCAATCCTCAATACTCAATCTTCAATCCTCAATCCTCAATCCTCAATCCTCTATCCTCAATCTTCGATCCTCAATACTCAATCTTCAATCCTCAACCCTCAATCCTCAATTCTCAATCCTCAATCCTCAATCCTCAATCGTCAATCTTCAATCCTCAATACTCAATCCTCAATCCTCAATCCTCAATCCTCAATCCTCAATCCTCATTCTTCAATCCTCAATACCCAATCCTCAATCTTCAATCCTCAATCCTCAATCCTCAATCCTCATCCTCAATCCTCAATCCTCAGTCCTCAAACCTCAATCCTGAATCCACAATCCTGAGTCCTCAATCTCCAGTCCTCAGACATCAACAATCAGTTGTGAGTCCTCAATCCTCTATAGAATATCCTCAATTCACAGGTTTCAATACTCAATACTCTTCCTGCAATCTTCAAATCTCTATCCACAAACATCAATTCTCATCACTCAACCCTCAATACTCAGTACCCAGTCCTCAATCTTCAATCCTCAATCCTCAATCCTCAACCCTCAATCTTAATCTTCAATCCTCAATACTCAATCTTCAATCCTCAATCCTCAATCCTCAATCCTCTATCCCCAATCTTCGATCCTCAATACTCAACCTTCAATCCTCAATCCTCAATCCTCAATCCTCAATCCTCAATCCTCAATCCTCAATCGTCAGTCTTCAATCCTCAATAATCAATCTTCAATCCTCAATCCTCAATCCTCAATCCTCAACCCTCATTCTTCAATCCTCAATACCCAATCCTCAGTCTTCAATCCTCAATCCTCAATCCTCATTCCTCAATCCTCAATCCTCAAGCTTCAATCCTCAATACTCAATCTTCAGTCCTCAATCCTCAATCCTCAATCTTCAATCCTCAATCCTCAATCCTCAATTCTCAATCTTCATTCTTCAATCCTGAATTCCCAATCCTCAATCTTCATTCCTCAATCCTCAATCCTCAATTCTCAATCCTCAATCCTCAGTCCTCAGCCCTCAAACCTCAATCCTCAACCCTCAGCCCTCATCCTCAATCCTCAATCCTCAATCCTCAATCCTCAAACTTCAACCCTCAATACTCAATCTTCAATAATCGATCCTCAATTCTCAATCCTCAATACTCAATCGTCAATCCTCAATCCTCAGTCCTCAAACCTCAATCCTGAATCCACAAACCTGAATCCTCAATCTTCAGTCCTGAGACCTCAACAATCTGTTGTGAATCCTCAATCCTCTATAGAATATCCTCAATTCACAGGTTTCAATACTCAATACTCAACCTACAATCTTCAAATCTCTATCCACAAACATCAATTCTCATCACTCAACCCTCAACACTCAGTCCCAATCCTCAATCTTCAAACCTCAATCCTCAATCCTCAATACTCAATCTTCAATCCTCAATCCTCAATCCTCATTCTTCAATCCTCAATACCCAATCCTCAATCTTCAACCCTCAATCCTCAATACTCAATCCTCAATCCTCAATCCTCAATCCTCAATCCTCAATCCTCAAACCTCAATCCTCAACCCTCAGTCCTCATCCTCAATTCTCAATTCTCAATCCTCAATCCTCAATCCTCAATCTTCAATCCTCAATCCTAAATGTTCAATCTTCAATCCTCAATACTCAATCTTCAATCCTCAATCCTCAATCCTCAATCCTCAATCCTCATTCTTCAATCCTCAATACCCAATCCTCAATCTTCAATCCTCAATCTTCAATCCTCAATCCTCAATCCTCAATCCTCAATCCTCATTCTTCAATCATCAATACCCAATCCTCAATCTTCAATCCTCAATCCTGAATCCTCAATTCTCAATCCTCAATCCTCAATCCTCAATCCTCAATCTTCAACCCTCAATACTCAATCTTCAATAATCGATCCTCAATTCTCAATCCTCAATACTCAGTCCTCAAACCTCAATCCTGAATCCTCAATCCTGAATCCGCAATCTTCAGCCCTGAGTCCTCAACAATCAGTAGTCAATCCTCAATCCTCAATAGAATATCCTCAATTCACAGTTTTCAATACTCAATACTTAATCTGCAATCTTCAGATCTCTATCCACAAACATCAATTCTCATCACTCAACCCTCAATACTCAGTACCTAGTCCTCAATCTTCAATCCTCAATCCTCAATCCTCAACCCTCAATCTTAATCTCCAATCCTCAATACTCAATCTTCAATCCTCAATCCTCAATCCTCAATCCTCTATCCTCAATCTTCGATCCTCAATACTCAATCTTCAATCCTCAATCCGCAATCCTCAATCCTCAATCCTCAATCCTCAATCCTAAATGTTCAATCTTCAATCCTCAATACTCAATCTTCAATCCTCAATCCTCAATCCTCAATCCTCAATCCTCATTCTTCAATCCTCAATACCCAATCCTCAATCTTCAATCCTCAATCCTCAATCCTCAATTCTCAATCCTCAATCCTCAATCTTCAATCCTCAATACTCAGTCTTCAATCCTCAATCCTCAATCCTCAATCCGCAATCCTCATTCTTCAATCCTCAACACCCAATCCTCAATCCTCAATCCTCAATCCTCAATCCTCAATTCTCAATCCTCAATCCTCAATCATCAGACCTCAAACGTCAATACTCAATCCTCAGTCCTCGTCCTCAATCCACAAAACTCAATACTCGATCCTCAATCTTCAACCATCAATATTCAATCTTCCATCCTCAATCCTCAATCCTCAATACTCAATCCTCAATCCGCAATGTTCAATCCTCAATACGCAATCCTCAATTTTCAATCCTCAATCCTCAATCCTCAATCCTCAATCCTCAATCCTCAATACTCAGTCCTCAAACCTCAATCCTGAATCCACAATACTGAATACTCAGTCTTCAGTCCTCAGACCTCAACAATCAGTTCTGAATCCTCAATCCTCTATAGAATATCCTCAATTCTCAACCCTCAATCCTCAGTCCTCAGTCATCAAACCTCAATCCTCAAACCTCAACCCTCACCCTCAATCCTCATTCCTCAATCCTCAATCCCCAATCTTCAATCCTCAATACTGAATCTTCAATCCTCAACCCTCAATCCTCAATCCTCAATCCTCAATCCTCAATCCTCAGTAGTCAATCCTCAATCATCAGTACTCAATCGTCAATCCTCAGTCCTCAATCCTCAATCCTCAATCCTCGTTCCTCAAACCTCAATCCTCAACCCTCAGTCCTCATTCTCAATTCTCAATTCTCAATCCTCAATCCTCAATCCTCAATCTTCAATCCTCAATAATCAATCTTCAATCCTAGAACCTCAATCCCCAATCCTCAATCCTTAATCCTCAATTTTCAATCCTCAATCCCCAGTCCTCAATCTTCAATCTTCAATGCTCAATCCTCAATCCTCAATCCTCCGTCCTCAATCCTCAATCCTCAATCCTCAAACCTCAATCCTCATCCGTCAGTCGTCGTCATCAATCCTCAACCCTCAATCATCAATCCTCAGTCCTCAATCCTCAATCCTCAATCCTCAAACCTCAATCCTCAACCGTCAGTCGTCGTCATCGATCCTCAACCCTCAATCATCAATCCTCAATCTTCAATCCTCAATACTCAATATTCAATCCTCAATCCTCAAACCCCAATCCTGAATCCACAATCCTGAATCCTCAATCTTCAGCCCTTAGTCCTCACCAATCAGTTGTGAATCCTCAATCCACAATAGAATATCCTCAATTCACAGGTTTCAATACTCAATACACAACCTGCAATCTTCAAATCTCTATCCACAAACATCAATACTCATCACTCAACCCTCAACACTCAGTCCCCAATCCTCTATATTCAAACCTCAATCCTCAATCCTCAACCCTCAATACTCAATCTTCAATCCTCAATACTCAATCTTCAATCCTCAATCCTCAATCCCCGGTCCTCAATCCTCATTCGTCAATCTCCAATCCTGAATACTCAGTCTTCAATCCTCAATCCTCAATCCTCAATCCTCACTCTTCAATCCTCAATACCCAATCCCCAATCTTCAATCCTCAATCCTCAATCCTCAATTCTCAGCCCTCAATCCTCAGTCCTCAGTCCTCAAACCTCAATCCTCAAACCTCAGCCCTCATACTCAATCCTCAATCCTCTATCCTCAATCCTCAGTCTTCTATCCTCAATACTCAGTCTTCAGTCCTCAATCCTCAGTCCTCCAACCTCAATTCTGAATCCTCAACCCTGCATCCTCAACCTTCAGCCCTCAGTCCTCAACAATCAGTTGTCAATCCTCAATCCCCAATAGAATATCCTCAACTCACAGTTTTCAATACTCAATACTCAACCTGCAATCTTCAAATCTCTATCCACAAACATCGATTCTCATCACTCAACACAGAACGCTCAGTCCTCAATGTTCAATCCTCAATTCTCAATTCTCAATCTTCAATCCTCAATACTGAATCTTCAAACCTCAATCCTCAATACTCAATCCTCAATCCTCAACCCTCAATCCTCAGCAATCAATCCTCAATCTTCAATACTCAAACGTCAATCCTCAGTCCTCAATCCTCAATCGTCAATCCTCGTGCCTCAAACCTCAATCCTCAGCCCTCAGTCCTCATCCTCAATTCTCAATTCACAATACTCAATCCTCAATCCTCAATCTTCAATCCTCAATAATCAATATCCAATCCTAGATCCTCAATCCCCTATCCTCAATCCTTAATCCTCAATCTTCAATCCTCAATCCCCAGTCCTCAATCTTCAATCCTCAATTCTTAATCCTCAATCCTCAATCCACAGCCCTCAATCATCAATCCTCAATCCTCAAACCTCAATCCTCAATCCTCAACCGTCAGTCCCCGTCCTCAATACTCAACCCTCAATCCTCAATCCTCAACCTTCAATCCTCAATACTCAATATTCAATCCTCAATCCTCAATCCTCAATCCTCAATCTTCAATCCTCAATCCTCAATCCTCAATCCTCAATCCTCATTCTTCAATCATCAATACCCAATCCTCAATCTTCAATCCTCAATCCTGAATCCTCAATTCTCAATCCTCAATCCTCAATCCTCAATCCTCAATCTTCAACCCTCAATACTCAATCTTCAATAATCGATCCTCAATTCTCAATCCTCAATACTTAATCGTCAATCGTCAAACCTCAATCCGCAATCCTCAATCTTCAATCCTAAATCCTCAAACCTCAATTCTCAATCCTCAATACTCAATCCTCGGACTTCAAACATCAATACTCAACCCTCAGTCCTCGTCCTCAATTCACAACCCTCAATCCCCAATCCTCAATCTTCAATCATTAATATTCAATCTTCAATCCTCAATCCTCAATCCTCAATCCTCAACCCTCAATCCTCAATGTTCAATCCTCAATACCCAATCCTCAGTCTTCAATCCTCAATCCTCAATCCTCAACCCTCAATCCTCAATCCTCAGCCCTCAAACCTCAATCCTGAATCCTCAATCCTGAATCCGCAATATTCAGCCCTGAGTCCTCAACAATCAGTAGTCAATCCTAAATCCTCTATAGAATATCCTCAATTCTCAACCCTCAATCCTCATTCCTCAGTCATCAAACCTCAATCCTCAAACCTCAGCCCTCACCCTCAATCCTCAATCCTCAATCCTCAATCCCCAATCTTCAGCCCTCAATAATCAATCTTCAATCCTCAATCCTCAATCCTCAACCCTCAATCCTCAATGTTCAATCATCAATACCCAATCCTCAGTCTTCAATCCTCAATCCTCAATCCTCAATCCTCAATCCTCAATCCTCAATCCTCAATCTTCAGCCCTCAATAATCAATCTTCAATCCTCAATCCTCAATCCTCAACCCTCAATCCTCAATGTTCAATCCTCAATACCCAATCCTCAGTCTTCAATCGTCAATCCTCAATCCTCAACCTTCAATCCTCAGTCCTCAATTCTCAATTCTCAATCCTCAATCCTCAATCCTCAATCCTCAATCCTCTATTCTCAATCTTCGATCCTCAATACTCAATCTTCAATCCTCAATCCTCAATCCTCAATCCTCAATCCTCAATCCTCAATCCTCAATCCTCAGTCCTCAAACCTCAATCCTGAATGCACAATCCTGAGTCCTCCATCTTCAGACCTCAGACATCAATAGTCAGTTGTGAATCCTCAATCCTCTATAGAATATCCTCAATTCACAGGTTTCAATACTCAATACTCTACCTGCAATCTTCAAATCTCTATCCACAAACATCAATTCTCATCACTCAACCCTCAACACTCAGTCCCCAATCCTCAATTTTCAAACCTCAATCCTCAATCCCCAATCCTCAACCTTCAATCCTCAATGCTCAATCTTCAATCCTCAATCCTCAATCCTCGGTCCTCAATCCTCAATCGACAATCTCCAATCCTCAATACTCAATCTTCAATCCTCAATCCCCAATCCTCAATCCTCAAACCTCAATCCTCATTCTTCAATCCTCAATACCCAATACTCAATCTTCAATCATCAATCCTCAATCCTCAATTCTCAACCCTCAATCCTCAGTCCTCAGTCATCAAACCTCAATCCTCAAACCTCAGCCCTCACCCTCAATCCTCAATCCTCAATCCTCAATCGCCAACCTTCAATCCTCAATACTCAACCTTCAATCGTCGAACCTCAGTCCTCAAACCTCAATTCTGAATCCTCAGTCCTGCATCCTCAATATTCAGCCCTCAATCCTCAACAATCGGTTGTCAATCCTCAATCCCCAATAGAATACCCTCAATTCACAGTATTCAATACTCAATACTCAATCTGCAATATTCAAATGTCTATCCACAAACATCAATTGTCATCACTCAACCCTGAACGCTCAGTCCTCAATGTTCAATCCTCCACCTTCAATTCTCAATCTTCAATCCTCAATACTGAATCTTCAATACTCAATCCTCAATCCTCAATCCTCAATCCTCAATCGTCAATCCTCAATCCTCAGTAATCAATCCTCAATCTGCAATACTCAATCGTCAATCCTCAGTCCTCAATCCTCAATCCTCAATCCTCGTTCCTCAAACCTCAACCCTCAACCCTCAGCCCTCATCCTCAATCCTCAATCCTCAATCCTCAATCCTCAATCCTCAATCCTCAGTCCTCAACCTTCAATCCTCAATGCTCAATCTTCAATCCTCAATCCTCAATCCTCGGTCCTCAATCCTCAATCGACAATCTCCAATCCTCAATACTCAATCTTCAATCCTCAATCCCCAATCCTCAATCCTCAAACCTCAATCCTCATTCTTCAATCCTCAATACCCAATACTCAATCTTCAATCATCAATCCTCAATCCTCAATTCTCAACCCTCAATCCTCAGTCCTCAGTCATCAAACCTCAATCCTCAAACCTCAGCCCTCACCCTCAATCCTCAATCCTCAATCCTCAATCGCCAACCTTCAATCCTCAATACTCAACCTTCAATCGTCGAACCTCAGTCCTCAAACCTCAATTCTGAATCCTCAGTCCTGCATCCTCAATATTCAGCCCTCAATCCTCAACAATCGGTTGTCAATCCTCAATCCCCAATAGAATACCCTCAATTCACAGTATTCAATACTCAATACTCAATCTGCAATATTCAAATGTCTATCCACAAACATCAATTGTCATCACTCAACCCTGAACGCTCAGTCCTCAATGTTCAATCCTCCACCTTCAATTCTCAATCTTCAATCCTCAATACTGAATCTTCAATCCTCAATCCTCAATCCTCAATCCTCAATCCTCAATCGTCAATCCTCAATCCTCAGTAATCAATCCTCAATCTGCAATACTCAATCGTCAATCCTCAGTCCTCAATCCTCAATCCTCAATCCTCGTTCCTCAAACCTCAACCCTCAACCCTCAGCCCTCATCCTCAATCCTCAATCCTCAATCCTCAATCCTCAATCCTCAATCCTCAGTCCTCAGTCCTCAAACCTCAATCCTGAATCCACAATACTGAATCCTCAATCTTTAGTACTCAGACCTCAACAATCAGTTGTGAATCCTCAATCCTCTATAGAATATCCGCAATTCACAGGTTTCAATACTCAATACTCAACCTGCAATCTTCAAATCTCTATCCACAAACATCAATTCTCATCACTCAACCCTCAACACTCAGTCCCCAATCCTCAATCTTCAAACCTCAATCCTCAATCCTCAATCATCAATCTTCAATCCTCAATACCCAATCCTCAATCTTCAATCCTCAATCCTCAATCCTCAATTCTCAACCCTCAATCCTCAGTCCTCAGTCATCAAACCTCAATCCTCAAACCTCAGCCCTAATCCTCAATCCTCAATCCTCAATCCTCAATCCTCAATCTTCAATCCTCAATACTCAATCTTCAATCCTCAATCCTCAATCCTCAGTCCTCAAACCTCAATTCTGAATCCTCAATCCTGCATCCACAATATTCAGCCCTCAGTCCTCAACAATCAGTTGTCAATCCTCAATCCTCAATAGAATATCCTCAATTCACAGTTTTCAATACTCAATACTTAATCTGCAATCTTCAGATCTCTATCCACAAACATCAATTCTCATCACTCAACCCTCAATGCTCAGTACCCAGTCCTCAATCTTCAATCCTCAATCCTCAATCCTCAACCCTCAATCTTAATCTTCAATCCTCAATACTCAATCTTCAATCCTCAATCCTCAATCCTCAATCCTCTATCCTCAATCTTCGATCCTCAATACTCAATCTTCAATCCTCAACCCTCAATCCTCAATTCTCAATCCTCAATCCTCAATCCTCAATCGTCAATCTTCAATCCTCAATACTCAATCCTCAATCCTCAATCCTCAATCCTCAATCCTCAATCCTCAATCCTCAATCCTCAATCCTCAATCGTCAGTCTTCAATCCTCAATAATCAATCTTCAATCCTCAATCCTCAATCCTCAATCCTCAACCCTCATTCTTCAATCCTCAATACCCAATCCTCAGTCTTCAATCCTCAATCCTCAATCCTCATTCCTCAATCCTCAATCCTCAAGCTTCAATCCTCAATACTCAATCTTCAGTCCTCAATCCTCAATCCTCAATCGTCAATCCTCAATCCTCAATCCTCAATTCTCAATCTTCATTCTTCAATCCTGAATTCCCAATCCTCAATCTTCATTCCTCAATCCTCAATCCTCAATTCTCAATCCTCAATCCTCAGTCCTCAGCCCTCAAACCTCAATCCTCAACCCTCAGCCCTCATCCTCAATCCTCAATCCTCAATCCTCAATCCTCAAACTTCAACCCTCAATACTCAATCTTCAATAATCGATCCTCAATTCTCAATCCTCAATACTCAATCGTCAATCCTCAATCCTCAGTCCTCAAACCTCAATCCTGAATCCACAAACCTGAATCCTCAATCTTCAGTCCTGAGACCTCAACAATCTGTTGTGAATCCTCAATCCTCTATAGAATATCCTCAATTCACAGGTTTCAATACTCAATACTCAACCTACAATCTTCAAATCTCTATCCACAAACATCAATTCTCATCACTCAACCCTCAACACTCAGTCCCAATCCTCAATCTTCAAACCTCAATCCTCAATCCTCAATACTCAATCTTCAATCCTCAATCCTCAATCCTCATTCTTCAATCCTCAATACCCAATCCTCAATCTTCAACCCTCAATCCTCAATACTCAATCCTCAATCCTCAATCCTCAATCCTCAATCCTCAATCCTCAAACCTCAATCCTCAACCCTCAGTCCTCATCCTCAATTCTCAATTCTCAATCCTCAATCCTCAATCCTCAATCTTCAATCCTCAATCCTAAATGTTCAATCTTCAATCCTCAATACTCAATCTTCAATCCTCAATCCTCAATCCTCAATCCTCAATCCTCATTCTTCAATCCTCAATACCCAATCCTCAATCTTCAATCCTCAATCTTCAATCCTCAATCCTCAATCCTCAATCCTCAATCCTCATTCTTCAATCATCAATACCCAATCCTCAATCTTCAATCCTCAATCCTGAATCCTCAATTCTCAATCCTCAATCCTCAATCCTCAATCCTCAATCTTCAACCCTCAATACTCAATCTTCAATAATCGATCCTCAACTCTCAATCCTCAATACTCAGTCCTCAAACCTCAATCCTGAATCCTCAATCCTGAATCCGCAATCTTCAGCCCTGAGTCCTCAACAATCAGTAGTCAATCCTCAATCCTCAATAGAATATCCTCAATTCACAGTTTTCAATACTCAATACTTAATCTGCAATCTTCAGATCTCTATCCACAAACATCAATTCTCATCACTCAACCCTCAATACTCAGTACCTAGTCCTCAATCTTCAATCCTCAATCCTCAATCCTCAACCCTCAATCTTAATCTCCAATCCTCAATACTCAATCTTCAATCCTCAATCCTCAATCCTCAATCCTCTATCCTCAATCTTCGATCCTCAATACTCAATCTTCAATCCTCAATCCGCAATCCTCAATCCTCAATCCTCAATCCTCAATCCTAAATGTTCAATCTTCAATCCTCAATACTCAATCTTCAATCCTCAATCCTCAATCCTCAATCCTCAATCCTCATTCTTCAATCCTCAATACCCAATCCTCAATCTTCAATCCTCAATCCTCAATCCTCAATTCTCAATCCTCAATCCTCAATCTTCAATCCTCAATACTCAGTCTTCAATCCTCAATCCTCAATCCTCAATCCGCAATCCTCATTCTTCAATCCTCAACACCCAATCCTCAATCCTCAATCCTCAATCCTCAATCCTCAATTCTCAATCCTCAATCCTCAATCATCAGACCTCAAACGTCAATACTCAATCCTCAGTCCTCGTCCTCAATCCACAAAACTCAATACTCGATCCTCAATCTTCAACCATCAATATTCAATCTTCCATCCTCAATCCTCAATCCTCAATACTCAATCCTCAATCCGCAATGTTCAATCCTCAATACGCAATCCTCAATTTTCAATCCTCAATCCTCAATCCTCAATCCTCAATCCTCAATCCTCAATACTCAGTCCTCAAACCTCAATCCTGAATCCACAATACTGAATACTCAGTCTTCAGTCCTCAGACCTCAACAATCAGTTCTGAATCCTCAATCCTCTATAGAATATCCTCAATTCTCAACCCTCAATCCTCAGTCCTCAGTCATCAAACCTCAATCCTCAAACCTCAACCCTCACCCTCAATCCTCATTCCTCAATCCTCAATCCCCAATCTTCAATCCTCAATACTGAATCTTCAATCCTCAACCCTCAATCCTCAATCCTCAATCCTCAATCCTCAATCCTCAGTAGTCAATCCTCAATCAACAGTACTCAATCGTCAATCCTCAGTCCTCAA
Source organism: Calliopsis andreniformis (assembly GCF_051401765.1). Taxonomy (NCBI): domain Eukaryota; kingdom Metazoa; phylum Arthropoda; class Insecta; order Hymenoptera; family Andrenidae; genus Calliopsis; species Calliopsis andreniformis. The sequence continues at coordinate 5,886,371 of NW_027480446.1, forward strand.
TCCTCAATCCTCAACCCTCGTTCCTCAAACCTCAATCCTCAACCCTCAGTCCTCATTCTCAATTCTCAATTCTCAATCCTCAATCCTCAATCCTCAGTCCTCAAACCTCAATTCTGAATCCTCAATCCTGCATCCTCAATATTCAGCCCTCAGTCCTCAACAATCAGTTGTCAATCCTCAATCCTCAATAGAATATCCTCAATTCACAGTTTTCAATACTCAATACTTAATCTGCAATCTTCAGATCTCTATCCACAAACATCAATTCTCATCACTCAACCCTCAATGCTCAGTACCCAGTCCTCAATCTTCAATCCTCAATCCTCAATCCTCAACCCTCAATCTTAATCTTCAATCCTCAATACTCAATCTTCAATCCTCAATCCTCAATCCTCAATCCTCTATCCTCAATCTTCGATCCTCAATACTCAATCTTCAATCCTCAACCCTCAATCCTCAATTCTCAATCCTCAATCCTCAATCCTCAATCGTCAATCTTCAATCCTCAATACTCAATCCTCAATCCTCAATCCTCAATCCTCAATCCTCAATCCTCATTCTTCAATCCTCAATACCCAATCCTCAATCTTCAATCCTCAATCCTCAATCCTCAATCCTCATCCTCAATCCTCAATCCTCAGTCCTCAAACCTCAATCCTGAATCCACAATCCTGAGTCCTCAATCTCCAGTCCTCAGACATCAACAATCAGTTGTGAGTCCTCAATCCTCTATAGAATATCCTCAATTCACAGGTTTCAATACTCAATACTCTTCCTGCAATCTTCAAATCTCTATCCACAAACATCAATTCTCATCACTCAACCCTCAATACTCAGTACCCAGTCCTCAATCTTCAATCCTCAATCCTCAATCCTCAACCCTCAATCTTAATCTTCAATCCTCGATACTCAATCTTCAATCCTCAATCCTCAATCCTCAATCCTCTATCCCCAATCTTCGATCCTCAATACTCAACCTTCAATCCTCAATCCTCAATCCTCAATCCTCAATCCTCAATCCTCAATCCTCAATCGTCAGTCTTCAATCCTCAATAATCAATCTTCAATCCTCAATCCTCAATCCTCAATCCTCAACCCTCATTCTTCAATCCTCAATACCCAATCCTCAGTCTTCAATCCTCAATCCTCAATCCTCATTCCTCAATCCTCAATCCTCAATCCCCAGTCCTCAATCTTCAATCTTCAATGCTCAATCCTCAATCCTCAATCCTCCGTCCTCAATCCTCAATCCTCAATCCTCAAACCTCAATCCTCATCCGTCAGTCGTCGTCATCAATCCTCAACCCTCAATCATCAATCCTCAGTCCTCAATCCTCAATCCTCAATCCTCAAACCTCAATCCTCAACCGTCAGTCGTCGTCATCGATCCTCAACCCTCAATCATCAATCCTCAATCTTCAATCCTCAATACTCAATATTCAATCCTCAATCCTCAAACCCCAATCCTGAATCCACAATCCTGAATCCTCAATCTTCAGCCCTTAGTCCTCACCAATCAGTTGTGAATCCTCAATCCACAATAGAATATCCTCAATTCACAGGTTTCAATACTCAATACACAACCTGCAATCTTCAAATCTCTATCCACAAACATCAATACACATCACTCAACCCTCAACACTCAGTCCCCAATACTCTATATTCAAACCTCAATCCTCAATCCTCAACCCTCAATACTCAATCTTCAATCCTCAATACTCAATCTTCAATCCTCAATCCTCAATCCCCGGTCCTCAATCCTCATTCGTCAATCTCCAATCCTGAATACTCAGTCTTCAATCCTCAATCCTCAATCCTCAATCCTCACTCTTCAATCCTCAATACCCAATCCCCAATCTTCAATCCTCAATCCTCAATCCTCAATTCTCAGCCCTCAATCCTCAGTCCTCAGTCCTCAAACCTCAATCCTCAAACCTCAGCCCTCATACTCAATCCTCAATCCTCTATCCTCAATCCTCAGTCTTCTATCCTCAATACTCAGTCTTCAGTCCTCAATCCTCAGTCCTCCAACCTCAATTCTGAATCCTCAACCCTGCATCCTCAACCTTCAGCCCTCAGTCCTCAACAATCAGTTGTCAATCCTCAATCCCCAATAGAATATCCTCAACTCACAGTTTTCAATACTCAATACTCAACCTGCAATCTTCAAATCTCTATCCACAAACATCGATTCTCATCACTCAACACAGAACGCTCAGTCCTCAATGTTCAATCCTCAATTCTCAATTCTCAATCTTCAATCCTCAATACTGAATCTTCAAACCTCAATTCTCAATACTCAATCCTCAATCCTCAACCCTCAATCCTCAGCAATCAATCCTCAATCTTCAATACTCAAACGTCAATCCTCAGTCCTCAATCCTCAATCGTCAATCCTCGTGCCTCAAACCTCAATCCTCAGCCCTCAGTCCTCATCCTCAATTCTCAATTCACAATCCTCAATCCTCAATCCTCAATCTTCAATCCTCAATAATCAATATCCAATCCTAGATCCTCAATCCCCTATCCTCAATCCTTAATCCTCAATCTTCAATCCTCAATCCCCAGTCCTCAATCTTCAATCCTCAATTCTTAATCCTCAATCCTCAATCCACAGCCCTCAATCATCAATCCTCAATCCTCAAACCTCAATCCTCAATCCTCAACCGTCAGTCCCCGTCCTCAATACTCAACCCTCAATCCTCAATCCTCAACCTTCAATCCTCAATACTCAATATTCAATCCTCAATCCTCAATCCTCAATCCTCAATCTTCAATCCTCAATCCTCAATCCTCAATCCTCAATCCTCATTCTTCAATCATCAATACCCAATCCTCAATCTTCAATCCTCAATCCTGAATCCTCAATTCTCAATCCTCAATCCTCAATCCTCAATCCTCAATCTTCAACCCTCAATACTCAATCTTCAATAATCGATCCTCAATTCTCAATCCTCAATACTTAATCGTCAATCGTCAAACCTCAATCCGCAATCCTCAATCTTCAATCCTAAATCCTCAAACCTCAATTCTCAATCCTCAATACTCAATCCTCGGACTTCAAACATCAATACTCAACCCTCAGTCCTCGTCCTCAATTCACAACCCTCAATCCCCAATCCTCAATCTTCAATCATTAATATTCAATCTTCAATCCTCAATCCTCAATCCTCAATCCTCAACCCTCAATCCTCAATGTTCAATCCTCAATACCCAATCCTCAGTCTTCAATCCTCAATCCTCAATCCTCAACCCTCAATCCTCAATCCTCAGCCCTCAAACCTCAATCCTGAATCCTCAATCCTGAATCCGCAATATTCAGCCCTGAGTCCTCAACAATCAGTAGTCAATCCTAAATCCTCTATAGAATATCCTCAATTCTCAACCCTCAATCCTCATTCCTCAGTCATCAAACCTCAATCCTCAAACCTCAGCCCTACCCTCAATCCTCAATCCTCAATCCTCAATCCCCAATCTTCAGCCCTCAATAATCAATCTTCAATCCTCAATCCTCAATCCTCAACCCTCAATCCTCAATGTTCAATCATCAATACCCAATCCTCAGTCTTCAATCCTCAATCCTCAATCCTCAATCCTCAATCCTCAATCCTCAATCCTCAATCTTCAGCCCTCAATAATCAATCTTCAATCCTCAATCCTCAATCCTCAACCCTCAATCCTCAATGTTCAATCCTCAATACCCAATCCTCAGTCTTCAATCGTCAATCCTCAATCCTCAACCTTCAATCCTCAGTCCTCAATTCTCAATTCTCAATCCTCAATCCTCAATCCTCAATCCTCAATCCTCTATTCTCAATCTTCGATCCTCAATACTCAATCTTCAATCCTCAATCCTCAATCCTCAATCCTCAATCCTCAATCCTCAATCCTCAATCCTCAGTCCTCAAACCTCAATCCTGAATGCACAATCCTGAGTCCTCCATCTTCAGACCTCAGACATCAATAGTCAGTTGTGAATCCTCAATCCTCTATAGAATATCCTCAATTCACAGGTTTCAATACTCAATACTCTACCTGCAATCTTCAAATCTCTATCCACAAACATCAATTCTCATCACTCAACCCTCAACACTCAGTCCCCAATCCTCAATCTTCAAACCTCAATCCTCAATCCCCAATCCTCAACCTTCAATCCTCAATGCTCAATCTTCAATCCTCAATCCTCAATCCTCGGTCCTCAATCCTCAATCGACAATCTCCAATCCTCAATACTCAATCTTCAATCCTCAATCCCCAATCCTCAATCCTCAAACCTCAATCCTCATTCTTCAATCCTCAATACCCAATACTCAATCTTCAATCATCAATCCTCAATCCTCAATTCTCAACCCTCAATCCTCAGTCCTCAGTCATCAAACCTCAATCCTCAAACCTCAGCCCTCACCCTCAATCCTCAATCCTCAATCCTCAATCGCCAACCTTCAATCCTCAATACTCAACCTTCAATCGTCGAACCTCAGTCCTCAAACCTCAATTCTGAATCCTCAGTCCTGCATCCTCAATATTCAGCCCTCAATCCTCAACAATCGGTTGTCAATCCTCAATCCCCAATAGAATACCCTCAATTCACAGTATTCAATACTCAATACTCAATCTGCAATATTCAAATGTCTATCCACAAACATCAATTGTCATCACTCAACCCTGAACGCTCAGTCCTCAATGTTCAATCCTCCACCTTCAATTCTCAATCTTCAATCCTCAATACTGAATCTTCAATCCTCAATCCTCAATCCTCAATCCTCAATCGTCAATCCTCAATCCTCAGTAATCAATCCTCAATCTGCAATACTCAATCGTCAATCCTCAGTCCTCAATCCTCAATCCTCAATCCTCGTTCCTCAAACCTCAATCCTCAACCCTCAGTCCTCATCCTCAATTCTCAATTCTCAATCCTCAATCCTCAATCCTCAATCTTCAATCCTCAATAATCAATCTTCAATCCTAGATCCTCAATCCCCAATCCTCAATCCTTAATCCTCAATCATCAATCCTCAATCCCCACTCCTCAATCTTCAATCCTCAATGCTCAATCCTCAATCCTCAATCCTCAGTCCTCAGTCCTCAATCCTCAATCCTCAAAACTCAATCCTCAACCGTCAGTCCTCGTCCTCAATCCTCAACCCTCAATCCTCATTCCTCATCCTTCAATCCTCAATACTCAATATTCAATCCTCAATCCTCAATCCTCAATCCTCAATCTTCAATCCTCAATCCTCAATCCTCAATCCTCAATCCTCATTCTTCAATCCTGAATACCCAATCCTCAATCTTCATTCCTCAATCCTCAATCCTCAATTCTCAATCCTCAATCCTCAAACCTCAATCTTCAACCCTCAATACTCAATCTTCAATAATCGATCCTCAATTCTCAATCCTCAATACTCAATCGTCAATCCTCAATCCTCAGTCCTCAAACCTCAATCCTGAATCCACAAACCTGAATCCTCAATCTTCAGTCCTGAGACCTCAACAATCAGTTGTGAATCCTCAATCCTCTATAGAATATCCTCAATTCACAGGTTTCAATACTCAATACTCAACCTGCAATCTTCAAATCTCTATCCACAAACATCAATTCTCATCACTCAACCCTCAACACTCAGTCCCCAATCCTCAATCTTCAAACCTCAATCCTCTATCCTCAATCCTCAATCTTCAATCCTCAATACCCAATCTTCAATCCTCAATCCTCAATCCTCGGTCCCCAATCCTCAACCTTCAAACCTCAACCCTCAATCCTCAATCCTCAATCTTCAATCCTCAATCCTCAATCATCATCCTTCAATCCTCAATACCCAATCCTCAATCTTCAACCCTCAATCCTCAATCCTCAATCCTCAATCCTCAATCCTCAAACCTCAATCCTCAATCCTCAATCCTCAGTCCTCAAACCTCAATCCTCAACCCTCAGTCCTCATCCTCAATTCTCAATTCTCAATCCTCAATCCTCAATCCTCAATCTTCAATCCTCAATAATCAATCTTCAATCCTAGATCCTCAATCCCCAATCCTCAATCCTTAATCCTCAATCATCAATCCTCAATCCCCAGTCCTCAATCTTCAATCCTCAGTGCTCAATCCTCAATCCTCAATCCTTAGTCCTCAGTCCTGAATCCTCAATCCTCAAACCTCAATCCTCAACCGTCAGTCCTCGTCCTCAGTCCTCAACCCTCAATCCTCAATCCTCATCCTTGAATCCGCAATACTCAATATTCAATCCTCAATCCTCAATCCTCAATCCTCAATCTTCAATCCTCAATCCTCAATCCTCAATCCTCAATCCTCATTCTTCAATCCTGATTACCCAATCCTCAATCTTCATTCCTCAATCCTCAATCCTCAGTTCTCAATCCTCAATCCACAGTCCTCAGACCTCAAACCTCAATCCTCAACCCTCAGCCCTCATCCTCAATCATCATTCCTCAATCTTCAATCCTCAATCCTCAATCCTCAATCCTCAATCCTCATTCTTCAATCATCAATACCCAATCCTCAATCTTCAATCCTCAATCCTGAATACTCAATTCTCAATCCTCAATCCTCAATCCTCAATCCTCAATCTTCAACCCTCAATACTCAATCTTCAATAATCGATCCTCAATTCTCAATCCTCAATACTCAGTCCTCAAACCTCAATCCTGAATCCTCAATCCTGAATCCGCAATCTTCAGCCCTGAGTCCTCAACAATCAGTAGACAATCCTCAATCCTCAATAGAATATCCTCAATTCACAGTTTTCAATACTCAATACTTAATCTGCAATCTTCAGATCTCTATCCACAAACATCAATTCTCATCACTCAACCCTCAATACTCAGTACCTAGTCCTCAATCTTCAATCCTCAATCCTCAATCCTCAACCCTCAATCTTAACCTCCAATCCTCAATACTCAATCTTCAATCCTCTATCCTCAATCCTCAATCCTCTATCCTCAATCTTCGATCCTCAATACTCAATCTTCAATCCTCAATCCTCAATCCTCAATCCTCAATCCTCAATCCTCATTCTTCAATCCTCAATACCCAATCCTCAATCTTCAATCCTCAATCCTCAATCCACAATCCTCAATCCTCAATCCTCAATCTTCAATCCTCAATACTCAGTCTTCAATCCTCAATCCTCAATCCTCAATCCGCAATCCTCATTCTTCAATCCACAACACCCAATCCACAATCCTCAATCCTCAATCCTCAATTCTCAATTCACAATCCTCAATCCTCAATCATCAGACCTCAAACGTCAATACTCAAACCTCAGTCCTCGTCCTCAATCCACAACGCTCAATACTCGATCCTCAATCTTCAACCATCAATATTCAATCTTCCATCCTCAATCCTCAATCCTCAATACTCAATCCTCAATCCGCAATGTTCAATCCTCAATACGCAATCCTCAATTTTCAATCCTCAATCCTCAATCCTCAATCCTCAATCCTCAATCCTCAATCCTAAGTCCTCAAACCTCAATCCTGAATCCACAATACTGAATACGCAGTCTTCAGTCCTCAGACCTCAACAATCAGTTCTGAATCCTCAATCCTCTATAGAATATCCTCAATTCTCAACCCTCAATCCTCAGTCCTCAGTCATCAAACCTCAATCCTCAAACCTCAGCCCTCACCCTCAATCCTCATTCCTCAATCCTCAATCCCCAATCTTCAATCCTCAATACTGAATCTTCAATCCTCAACCCTCAATCCTCAATCCTCAATCCTCAATCCTCAATCCTCAGTAGTCAATCCTCAATCATCAATACTCAATCGTCAATCCTCAGTCCTCAATCCTCAATCCTCAATCCCCGTTCCTCAAACCTCAATCCTCAACCCTCAGTCCTCATTCTCAATTCTCAATTCTCAATCCTCAATCATCAATCCTCAACCTTCAATCCTCAATACTCAATATTCAATCCTCAATCCTCAATCCTCAATCCTCAATCTTCAATCCTCGATCCTCAATCCTCAATCCTCAATCCTCATTCTTCAATCCTGAATACCCAATCCTCAATCTTCATTCCTCAATCCTCAATCCTCAATTCTCAATCCTCAATCCTCAGTCCTCAGTACTCAAACCTCAATCCTCAATCCTCAATCCTCAATCCTCAATCCTCAATCTTCAACCCTCAATACTCAATCTTCAATAATCAATCCTCAATTCTCAATCCTCAATACTCAATCGTCAATCGTCAAGCATCAATCCCCAATCCTCAATCTTCAATGCTAAATCCTCAATCCTCAATTCCCAATTCTCAATCCTCAATCCTCAATCCTCGGACCTCAAACATCAATACTCAACCCTCAGTCCTCGTCCTCAATTCACAACCCTCAATCCCAAATCCTCAATCTTCAATCATTAATATTCAATCTTCAATCCTCAATCCTCAATCCTCAATCCTCAGTCCTCAATCCTCAATCCTGAATCCTCAATCCTGAATCCGCTATCTTCAGCCCTGAGTCCTCAACAATCAGTTGTCAATCCTCAATCCTCAGTAGAATATCCTCAATTCACAGTTTTCAATACTCAATACTTAATCTGCAATCTTCAGATCTCTATCCACAAATATCAATTCTCATCACTCAACCCTCAATACTCAGTACCCAGTCCTCAATCTTCAATCCTCAATCCTCAATCCTCAACTCTCAATCTTAACCTTCAATCCTCAATACTCAATCTTCAATCCTCAATCCTCAATCCTCAGTCTTCTATCCTCAATCTTCGACCCTCAATACTCAATCTTCAATCCTCAATCCTGAATCCTCAATCCTCAATCCTCGATCCTCAATCTTCAATCATCAATATTCAATCTTCAATCCTCAATCCTGAATCCTCAATACTCAATCATCAATCCTCAATGTTCAATCCTCAATACGCAATCCTCAATCTTGAATGCTCAATCCTCAATCCTCAATCCTCAATCCTCAATCCTCAATCCTCAGTCCTCAAACCTCAATCCTGAATCCACAATCCTGAATCCTCAATCTTCAGTACTCAGACCTCAACAATCAGGAGTGAATTCTCAATCCTCTATAGAATATTTTCAATTCACAGGTTTCAATACTCAATAGTCAACCTGTAATCTTCAAATCTCTATCCACAAACATCAATTCTCATCACTCAACCCTCAACACTCAGTCCCCAATCTTCAATCTTCAATCCTCAATCCTCAATCCTCGATCCTCGATCCTCAACCTTCAATCCTCAATACTCAATCTTCGATCCTCCATCCTCAATCCTCAATCGTCAATCCTCAATCCTCAATCGCCAGGCTTGAATCCTCAATACTCAATCTTCAATCCTCAATCCTCAATCCTCATTCCTCAATACTCATTCTTCAACACTCAATACCCAATCCTCAATCTTCAATCCTCAATCCCCAATCCTCAATCCTTAATCCTCAATCTTCAATCCTCAATCCCCAGCCCTCAATCCTCAACCCTCAGCCCTCATACTCAATCCTCAATCCTCAATCTTCAATCCTCTGTCCTCAATCCTCAAGCTTCAATACTCAATGCCCAATCCTCAATCTTCAATCCTCAATCCTCAATCCTCAATACTCAATCCTCAATCCTCAATGTTCAATCCTCAATACGCAATCCTCAATCTTGAATGCTCAATCCTCAATCCTCAATCCTCAATCCTCAATCCTCAATCCTCAGTCCTCAAACCTCAATCCTGAATCCACAATCCTGAATCCTCAATCTTCAGTACTCAGACCTCAACAATCAGGAGTGAATTCTCAATCCTCTATAGAATATCCTCAATTCACAGGTTTCAATTCTCAATACTCAACCTGCAATCTTCAAATCTCTATCCACAAACATCAATTCTCATCACTCAACCCTCAACACTCAGTCCCCAATCCTCAATCTTCAAACCTCAATCCTCAATCCTCAATCCTCAATCTTCAATCCTCAATACTCAATCTTCAATCCTCAATCCTCAGTCCTCGGTCCTCAATCCTCAATCGTCAATCTCCAATCCTGAATACTCAATCTTCAATCCTCAATCCTCAATCTTCAATCCTCATTCTTCAATCCTCAATACCCAATCCTCAGTCTTCAATCCTCAATCCTCAATCCTCAATTCTCAACCCTCAATCCTCAGTCCTCAGTCATCAAACCTCAATCCTCAAACCTCAGCCCTCATCCTCAATCCTCAATCCTCAATCCTCAATCCTCAATCCTCAATCTTCAATCCTCAATACTCAATCTTCAATCCTCAATCCTCAGTCCTCAAACCTCAATTCTGAATCCTCAATCCTGCATTCTCAATATTCAGCCCTCAGTCCTCAACAATCAGTTGTCAATCCTCTATCCCCAATGGAATACCCTCAATTCACAGTATTCAATACTCAATACTCAATCTGCAACATTCAAATCTCAACCCACAAACATCAATTCTTATCACTCAACCCTGAACGCTCAGTCCTCAATGTTCAATCCTCAATCTACAATTCTCAATCTTCAATCCTCAATACTGAATCTTCAATCCTCAATCCTCAATACTCAATCCTCAATCCTCAACCCTCAATCCTCAGCAATCAATCCTCAATCTTCAATACTCAAACGTCAATCCTCAGTCCTCAATCCTCAATCCTCAATCCTCGTGCCTCAAACCTCAATCCTCAGCCCTCAGTCCTCATCCTCAATTCTCAATTCTCAATCATCAATCCTCAATCCTCAATCTTCAATCCTCAATAGACAATCTCCAATCCTAGACCCTCAATACCCAATCCTCAATCCTTAATCCTCAATCTTCAATCCTCAATCCCCAGTCCTCAATCCTCAATCCTCAATGCTCAACCCTCAATCCTCAATCCTCAGTCCTCAATCCTCAATCCTCAATCCTCAAACCTCAATCCTCAACCGTCAGTCCTCGTCCTCAATCCTCAACCCTCAATCCTCAATCTTCAATCTTCAACCCTCAATACTCAATATTCAATCCTCAAACCTCAATCCTCAATACTCAATCTTCAATCCTCAGTCCTCAATCCTCAATCCTCAATCCTCATTCTTCAATCCTGAATACACAATCCTCAATCTTCATTCCTCAATCCTCAATCCTCAGTCCTCAGTCCTCAAACCTCAATCCTCAACCCTCAGCCCTCATCCTCAATCCTCAAACCTCAATCCTCAATACTCAATCTTCAGCCCTCAATAATCAATCTTCAATAATCAATCCTCAATCCTCAATCCTCAATCCTCAATGCTCAATCCTCAATCCTCAATCCTCAAACCTCAATCATCGATTCTCAATACTCAATCCTCGATCCTCAATCCTCAATCCTCAATCCTCAATCGTCTATCCTCAATCGTCAGTTTACAATCCTCAATACTCAATCCTCAATCCTCAATCCTCATTCTTCAATCCTCAATCCTCAATCCCCGGTCCTCAATCCTCATTCGTCAATCTCCAATCCTGAATACTCAATCTTCAATCCTCAATCCTCAATCCTCAATCCTCACTCTTCAATCCTCAATACCCAATCCTCAATCTTCAATCCTCAATCCTCAATCCTCAATTCTCAGCCCTCAATCCTCAGTCCTCAGTCCTCAAACCTCAATCCTCAAACGTCAGCCCTCATACTCAATCCTCAATCCTCTATCCTCAATCCTCAATCTTCAATCCTCAATACTCAATCTTCAATCCTCAATCCTCAGTCCTCAAACCTCAATTCTGAATCCTCAATCCTGCATCCTCAACCTTCAGCCCTCAGTCCTCAACAATCAGTTGTCAATCCTCAATCCCCAATAGAATATCCTCAACTCACAGTTTTCAATACTCAATACTCAACCTGCAATCTTCAAATCTCTATCCACAAACATCAATTCTCATCACTCAACCCTGAACGCTCAGTCCACAATGTTCAATCCTCAATTCTCAATTCTCAATCTTCAATCCTCAATACTGAATCTTCAATCCTCAATCCTCAATACTCAATCCTCAATCCTCAACCCTCAATCCTCAGCAATCAATCCTCAATCTTCAATACTCAAACGTCAATCCTCAGTCCTCAATCCTCAATCCTCAATCCTCGTGCCTCAAACCTCAATCCTCAGCCCTCAGTCCTCATTCTCAATTCTCAATTCTCAATCCTCAATCCTCAATCCTCAATCTTCAATCCTCAATAATCAATCTCCAATCCTAGATCCTCAATCCCCTATCCTCAATCCTTAATCCTCAATCTTCAATCCTCAATCCCCAGACCTCAATCTTCAATCCTCAATGCTTAATCCTCAATCCTCAATCCACAGCCCTCAATCCTCAATCCTCAATCCTCAAACCTCAATCCTCAATCCTCAACCGTCAGTCCCCGTCCTCAATACTCAACCCTCAATCCTCAATCCTCAATCTTCAATTCTCTATACTCAATATTCAATCCTCAATCCTCAATCCTCAATCCTCAATCTTCAATCCTCAATCCTCAATCCTCAATCCTCAATCCTCATTCTTCAATCATCAATACCCAATCCTCAATCTTCAATCCTCAATCCTGAATCCTCAATTCTTAATACTCAATCCTCAATCCACAATCCTCAATCTTCAACCCTCAATACTCAATCTCCAATAATCGATCCTCAATTCTCAATCCTCAATACTCAATCGTCAATCGTCAAACCTCAATCCGCAATCCTCAATCTTCAATCCTAAATCCTCAATCCTCAATTCTCAATCCTCAATCCTCAATCCTCGGACTTCAAACATCAAGACTCAACCCTCAGTCCTCGTCCTCAATTCACAACCCTCAATCCCCAATCCTCAATCTTCAATCATTAATATTCAATCTTCAATCCTCAATCCTCAATTCTCAATCCTCAATCCTCAGTCCTCAGTCCACAAACCTCAATCCTCAATCCTCAATCCTCAATCCTCAATCCTCAATCTTCAATCCTCAATACTCACTCTGCAATCTTCAATCCTCAATCCTCAATCCTCAATCCTTATTCTTCAATCCTCAATACCCAATCCTCAATCTTCAATCGTCAATCCTCAATCCTCAATTCTCAATCCTCAATTCTCAATCCTCAGACCTCAAACATCAATATTCAGCCCACAGTCCTCGTCCTCAATCCACAACCCTCAATGCTCAATGTTCAATATTCAATCATCAGTATTCAATCTTTAATCCTCAATCGTCAATCCTCAGTCCTCAATCCTCAATCCTCAATCTTCAATCCTCAATCCTCTATCCTCAATCCTCAATCCTCAATCTTCAACACTCAATACTCAATCTTCAATCCTCAATCCTCAACCCTCAATCCTCAATCCTCAATCCTCAATCCTCAATCCTCAATCCTCGATCCTCAATCCTCAATCTTGAATCATCAATACTCAGTCTTTTATCCTCAATCCTCAATCCTCAATCCTCAATACTCATTCTTCAATCCTCAGTACCCAATCCTCAATCTTCAATTCACAATCCTCAATCCTCAATTCTCAATCCTCAATCCTCAGACCTCAGACATCAATACTCAACCCTCAGTCCTCGTCCTCACTCCACAACCATCAATCCTCAATCCTCAATCTCAATCATCGATATACAATCCTCAGTCCTCAAACCTCAATCCTGAATCCTCAATCCTGAATCCTCAATCCTGAATCCTCAATCTTCAGACCTCAGTCCTCAACAATCAGTTGGCAATTCTCAATCCTCAATAGAATATCATCAATTCACAGTCCTCAATACTCAATACTCAATCTGCAATCTTCAAATGTCTATCCACAAACATCAATTCTCATCATTCAGCCCTCTACACTCAGTCCCCAATCCTCAAGCTTCAGTCCTCAATCCTCAATCCTCAATCCAGAGTACTCATTCTTCAATCCTCGATACTCAATCTTCAATCCTCAATCCTCAATCCACAATCCTCAAACCTCAATCGTCAGGCTTCAATCCTCAATACTCAATCTTCAATCCTCAATCCTCAATCCTCGTTCCTCAATCCTCATTCTTCAATCCTCAATACCCAATCCTCAATCTTCAATGCTCAATCCTCAAACCTCAAATCTCAACCGCCAATCCTCAGTCCTCAGTCCTCAAACCTCAATCCTCAACCCTCAGCCCTCATCCTCAATCCTCAATCCTCAATCCTCAATCCTCAATCCTCAATCCTTAATCCTCAAGCCTCAATCCTCAATACTCAATTCTCAGTCCTCAAACCTCAATCCTGAACCCTCAATCATGAAACCTCAATCTTCAGACCTCAGACATCAACAATCAGTAGTCAATACTCAATCCTCAATAGAATATCACCAATTCACAGATTTCAATACTCAATACTCAATCAGCAATCTTCAAATCTCTATCCACAAACATCAATTCTCATGACTCAACCCTCAACACTCAGTCCCCAATCCTCAATCTTCAATCCTCAATCCTCAATCCTCAATCCTCAATCCTCAATCCAGAATCTTCAATTCTCAGTCCCCAATTATTAATTTTCAATCCTCAATCCTCAATCCTCAATCCTCAGTATTCAGTCCTCAAACCTCAATCCTCAATATTCAATCCTCAAACCCCAATCCTCAATCCTCAATCCTGTATCCTCAATACTCAACCATCAATCCTCAATTCTCAATACTCAATAGAATATCCTGAATTATCAGGATTCAATACTCAAACCTCAATCCTCAACCCTCAGCCCTCATCCTCCATCCTCAATCCTCAATCCTCAATCCTCAACCTTCAACCCTCAATACTCAATCTTCAATACTCAATCCTCAATCCTCAATCTTCAATCCTCAATCCTCAGTCATCAATACTCAATCTTCAATACTCAATCCTCAATCCTCAGTCCTCAATCCTCAATCCTCAATCCTCAATCCTCATTCGTCAATCCTCAGACTTCAAACATCAATACTCAACCCTCAGTCCTCGTCCACAATTCACAACCCTCAGTCCACAATCCTCAATCTTCAATCATTAATATTCAATCTTCAATCGTCAATCCTCAATCCTCAATCCTCAACCCTCAATCCTCAATGTTCAATCCTCAATACCCAATCCTCAGTCTTCAATCCTCAATCCTCAATCCTCAGTCCTCAACCCTCAATCATCAGTCCTCAAACCTCAATCCCGAATCCACAATCCTGAATCCTCAATCTTCAGCCCTCAGTCCTCAAAAATCAATTGTCAATCCTCAATCCTCAATAGAATATCCTCAATTCACAGTTTTCAATACTCAATCCCCATTCTTCAATCTTCAAATCTCAATCCACAAACATCAGTTCTCATCTCTCAACCCTCAACACTCAGTCCTCAATCTTCAATCCTCAATCCTCAATCCTCAATCCTCAATCCACAGTCCTCAACCTTCAATCCTCAATACTCAATCTTCAATGCTCATTCCTCAATCCTCAATCCTCAATCCTCAATGTTCAATCCTCAATGCTCAATCCTCAATCCTCAATCCTCAGTCCTCAACCCTCAATCCTCAATTCTCAATCCTCAATACTCAATCCTCAATCCTGAATCCTCAATCCTCAATCTTCAATCCTCAATCCTCTATCCTCAATCCACAATCCTCAATCTTCGATCCTCAATACTCAATCTTCAATCCTGAATCCTCAATCCTCAATCCTCAATCCTGAATCCCCAATCCTCAATCTTCAATCCTCAATGCTCAATCTGCAATACTCAATCCTCAGTCCACACTCCTCAATCCTCATACTTCAATCCTCAATGCCGAATCCTCAATCATCAATCCTCAATCCTCAATCCTCAATTCTCAATCCTCAATCCTCAATCCTCAGACTTCAAACATCAATACTCAACCCTCAGTCCTCGTCCTCAATTCACAACCCTCAGTCCTCAATCCTCAATTTTCAATCATTAATATTCAATCTTCAATCCTCAATCCTCAATCCTCAATCCTCAACCCTCAATCCTCAATGTTCAACCCTCAATACCCAATCCTCAGTCTTCAATCCTCAATCCTCAAACCTCAATCCTCAATCCTCAATCCTCAGTCCTCAAACCTCAATCCTGAATCCTCAACCCTGAATCCTCAATCTTCAGCCCTGAGTCCGCAACAATCAGTTGTCAATCCTCAATCCTCAATCTGCAATCTTCAGATCTCTATCCACAAACATCAATTCTCATCACTCAACCCTCAATACTCAGTCCCCAATCCTCAATCTTCAATCCTCAATCCTCAATCCTCAATCCTCAACCTTAATCTTCGATCCTCAATACTCAATCTTCAATCCTCAATCCTAAATCCTCAATCCTCAATCCTCAATCTGCAATCCTCAAAGCTCAATCTTCAATCCTCAATCCTCAATCCTCAATCCTCAATCCGCAATCCTCAATCCACAATCGTCAATCTTCAATCCTCAATACTCAATCTTCAATCCTCAATCCTCAATCCTCAATCCTCATTCTTCAATCATCAATACCCAATCATCAATCTTCAATCATCGATCCTCAACCCTCATCCTCAATCCTCTATCCACAATCCTCAATCATCAATCCACAGTCCCAAATGCTCGATCTTCAACACTCAATCCTCAATACTCAATCTTCAATCCTCAAACCTCAATCCTCAATACTCAATCTTCATTCGTCAATCCTCAACACCCAATCCTCAATCTTCAATCCTCAATCCTCAATCCTCAATTCTCTATCCTCAATCGTGAATCCTCAGACCTCAATCGTCAATACTCAACCCTCAGTCCTCGTCTTCAATCCACAACCCTCAATCCCCAATCCTCAATCTTCAATTCTCAATCCTCAATCCTCAATCCTCAATCCTCAATCTGCAATCCTCATTCCTCAAAATTCAATTCCCAATACTCAATCTTCAATCCTCAATCCTCAATCCTCAATCCTCAATCCTCATTCTTCAATCCTCAATACCCAATCCTCAATCTTCAATCCTCAATCCTCAATCCTCAATTCTCAATCCCCAATTCTCAATCCTCAGACCTCAAACATCAATATTCAACCCACAGTCCTCGTCCTCAATCCACAACCCACAATCCTCAACCTTCAATATTCAATCAACAATATTTAATCTTTAATCCTCAATCCTCAATCCACAGTCCTCAATCCTCAATCCTCAATCTTCAATCCTCAATCCTCTATCCTCAATCCCCAATCCTCAATCTTCAATACCCAATACTCAATCTTCAATGCTCAATCCTCAAACCTCAATCCTGAATCCGCAACCTTCAGCCCTGAGTCCTCAACAATCAGTAGTCAATCCTCAATCCTCAATAGAATATCCTCAATTCACAGTTTTCAATACTCAATACTTAATCTGCAATCTTCAGATCTCTATCCACAAACATCAATTCTCATCACTCAACCCTCAATACTCAGTACCCAGTCCTCAATCTTCAATCCTCAATCCTCAATCCTCAACCCTCAATCTTATTCTCCAATCCTCAATACTCAATCTTCAATCCTCAATCCTCAATCCTCAATACTCTATCCTCAATCTTCGATCCTCAATACTCAATCTTCAATCCTCAATCCTCAATCCTCAATCCTCAATCCTCAATCCTCAATCCTCAATCGTCAATCTTCAATCTTCAATCCTAGAACCTCAATCCCCAATCCTCAATCCTTAATCCTCAATCTTCAATCCTCAATCCCCAGTCCTCAATCTTCAATCTTCAATGCTCAATCCTCAATCCTCAATTCTCAATCCTCAATCCTCAATCCTCAATCCTCAGTCCTCAATCCTCAATCCTGAATCCTCAATCCTGAATCCGCTATCTTCAGCCCTGAGTGCTCAACAATCAGTTGTCAATCCTCAATCCTCAATAGAATATCCTCAATTCACAGTTTTCAATACTCAATACTTAATCTGCAATCTTCAGATTTCTATCCACACATATCAATTCTCATCACTCAACCCTCAATACTCAGTACCCAGTCCTCAACCTTCAATCCTCAATCCTCAATCCTCAACCCTCAATCTTAATCTTCAATCCTCAATACTCAATCTTCAATCCTCAATCCTCAATCCTCAATCCTCTATCCTCAATCTTCGACACTCAATACTCAATCTTCAATCCTCAATCCTGAATCCTCAATCCTCAATCCTCAATCCTCAATCCTCAATCGTCAGTCTTCAATCCTCAATACTCAATCTTCAATCCTCAATCCTCAATCCTCAATACTCTATCCTCAATCTTCGATCCTCAATACTCAATCTTCAATCCTCAATCCTCAATCCTCAATCCTCAATCCTCAATCCTCAATCCTCAATCGTCAATCTTCAATCTTCAATCCTAGAACCTCAATCCCCAATCCTCAATCCTTAATCCTCAATCTTCAATCCTCAATCCCCAGTCCTCAATCTTCAATCTTCAATGCTCAATCCTCAATCCTCAATTCTCAATCCTCAATCCTCAATCCTCAATCCTCAGTCCTCAATCCTCAATCCTGAATCCTCAATCCTGAATCCGCTATCTTCAGCCCTGAGTGCTC
This sequence comes from Calliopsis andreniformis, assembly GCF_051401765.1. Taxonomy (NCBI): domain Eukaryota; kingdom Metazoa; phylum Arthropoda; class Insecta; order Hymenoptera; family Andrenidae; genus Calliopsis; species Calliopsis andreniformis. The sequence goes on from NW_027480446.1 coordinate 5,904,831, forward strand.
AACAATCAGTTGTCAATCCTCAATCCTCAATAGAATATCCTCAATTCACAGTTTTCAATACTCAATACTTAATCTGCAATCTTCAGATTTCTATCCACAAATATCAATTCTCATCACTCAACCCTCAATACTCAGTACCCAGTCCTCAACCTTCAATCCTCAATCCTCAATCCTCAACCCTCAATCTTAATCTTCAATCCTCAATACTCAATCTTCAATCCTCAATCCTCAATCCTCAATCCTCTATCCTCAATCTTCGACACTCAATACTCAATCTTCAATCCTCAATCCTGAATCCTCAATCCTCAATCCTCAATCCTCAATCCTCAATCGTCAGTCTTCAATCCTCAATACTCAATCTTCAATCCTCAATCCTCAATCCTCAATCCTCAATCCTCATTCTGCAATCCTCAATACCCAATCCTCAATCTTCAATCCTCAATCCTCAATCCTCAATCCTCAATCCTCAATCCTCAATCCTCAATCCTCAATACTCAATCTTCAATCCTCAATCCTCAATCCTCAATCCTCAATCCTCAATCCTCATTCTTCAATCCTCAACACCCAAACCTCAATCCTCAATCCTCAATCCTCAATCCTCAATTCTCAATCCTCAATCCTCAATCCTCAGACCTCAAACATCAATACTCAACCCTCGGTCCTCGTCCTCAATCCACAACCCTCAATCCTCGATCCTCAATCTTCAATCATCAATATTCAATCTTCAATCCTCAATCCTGAATCCTCAATACTCAATCCTCAATCCTCAATGTTCAATCCTCAATACGCAATCCTCAATCTTGAATGCTCAATCCTCAATCCTCAATCCTCAATCCTCAATCCTCAATCCTCAGTCCTCAAACCTCAATCCTGAATCCACAATCCTGAATCCTCAATCTTCAGTACTCAGACCTCAACAATCAGGAGTGAATTCTCAATCCTCTATAGAATATCCTCAATTCACAGGTTTCAATACTCAATAGTCAACCTGCAATCTTCAAATCTCTATCCACAAACATCAATTCTCATCACTCAACCCTCAACACTCAGTCCCCAATGTTCAATCTTCAATCCTCAATCCTCAATCCTCGATCCTCGATCCTCAACCTTCAATCCTCAATACTCAGTCTTCAATCCTCCATCCTCAATCCTCAATCGTCAATCATCAATCCTCAATCGCCAGGCTTGAATCCTCAATACTCAATCTTCAATCCTCAATCCTCAATCCTCATTCCTCAATCCTCATTCTTCAACACTCAATACCCAATCCTCAATCTTCAATCCTCAATCCCCAATCCTCAATCCTTAATCCTCGATCTTCAATCCTCAATCCCCAGCCCTCAATCCTCAACCCTCAGCCCTCATACTCAATCCTCAATCCTCAATCTTCAATCCTCAGTCCTCAATCCTCAAGCTTCAATACTCAATCCCCAATCCTCAATCTTCAATCCTCAATCCTCAATCCTCAATACTGAATCCTCAATCCTCAATGTTCAATCCTCAATACGCAATCCTCAATCTTGAATTCTCAATCCTCAATCCTCAATCCTCAATCCTCAATTCTCAATCCTCAGTCCTCGGTCCTCAATCCTCAATCGTCAATCTCCAATCCTGAATACTCAATCTTCAATCCTCAATCCTCAATCCTCAATCCTCATTCTTCAATCCTCAATACCCAATCCTCAGTCTTCAATCCTCAATCCTCAATCCTCAATTCTCAACCCTCAATCCTCAGTCCTCAGTCATCAAACCTCAATCCTCAAACCTCAGCCCTCATCCTCAATCCTCAATCCTCAATCCTCAATCCTCAATCTTCAATCCTCAATACTCAATCTTCAATCCTCAATCCTCAGTCCTCAAACCTCAATTCTGAATCCTCAATCCTGCATTCTCAATATTCAGCCCTCAGTCCTCAACAATCAGTTGTCAATCCTCTATCCCCAATGGAATACCCTCAATTCACAGTATTCAATACTCAATACTCAATCTGCAACATTCAAATCTCAACCCACAAACATCAATTCTTATCACTCAACCCTGAACGCTCAGTCCTCAATGTTCAATCCTCAATCTTCAATTCTCAATCTTCAATCCTCAATACTGAATCTTCAATCCTCAATCCTCAATCCTCAATCCTCAGTAATCAATCCTCAATCTTCAATACTCAATCGTCAATCCTCAGTCCTCAATCCTCAATCCTCAATCCTCGTACCTCAAACCTCAATCCTCAGCCCTCAGTCCTCATCCTCAATTCTCAATTCTCAATCATCAATCCTCAATCCTCAATCTTCAATCCTCAATAGTCAATCACCAAACCTTGACACTCAATCCCCAATCCTCAATCCTTAATCCTCAATCTTCAATCCTCAATCCCCAGTCCTCAAGCCTCTATCCTCAATGCTCAACCCTCAATCCTCAATCCTCAGTCCTCAATCCTCAATCCTCAATCCTCAAACCTCAATCCTCAACCGTCAGTCCTCGTCCTCAATCCTCAACCCTCAATCCTCAATCTTCAATCTTCAACCCTCAATACTCATTATTCAATCCTCAATCCTCAATCCTCAATCCTCAATCTTCAATCCTCAGTCCTCAATCCTCAATCCTCAATCCTCATTCTTCAATCCTGAATACACAATCCTCAATCTTCATTCCTCAATCCTCAATCCTCAGTCCTCAGTCCTCAAACCTCAATCCTCAACCCTCAGCCCTCATCCTCAATCCTCAATCCTCAATCCTCAATACTCAATCCTCAGCCCTCAATAATCAATCTTCAATAATCAATCCTCAATCCTCAATCCTCAACCCTCACCCCTCAATCCTCAATGTTCAATCCTCAATACCCAATCCTCAGTCTTCAATCCTCAATCCTCAACCCCAATCCTGAATCCTCAATCCTCAATCCTCAGTCTTCAAACCTCAATCCTGAATCCTCAATCCTGAATGTTCAATCTTCAGCCCTGAGTCCCCAACAATCAGTTGTCAATCCTCAATCCTCAATAGAATATCCTCAATTCACAGTTTTCAATACTAAATACTCAATCTGCAATCTTCATATCTCTATACACAAACATCAATTCTCATCACTCAACCCTCAATACTCAGTACCCGATCCTCAATCTTCAATCCATAGTCCTCAATCCTCAATCCTCAATCTTAATCTTCAATCCTCAATACTCAATCTTCAATCCTCAATCCTCAATCCTCAATCCTCAATCATCAATCCTCAGTCCCAAATCCTCAATCTTCAATACTCAATCCTCAATCCTCTATCTTCAATCCTCAATACTCAATCTTCAATCCTCAATCCTCAATCCTCAATCCTCAATCCACAATCCTCATTCTTCAATCCTCAACACCCAATCCTCAATCTTCAATCCTCAATCCTCCATCCTCAATTCTCAATCCTCAGTCCTCAAACCTCAAACCTGAATCCTCAACCCTTAATCCTGAATCTTCAGACCACAGTCCTCAACAATCAGTTGTCAATTCTCAATCCTCAATAGAATATCGTCAATTCAAAGTTTTCAATACTCAATACTCAATCTGCAATCTTCAAACCTCTATCCACAAACATCAATTATCATCACTCAACCCTCAGCACTCTGTCCCCAGTCCTCAATCTTCAATCCTCAATGCTCAATACTCAATCCTCAATCCTCAAACCTTAATCATCGTTCCTCAATACTCAATCCTCGATCCTCAATCCTCAATTCTCAATCCTCAATCGTCTATCCTCAATCGTCAGTTTACAATCCTCAATACTCAATCCTCAATCCTCAATCCTCATTCTTCAATCCTCAATCCTCAATCCCCGGTCCTCAATCCTCATTCGTCAATCTCCAATCCTGAATACTCAATCTTCAATCCTCAATCCTCAATCCTCAATCCTCACTCTTCAATCCTCAATACCCAATCCTCAATCTTCAATCGTCAATCCTCAATCCTCAATTCTCAATCCTCAATTCTCAATCCTCAGACCTCAAACATCAATATTCAGCCCACAGTCCTCGTCCTCAATCCACAACCCTCAATGCTCAATGTTCAATATTCAATCATCAATATTCAATCTTTAATGCTCAATCCTCAAACCTCAATCCTCAACCGTCAGTCGTCGTCATGAATCCTCAACCCTGAATCATCAATCCTCAATCTTCAATCCTCAATACTCAATATTCAATCCTCAATCCTCAATCCTCAATCCTCCATCCTCAATCTTCAATCGTCGATCCTCAATCCTCAATCCTCAATCCTCATTCTTCAATCCTGAATACCCAATCCTCAATCTTCATTCCTCAATCCTCAATCCTCAATTCTCAATCCTCAATCCTCAGTCCTCAGTCCTCAAACCTCAATCCTCAATCCTCAATCCTCAATCCTCAATCCTCAATCTTCAACCATCAATACTCAATCTTCAATAATCAATCCTCAATTCTCAATCCTCAATACTCAATCGTCAATCGTCAAGCCTCAATCCCCAATCCTCAATCTTCAATCCTAAATCCTCAATCCTCAATTCCCAATTCTCAATCCTCAATCCTCAATCCTCGGACCTCAAACATCAATACTCAACCCTCAGTCCTCGTCCTCAATTCACAACCCTCAATCCCCAATCCTCAATCTTCAATCATTAATATTCAATCTTCAATCCTCAATCCTCAATCCTCAATCCTCAGTCCTCAATCCTCAATCCTGAATCCTCAATCCTGAATCCGCTATCTTCAGCCCTGAGTCCTCAACAATCAGTTGTCAATCCTCAATCCTCAATAGAATATCCTCAATTCACAGTTTTCAATACTCAATACTTAATCTACAATCTTCAAATCTCAATCCACAAACATCAGTTCTCATCTCTCAACCCTCAACACTCAGTCCTCAATCTTCAATCCTCAATCCTCAATCCTCAATCCTCAATCCACAGTCCTCAACCTTCAATCCTCAATACTCAATCTTCAATGCTCATTCCTCAATCCTCAATCCTCAATCCTCAATCTTCAATCCTCAATGCTCAATCCTCAATCCTCAATCCTCAGTCCTCAACCCTCAATCCTCAATCCTCAATCCTCAATCTTCGATCATCAATACTCAATCTTCAATCCTCAATCCTCAATCCTCAATCCTCAATCCTCAATACTCAATATTCAACGCACAACCCTCAGCCATCAATCCTCAATACTCAAACATCAATCCTCAATTCTCAATACTCAACAGAATATCCTGAATCCTCATAGTTCAATACTCAATCCACAATATTCAATAATCAAATCTCAATCCTCAAACATCAATACTCAACACTCAATCCTCAACACTCAGTCCTCTCTCTTCAATCCTCCATCCTCAATCCTCAATCCTCAAGCGTCACTCCTCAATCCTCAATCCTCAACCCACAACCCTCAGTCCTCAAACCTCAATCCCGAATCCTCAATCCTGAATCCTCAACATTCAGCCCTCAGTCCACAACAATCAGTTGTCAATCCTCAATCCTCAATAGAATATCCTCAATTCACAGTTTTCAATACTCAATACACAATCTGCAATCTTCGAATCTCTATCCACAAACATCAATTCTCATCACTCAACCCTCAACACTCAGTCCTCAGTCTTCAATCCTCAATCCTCAATCCTCAATCCTCAATCCTCAGTCATCAATACCCAATCCTCAGTCTTCAATCCTCAATCCTCAATCCTCAATTCTCAATCCTCAATTCTCAAACCTCAGACCTCAAATATCAATATTCAACCCTCAGTCCTCGTCACCAATCCACAACCCTGAATCCTCAATCCTTAATCTTCAATCATCAACATTCAATCTTCAATTCACAATCCCCAATCCTCAATCTTCAATCCTCAATCCTCAATCCGCAATCCTCAATCCTCAACCTTCAATCCTCAATACTCAATCTTCAATCCTCAATCCACAATCCTCGATCCTCAATCCGCAAGCCTCAATCCTCAATCTTCAATCCTCAATACTCAATCTGCAATCTTCAGTCCTGAATCCTCAATCCTCAAACCTCATTCTTCAATGCTCAATACCCAATCCTCAATCTTCAATCGTCAATCCTCAATGCTCAATTCTCGATCCTCAATTCTCAATCCTCAGAACTCAAACATCAATATTCAACTCTCAGTACTCGTCCTCAATCCACAACCCTCAATCCTCAATCCTCAATGCTCAATCCTTAATCCTCAATCCTCAATCCTCAATCCTCAATCTTCAATCCTCAATACTCAGTCTTTAATCCTCAATCCTCATTCCTCAATCCTCAATTCTCAATCCTCAATCCTCAGTCCTCAGTCCTCAAACCTAAATCCTCAACCCTCAGCCCTCATCCTCAATCCTCAATCGACAATCCTCAATCCCCAATCTTCAGTCCCCAATACTCAATCTCCAATCCTCAATTCTCAGTCCTCAAACCTCAATCCTGAATCCTAAATCCTGAGTCCTCAATCTTCAGCCCTCAGTCCTCAACAATCAGTTGTCAATCCTCAATCCTCAATAGAATATCCTCAATTCACAGTTTTCAATACTCAATACTCAATCTGCAATCTTCAAACCTCTATCCACAAACATCAACTCTCATCACTCAACCCTCAGCACTCAGTCCTCAACCCTCAATCCTCAATCCTCAAGCCTCAATCCTCAATCGTCAATCCTCAGTCCTCAAACCTCAATCCAGAACCCTCAATCCTGAATCCTCAATCTTCAGACCTCAGACCTCAACAATCAGTGGTCAATCCTCAATCCTCAATAGAATATCATCAATTCACAGCTTTCAATACACAATACTCAATCAGCAATCTTCAAATCTCTATCCACAAGCATCAATTCTCATGACTCAACCCTCAACACTCAGTCCCCAATCCTCAATCTTCATTCCTCAATCCTCAATCCTCAATCCTCAATCCTCAATCTTCAATCCTCAATACTCAATCTTCAATCCTCAATCCTCAGTCCACAAACCTAAATTCTGAACCATCAATCCTGAATCCTCAATCCTCAATCCTCAATCCTCAATCCTCATTCCTCAAACCTCTATCCTCAACCCTCAGTCCTCATTCTCAATTCTCAATTCTCAATCCTCAATCCGCAATCCTCAATCTTCAATCCTCAATAATCAATCTCCAATCCTAGATCCTCAATCCCCAATCGTCAATCCTTAATCCTCAATCTTCAATCCTCAATCTGCAGTCCTCAATCTTCAATCCTCAATGCTCCATCCTCAATCCTCAATCTTCAATCCTCAGTCCTCAATCTTCAATCCTCAATGCTCAATCCTCAATCCTCAATCCTCAGTCCTCAACCCTCAATCCTCAATTCTCAATCCTCAATCTTCGATCATCAATACTCAATCTTCAATCCTCAATCCTCAATCCTCAATCCTCAATCCTCAATCCTCAATATTCAACGCACAACCCTCAACCATCAATCCTCAATACTCAAACATCAATCCTCAATTCTCAATACTCAATAGAATATCCTGAATTCTCATGGTTCAGTACTCAATCCACAATATTCTATAATCAAATCTCAATCCTCAAACATCAATACTCAAAACTCAATCCTCAACACTCAGTCCTCTCTCTCCAATCCACCATCCTCAATCCTCAATCCTCAAGCGTCAACCCTCAATCCTCAATCCTCAACCCTCAATCCTCATTCTTCAATCATCAATTCCCAATCCTCAATCTTCAATCCTCGATCCTCAACCCACAATCCTCAATCTTCTATCCACAATCCCCAATCATCAATCCTCAACACTCAATCCTCAATGTTCAATGCTCAATACCCAAGCCTCAGTCTTCAATCCTCAATCCTCAATCCTCAATCCTCAATCCTCAATCCTCAGTCCTGAAACCTCAATCCTGAATCCTCAATCTTCAATCCTCAATGCTCAATCCTCAATCCTCAATCCTCAGTCCTCAACCCTCAATCCTCAATTCTCAATCCTCAATCTTCGATCATCAATACTCAATCTTCAATCCTCAATCCTCAATCCTCAATCCTCAATGCTCAATACTCAATATTCAACGCACAACCCTCAACCATCAATCCTCAATACTCAAACATCAATCCTCAATTCTCAATACTCAATAGAATATCCTGAATTCTCATAGTTCAATACTCAATCCACAATATTCAATAATCAAATCTCAATCCTCAAACATCAATACTCAACACTCAATCCTCAACACTCGGTCCTCTCTCTTCAATCCTCCATCCTCAATCCTCAATCCTCAAGCGTCAATCCTCAATCCTCAATCCTCAACCCACAACCCTCAGTCCTCAAACCTCAATCCCGAATCCTCAATCCTGAATCCTCAACATTGAGCCCTCAGTCCACAACAATCAGTTGTCAATCCTCAATCCTCAATAGAATATCCTCAATTCACAGTTTTCAATTCTCAATACTCAATCTGCAATCTTCAAATCTCTATCCACAAACATCAATTCTCATCATTCAACACTCAACACTCAGTCCCCAATCTTCAATCTTCAATCCTCAATCCTCAATCCTCAATCCTCGATCCTCAACCGTCAATCCTCAATACTCAATCTTCAATCCTCCATCCTCAATCCTCAATCGTCAATACTCAATCCTCAATCGCCAGGCTTGAATCCTCAATACTCAATCTTCAATCCTCAATCCTCAATCCTCATTCCTCAATCCTCATTCTTCAACACTCAATACCCAATCCTCAATCTTCAATCCTCAATCCTCAATCCTCAACTCTCAATTCTCAATCCTCAGTCCTCAGTCCTCAAACCTCTAATCCTGAACCCTCAGCCCTCATACTCAATCCTCAATCCTCAATCTTCAATCCTCAGTCCTCAATCCTCAAGCCTCAATACTCAATCCTCAATCCTCAGTCCTCAAACCTCAATCCAGAACCCTCAATCCTGAATCCTCAATCTTCAGACCTCAGACCTCAACAATCAGTGGTCAATCCTCAATCCTCAATAGATTATCATCAATTCACAGCTTTCAATACACAATACTCAATCAGCAATCTTCAAATCTCTATCCACAAGCATCAATTCTCATGACTCAACCCTCAACACTCAGTCCCCAATCCTCAATCTTCATTCCTCAATCCTCAATCCTCAATCCTCAATCCTCAATCTTCAATCCTCAATACTCAATCTTCAATCCTCAATCCTCAGTCCACAAACCTAAATTCTGAACCATCAATCCTGAATCCTCAATCCTCAATCCTCAATCCTCAATCCTCATTCCTCAAACCTCTATCCTCAACCCTCAGTCCTCATTCTCAATTCTCAATTCTCAATCCTCAATCCGCAATCCTCAATCTTCAATCCTCAATAATCAATCTCCAATCCTAGATCCTCAATCCCCAATCGTCAATCCTTAATCCTCAATCTTCAATCCTCAATCTGCAGTCCTCAATCTTCAATCCTCAATGCTCCATCCTCAATCCTCAATCTTCAATCCTCAGTCCTCAATCTTCAATCCTCAATGCTCAATCCTCAATCCTCAATCCTCAGTCCTCAACCCTCAATCCTCAATTCTCAATCCTCAATCTTCGATCATCAATACTCAATCTTCAATCCTCAATCCTCAATCCTCAATCCTCAATCCTCAATCCTCAATATTCAACGCACAACCCTCAACCATCAATCCTCAATACTCAAACATCAATCCTCAATTCTCAATACTCAATAGAATATCCTGAATTCTCATGGTTCAGTACTCAATCCACAATATTCTATAATCAAATCTCAATCCTCAAACATCAATACTCAAAACTCAATCCTCAACACTCAGTCCTCTCTCTCCAATCCACCATCCTCAATCCTCAATCCTCAAGCGTCAACCCTCAATCCTCAATCCTCAACCCTCAATCCTCATTCTTCAATCATCAATTCCCAATCCTCAATCTTCAATCCTCGATCCTCAACCCACAATCCTCAATCTTCTATCCACAATCCCCAATCATCAATCCTCAACACTCAATCCTCAATGTTCAATGCTCAATACCCAAGCCTCAGTCTTCAATCCTCAATCCTCAATCCTCAATCCTCAATCCTCAATCCTCAGTCCTGAAACCTCAATCCTGAATCCTCAATCTTCAATCCTCAATGCTCAATCCTCAATCCTCAATCCTCAGTCCTCAACCCTCAATCCTCAATTCTCAATCCTCAATCTTCGATCATCAATACTCAATCTTCAATCCTCAATCCTCAATCCTCAATCCTCAATGCTCAATACTCAATATTCAACGCACAACCCTCAACCATCAATCCTCAATACTCAAACATCAATCCTCAATTCTCAATACTCAATAGAATATCCTGAATTCTCATAGTTCAATACTCAATCCACAATATTCAATAATCAAATCTCAATCCTCAAACATCAATACTCAACACTCAATCCTCAACACTCAGTCCTCTCTCTTCAATCCTCCATCCTCAATCCTCAATCCTCAAGCGTCAATCCTCAATCCTCAATCCTCAACCCACAACCCTCAGTCCTCAAACCTCAATCCCGAATCCTCAATCCTGAATCCTCAACATTCAGCCCTCAGTCCACAACAATCAGTTGTCAATCCTCAATCCTCAATAGAATATCCTCAATTCACAGTTTTCAATACTCAATACACAATCTGCAATCTTCGAATCTCTATCCACAAACATCAATTCACATCACTCAACCCTCAACACTCAGTCCTCAGTCTTCAATCCTCAATCCTCAATCCTCAATCCTCAATCCTCAGTCATCAATACCCAATCCTCAGTCTTCAATCCTCAATCCTCAATCCTCAATTCTCAATCCTCAATTCTCAAACCTCAGACCTCAAATATCAATATTCAACCCTCAGTCCTCGTCACCAATCCACAACCCTGAATCCTCAATCCTTAATCTTCAATCATCAACATTCAATCTTCAATTCACAATCCCCAATCCTCAATCTTCAATCCTCAATCCTCAATGCTCAATTCTCGATCCTCAATTCTCAATCCTCAGAACTCAAACATCAATATTCAACTCTCAGTACTCGTCCTCAATCCACAACCCTCAATCCTCAATCCTCAATGCTCAATCCTTAATCCTCAATCCTCAATCCTCAATCCTCAATCTTCAATCCTCAATACTCAGTCTTTAATCCTCAATCCTCATTCCTCAATCCTCAATTCTCAATCCTCAATCTTCAATCCTCAATACTCAATCTTCAATCCTCAATCCTCAGTCCTCAAACCTCAATCCTGAACCCTCAATCCTGAATCCTCAATCTTCAGACCTCAGACCTCAACAATCAGTTGTCAATCCTCAATTCTCAATAGAATATCATCAATTCACAGCTTTCAATACTCAATACTCAATATGCAATCTTCAAATCTCTATCCACAAACATCAATTCTCATGACTCAACCCTCAACACTCAGTCCCCAATCCTCAATCTTCAATCCTCAATCCTCAATCCTCAATCCTCAATCCTCAATCTTCAATCCTCAATACTCAATCTTCAATCCTCAATCCTCAGCCCACAAACCTCAATTCTGAATCCTCAATCCTGAATCCTCAACCTTCAGCCCTCAGTCCACTACAATCAGTTGTCAATCCTCAATCCTCAATAGAATATCCTCAATTCACAGTTTTCAAAACTCAATACTCAATCTGCAATCTTCAAACCTCTATCCACAAACATCAATTCTCATCACTCAACCCTCAACACTCAGTCCCCAATGTTCAATCTTCAATCCTCAATTCTCAATCTTCAATCCTCAATACTGAATCTTCAATCCTCAATGCTCAATCCTCAATCCTCAATCCTCAATCCTGAATCTTCAATCCTCAGTCCCCAATCCTCAATTTTCAATCCTCAATCCTCAATACTCAATCCTCAATCCTCAATCCTCAGTATTCAGTTCTCAAACCTCATTCTTCAATCCTCAATCCCCAATCCTCAATCCTCAATCCTGAATCCTCAGTACTCAACCATCAATCCTCAATTCTCAATACTCAATAGAATATCCTGAATTATCAGGATTCAATACTCAAACCTCAATCCTCAATCCTCAATCCTCAATATTCAACACACAACCCTCAACCATCAATCCTCAATACTCAAACATCAATACTCAATTCCCAATACTCAATAGAATATCCTGAATTCTCATGTTTCAATACTCAATCCACAATATTCAATAATCAAATCTCAATCCTCAAACATCAATACTCAACACTCAATCCTCAACACTCAGTCCTCTCTCTTCAATCCTCCATCCTCAATCCTCAATCCTCAAGCGTCAATCCTCAATCCTCAATCCTCAACCCTCAACCCTCAGTCCTCAAACCTCAATCCCGAATCCTCAATCCTGAATTCTCAATCTTCAGCCCTCAGTCCTCAACAATCAATTGTCAATCCTCAATCCTCAATACTCAATCCTCAATCCTCAATCCTCAGTATTCAGTCCTCAAACCTCAATCCTCAATCCTCAATCCCCAATCCTCAATCCTCAATCCTGAATCCTCAATACTCAACCATCAATACTCAATTCTCAATACTCAATAGAATATCCTGAATTATCAGGATTCAATACTCAAACCTCAATCCTCAACCCTCAGCCCTCATCCTCCATCCTCAATCCTCAATCCTCAATCCTCAACCTTCAACCCTCAATACTCAATCTTCAATCCTGAATCCTGAATCCTCAATCTTCAATCCTCAATCCTCAGTCATCAATACTCAATCTTCAATACTCAATCCTCAATCCTCAATCCTCAATCCTCAATCCTCAATCCTCAATCCTCATTCCTCAAACCTCTATCCTCAGCCCTCAGTCCTCATTCTCAATTCTCAATTCTCAATCCTCAATCCTCAATCCACAATCTTCAATCCTCAATAATCAATCTCCAATCCTAGATCCTCAATCCCCAATCGTCAATCCTTAATCCTCTATCTTCAATCCTCAATCCCCAGTCCTCAATCCTCAATCCTCAATCCTCAATCTTCAATCCTCAATCCACAATCCTCAATCCTCAATGCTCAGTCTTCAATCCTCAATACTCAATATTCAATCCTCAATCCTCAGTCCACAAACCTCAATTCTGAATCCTCAATCCTGAATCCTCAACCTTCAGCCCTCAGTCCACAACAATCAGTTGTCAATCCTTAATCTTCAATAGAATATCCTCAATTCACAGTTTTCAATACTCAATACTCAATCTGCAATCTTCAAATCTCTATCCACAAACATCAATTCTCATCACTCAACCCTCAACACTCAGTCCTCAATCATCAATCCTCAATCCTCAATCCTCAATCCTCAATCCACAGTCATCAATACCCAATCCTCAGTCTTCAATCCTCAATCCTCAATCCTCAATTCTCAATCCTCAATTCTCAAACCTCAGACCTCAAATATCAATATTCAACCCTCAGTCCTCGTCACCAATCCACAACCCTGAACCATGAATCCTTAATCTTCAATCATCAACATTCAATCCTCAATTCACAATCCCCAATCCTCAATCTTGAATCCTCAATCCTCAATCCGCAATCCTCAATCCTCAACCTTCAATCCTCAATACTCAATCTTCAATCCTCAATCCTCAATCCTCAATCCTCAATCGACAATCCTCAATCCCCAATCTTCAGTCCCCAATACTCAATCTCCAATCCTCAATTCTCAGTCCTCAAACCTCAATCCTGAATCCTAAATCCTGAGTCCTCAATCTTCAGCCCTCAGTCCTCAACAATCAGTTGTCAATCCTCAATCCTCAATAGAATATCCTCAATTCACAGTTTTCAATACTCAATACTCAATCTGCAATCTCCAAACCTCTATCCACAAACATCAACTCTCATCACTCAACCCTCAACACTCAGTCCTCAACCCTCAATCCTCAATCCTCAATCCTCAAGCCTCAATCCTCAATCGTCAATCCTCAGTCCTCAAACATCAATCCAGAACCCTCAATCCTGAATCCTCAATCTTCAGACCTCAGACCTCAACAATCAGTTGTCAATCCTCAATCCTCAATAGAATATCCTCAATTCACAGTTTTCAATACTCAATACTCAATCTGCAATCTCCAAACCTCTATACACAAACATCAACTCTCATCACTCAACCCTCAACACTCAGTCCTCAACCCTCAATCCTCAATCCTCAATCCTCAAGCCTCAATCCTCAATCGTCAATCCTCAGTCCTCAAACCTCAATCCAGAACCCTCAATCCTGAATCCTCAATCTTCAGACCTCAGTCCTCAACAATCAGTTGTCAATCCTCAATCCTCAATAGAATATCATCAATTCACAGCTTTCAATACTCAATACTCAATCAGCAATCTTCAAATCTCTATCCACAAACATCAATTCTCATGACTCAACCCTCAACACTCAGTCCCCAATCCTCAATCTTCAATCCTCAATCCTCAATCCTCAATCCTCAATCCTCAATCTTCAATCCTCAATACTCAATCTTCAATCCTCAACATCCAATCCTCAATACTCAGTCTTCAATCCTCAATCTTCAACCCTCAATCCTCAATCCTCATTCTTCAATCCTCAATACCCAATCCTCAATCTTCAATCCTCAATCCTCAATCCTCAATTCTCAATCCTCAATCCTCAATCCTCAGACCTCAAACAGCAATACTCAACCCTCAGTCCTCGTCCTCAATCCAAAACCATCAACACTCAATCCTCAATCTTCAATCATCAATATTCAATCTTCAGTCCTCAGTCCTCAATCCTCAATCCTCAATCCTCAATCCTCAATGTTCAATCGCGCAATACCCAATCCTCAATCTTCAATCCTCAATTCTCAATCCTCAATCCTCAATCCTCAAGCCTCAAACCTCAATCCTCAGTCCTCAAACCTCAAACTTGAATCCTCAAACCTGAATCCTCAATCCTCAGACCACAGTCCTCAACAATCAGTTGTCAATTCTCAATCCTCAATAGAATATCATCAATTCACAGTTTTCAATTCTCAATACTCAATCTGCAATCTTCAAATCTCTATCCACAAACATCAATTCTCATCATTCAACCCTCAACACTCAGTCCCCAATCTTCAATCTTCAATCCTCAATCCTCAATCCCCAATCCTCGATCCTCAACTTTCAACCCTCAATACTCAATCTTCAATCCTCAATCCTCAGTCCTCAAACCTCAATTCTGAATCCTCAACCCTGAGTCCTCAATCTTCAGCCCTCAGTCCACAACAATCAGTAGTCAATCCTCAATCCTCAATAGAATATCCTCAATTCACAGTTTTCAATACTCAATCCCCATTCTTCAATCTTCAAATCTCAATCAACAAAGATCAATTCTCATCTCTCAACACTCAGCACTCAGTCCTCAATCTTCAATCCTCAATCCTCAATCCTCAATCCTCAAGCGTCAATCCACAATCCTCAATCGTCAACCCTCAACCCTCAGTCCTCAAAAATCAATCCCGAATCCTCAATCCTGAATCCTCAATCTTCAGCCCTCGGTCCTCAACAATCAATTGTCAATCCTCAATTCTCAATAGAATATCCTCAATTCACAGCTTTCAATACTCAATCCCCATTCTTCAATCTTCAAATCTCAATCCACAAACATCAATTCTCATCTCTCAACCCTCAACACTCAGTCCTCAATTTCAATCCTCAATCCTCAATCCTCAAACTTCAATCCTCAATGCTCAATCTTCAATCCACAATCCTCAATTCACAATCCTCAATGCTCAATCCTCAATCGTCAATCCTCAATCCTCAGTCCTCAATCTTCAATCCTCAATGCTCAATCCTCAATCCTCAATCCTCAGTCCTCAATCCTCAATCCTCAGTCCTCAATCCTCAATCTTCAATCATCAATACTCAATCTTCAATGCTCCATCCTCAATCCTCAACCCTCAACCCTCAATCATCAATATTCAGCGCACAACCCTCAACCATCAATCCTCAATACTCAACCATCAATCCTCAATTCTCAATACTCAATAGAATATCCTGAATTCTAATGGTTCAATACTCAATACACAATATTCAATAATCAAATCTCAATCCTCAAACATCAATACTCAACACTCAATCCTCAACACTCAGTCCTCTCTCTTCAATCCTCCATCCTCAATCCTCAATCCTCAAGCGTCAATCCTCAATCTTCAATCCTCAATGCTCAATCTGCAATACTCAATCCTCAGTCCTCACTCCTCAATCCTCATACTTCGATCTTCAATGCCGAATCCTCAATCATCAATCCTCAATCCTCAATCCTCAATTCTCAATCCTCAATCCTCAACCCTCAGACTTCAAACATCAATACTCAACCCTCAGTCCTCGTCCTCAATTCACAACCCTCAGTCCTCAATCCTCAATCGTCAATCATTAATATTCAATCTTCAATCCTCAATCCTCAATCCTCAATCCTCAACCCTCAATCCTCAATATTCAATCCTCAATACCCAATCCTCAGTCTTCAATCCTCAATCCTCAATCCTCAATCCTCAATCCTCAATCCTCAGTCCTGAAACCTCAATCCTGAATCCTCAAGCCTGAATCCTCAATCCTCAGCCCTGGGTCCGCAACGATCAGTTGTCAATCCTCAATCCTGAATAGAATATACTCAATTCACAGTTTTCAATACTCAATACTCAATCTGCAATATTCAGATCTCTATCACAAACATCAATTCTCATCACTCAACCCTCAATACTCATTCCTCAATCCTCAATCTTCAATCCTCAATCCTCAATCGTCAATCCTCAAACTTAATCTTCAATCCTCAGTACTCAATCTTCAATCCTCAATCCTCAATCCTCAATCCTCAATCCTCAATCTTCAATCCTCAATACTCAATCTTCAACCCTCAATCCTCAACACTCAATCCTCAGTCCTCAAACCTCAATCTCGAATCCACAATCCTGAATCCTCAATCTTCAACCCTCAGTCCTCAACAATCAATTGTCAATCCTCAATCCTCAATAGAATATCCTCAACTCACAGTTTTCAATGCTCAATCCCCATTCTTCAATCTTCAAATCTCAATCCACAAACATCAACCCTCATCTCTCAACACTCAACACTCAGTCCTCAATCTTCAATCCTCAATCCTCAAACTTCAATCCTCAATACTCAATCTTCAATCCTCAATCCTCAATCCCCAATCCTCAACCGTCAATCCTCAATGCTCAATCTTCAATCCTCAATCCTCAATCCTCAATCCTCAATCCTCATTCTTCAATCCTCAATACCCAATCCTCAATCTTCAATCCTCAATCCTCAATCCTCAATTCTCAACACTCAATCCTCAGTCCTCAGTCCTCATACCTCAGTCCTCAACCCTCAGCCCTCATCCTCAATCCTCAATCCGCA
This sequence comes from Calliopsis andreniformis, assembly GCF_051401765.1. NCBI lineage: Eukaryota > Metazoa > Arthropoda > Insecta > Hymenoptera > Andrenidae > Calliopsis > Calliopsis andreniformis. The sequence goes on from NW_027480446.1 coordinate 5,922,165, forward strand.
ATCCTCAATCCTCAATCCTCAATGCTCAATCCTCAATCTTCAATCCTCAGTCCTCAATCCTCAATCCTCAATCCTCAATCCTCAATCTTCAATGCTCAACCCTCAATCCTCAATCCTCAACCCTCAATCATCAATATTCAGCGCACAACCCTCAACCATCAATCCTCAATACTCAACCATCAATCCTCAATTCTCAATACTCAATAGAATATCCTGAATTCTAATGGTTCAATACTCAATACACAATATTCAATAATCAAATCTCAATCATCAAACATCAATACTCAACACTCAATCCTCAACACTCAGTCCTCTCTCTTCAATCCTCCATCCTCAATCCTCAATCCTCAAGCGTCAATCCTCAATCTTCAATCCTCAATGCTCAATCTGCAATACTCAATCCTCAGTCCTCACTCCTCAATCCTCATACTTCAATACTCAATGCCGAATCCTCAATCATCAATCCTCAATCCTCAATCCTCAATTCTCAATCCTCAATCCTCAACCCTCAGACTTCAAACATCAATACTCAACCCTCAGTCCTCGTCCTCAATTCACAACCCTCAGTCCTCAATCCTCAATCGTCAATCATTAATATTCAATCTTCAATCCTCAATCCTCAATCCTCAATCCTCCACCCTCAATCCTCAATATTCAATCCTCAATACCCAATCCTCAGTCTTCAATCCTCAATCCTCAATCCTCAATCCTCAATCCTCAATCCTCAGTCCTGAAACCTCAATCCTGAATCCTCAAGCCTGAATCCTCAATCTTCAGCCCTGGGTCCGCAACGATCAGTTGTCAATCCTCAATCCTGAATAGAATATCCTCAATTCACAGTTTTCAATACTCAATACTCAATCTGCAATATTCAGATCTCTATCACAAACATCAATTCTCATCACTCAACCCTCAATACTCGTTCCTCAATCCTCAATCTTCAATCCTCAATCCTCAATCGTCAATCCTCAAACTTAATCTTCAATCCTCAGTACTCAATCTTCAATCCTCAATCCTCAATCCTCAATCCTCAATCCTCAATCTTCAATCCTCAATACTCAATCTTCAACCCTCAATCCTCAACACTCAATCCTCAGTCCTCAAACCTCAATCTCGAATCCACAATCCTGAATCCTCAATCTTCAGCCCTCAGTCCTCAACAATCAATTGTCAATCCTCAATCCTCAATAGAATATCCTCAATTCACAGTTTTCAATGCTCAATCCCCATTCTTCAATCTTCAAATCTCAATCCACAAACATCAACCCTCATCTCTCAACACTCAACACTCAGTCCTCAATCTTCAATCCTCAATCCTCAAACTTCAATCCTCAATACTCAATCTTCAATCCTCAATCCTCAATCCCCAATCGTCAACCTTCAATCCACAATCCTCAATTCACAATCCTCAATGCTCAATCCTCAATCGTCAATCCTCAATCCTCAGTCCTCAATCTTCAATCCTCAATGCTCAATCCTCAATCCTCAATCCTCAGTCCTCAATCCTCAATCCTCAGTCCTCAATCCTCAATCTTCAATCATCAATACTCAATCTTCAATGCTCAATCCTCAATCCTCAATCCTCAACCCTCAATCATCAATATTCAGCGCACAACCCTCAACCATCAATCCTCAATACTCAATCATCAATCCTCAATTCTCAATACTCAATAGAATATCCTGAATTCTAATGGTTCAATACTCAATACACAATATTCAATAATCAAATCTCAATCCTCAAACATCAATACTCAACACTCAATCCTCAACACTCAGTCCTCTCTCTTCAATCCTCCATCCTCAATCCTCAATCCTCAAGCGTCAATCCTCAATCTTCAATCCTCAATGCTCAATCTGCAATACTCAATCCTCAGTCCTCACTCCTCAATCCTCATACTTCAATCCTCAATGCCGAATCCTCAATCATCAGTCCTCAATCCTCAATCCTCAATTCTCAATCCTCAATCCTCAACCCTCAGACTTCAAACATCAATACTCAACCCTCAGTCCTCGTCCTCAATTCACAACCCTCAGTCCTCAATCCTCAATCGTCAATCATTAATATTCAATCTTCAATCCTCAATCCTCAATCCTCAATCCTCAACCCTCAATCCTCAATATTCAATCCTCAATACCCAATCCTCAGTCTTCAATCCTCAATCCTCAATCCCCAATCCTCAACCTTCAATCCTCAATGCTCAATCTTCAATCCTCAATCCTCAATCCTCAATCCTCAATCCTCATTCTTCAATCCTCAATACCCAATCCTCAATCTTCAATCCTCAATCTTCAATCCTCAATTCTCAACACTCAATCCTCAGTCCTCAGTCCTCATACCTCAGTCCTCAACCCTCAGCCCTCATCCTCAATCCTCAATCCGCAATCCTCAATCCTCAATCTTCAATCCTCAATACTCAATCTTCAATCCTCAATCCTCAGTCCTCAATCTTCAATCCTCAATGCTCAATCCTCAATCTTCAATCCTCAGTCCTCAATCCTCAATCCTCAATCCTCAATCCTCAATCTTCAATCATCAATACTCAATCCTCAATCCTCAATCCTCAATCCTCAGTCCTCAAACCTCAATCCTGAATCCTCAACCCTGAATCCTCAATCTTCAGCCCTGAGTCCGCAACAATCAGTTGTCAATGCTCGATCCTCAATAGAATATCCTCAATTCACAGTCTTCAATACTCAATACTCAATCTGCAATCATCAGATCTCTATCCACAAACATCAATTCTCATCACTCAACCCTCAATACTCAGTCCCCAATCCTCAATCTTGAATCCTCAATCCTCAATCCTCAATCCTCAATCTTAATCTTCGATCCTCAATACTCAATCTTCAATCCTCAATCCTCAATCCTCAATCCTCAATCCTCAATCCTCAATCCTCAATCTTCAATCCTCAATACTCACTCTGCAATCTTCAATCCTCAATCCTCAATCCTCAATCCTCATTCTTCAATCCTCAATACCCAATCCTCAATCTTCAATCGTCAATCCTCAATCCTCAATTCTCAATCCTCAATTCTCAATCCTCAGACCTCAAACATCAATATTCAGCCCACAGTCCTCGTCCTCAATCCACAACCCTCAATCCTCAATGTTCAATATTCAATCATCAATATTCAATCTTTAATCCTCAATCCTGAATCCTCAGTCCTCAATCCTCAATCCTCAATCTTCAATCCTCAATCCTCAATCCTCGATCCTCAATCCTCAATCTTGAATCATCAACACTCAGACTTTTATACTCAATCCTCAATCCTCAATCCTCAATACTCATTCTTCAATCCTCAATACCCAATCCTCAATCTTCAATCCACAATCCTCAATCCTCAATTCTCAATCCTCAATCCTCAGACCTCAGACATCAATACTCAACCCTCAGTCCTCGTCCTCAATCCACAACCATCAATCCTCAATCCTCAATCTCAATCATCGATATTCAATCCTCAGTCCTCGAACCTCAATCCTGAATCTTCAATCCTCAATCCTCAATCCTCAATCCTCATTCCTCAATCCTCAGACTTCAAACATCAATACTCAACCCTCAGTCCTCGACCTCAATTCACAACCCTCAGTCCTCAATCCTCAATCCTCAATCCTCAATCCTGAATCTTCAATCCTCAGTCCTCAATCCTCAGTCCACAATCCTCAATCCTCAATCCTCAATCCACAGTCCTCATCCTTCAATCCTCAATACTCAATCTTCAATGCTCATTCCTCAATCCTCAATCCTCAATCCTCAATCTTCAATCCTCAATGCTCAATCCTCAGTCCTCAATCCTCAGTCCTCAACCCTCAATCCTCAATTCTCAATCCTCAACCTTCGATCATCAATACTCAATCTTCAATCCTCAATCCTCAATCCTCAATCCTCAATCCTCAATCCTCAATCCTCAATCTTCAATCCTTAATCCTCAGTCATCAATACTCAATCTTCAATACTCAATCCTCAATCCTCAATCCTCAATCCTCAACCCTCAATCCTCAATTCTCAATCCTCAATCTTCGATCATCAATACTCAATCTTCAATCCTCAATCCTCAATCCTCAATCCTCAATCCTCAATCCTCAATATTCAACGCACAACCCTCAACCATCAATCCTCAATACTCAAACATCAATCCTCAATTCTCAATACTCAATAGAATATCCTGAATTCTCATGGTTCAGTACTCAATCCACAATATTCTATAATCAAATCTCAATCCTCAAACATCAATACTCAACACTCAATCCTCAACACTCAGTCCTCTCTCTTCAATCCTCCATCCTCAATCCTCAATCCTCAAGCGTCAACCCTCAATCCTCAATCCTCAACCCTCAATCCTCATTCTTCAATCATCAATTCCCAATCCTCAATCTTCAATCCTCGATCCTCAACCCACAATCCTCAATCTTCTATCCACAATCCCCAATCATCAATCCTCAGTCCCAAATGCTCAATCTTCAATACTCAATCCTCAATACTCAATCTTCAATCTACAATCCTCAATCCTCAATACTCAATCCTCATTCTACAATCCTCAACACCCAATCCTCAATCTTCAATCCTCATTCTTCAATCCTCAATACCCAATCCTCAATCTTCAATCCTCAATCCTCAATCCTCAATTCTCAATCCTCAATTCTCAATCCTCAGACCTCAAACATCAATCCTGAGTCCCAAATGCTCAATCTTCAACACTCATTCCTCAATACTCAATCTTCAATCCTCAAACCTCAATCCTCAATACTCAATCCTCATTCTTCAATCCTCAACCCCCAATCCTCAATCTTCAATCCTCAATCCTCAATCCTCAATTCTCAATCCTCAATCCTGAATCCTCAGACCTCAATCGTCAATACTCAACCCTCAGTCCTCGTCCTCAATCCACAACCCTCAATCCCCAATCCTCAATCCTTAATCCTGAAACCCCAATCCTCAATCTTCAATCCTCAATGCTCAATCTGCAATACTCAATCCTCAGTCCTCACTCCTCAATCTCATACTTCAATCCTCAATGCCGAATTCTCAATCATCAATCCTCAATCCTCAATCCTCAATTCTCAATCCTCAATCCTCAATCCTCAGACTTCAAACATCAATACTCAACCCTCAGTCCTCGTCCTCAATTCACAACCCTCAGTCCTCAATCCTCAATTTTCAATCGTTAATATTCAATCTTCAATCCTCAATACTCAATCCTCAATCCTGAACCCGCAATCCTCAACGTTTAATCCTCAATACCCGATCCTCAGTCTTCAATCCTCAATCCTCAATACTCAATCCTCAATCCTCAGTCCTCAAACCTCAATCCTGAATCCTCAACCCTGAATCCTCAATCTTCAGCCCTGAGTCCTCAACAATCAGTTGGCAATTCTCAATCCTCAATAGAATATCATCAATTCACAGTCCTCAATACTCAATACTCAGTCTGCAATCTTCAAATGTCTATCCACAAACATCAATTCTCATCATTCAGCCCTCAACACTCAGTCCCCAATCCTCCATCTTCAGTCCTCAATCCTCAATCCACAGTCCTCATTCCTCAATCCTCGATACTCAACCTTCAATCCTCAATTCTCAATCCTCAATCCTCAATCCTCAATCGTCAGGCTTCAATCCTCAATACTCAGTCTTCAATCCTCAATCCTCAATCCTCGTTCCTCAATCCTCATTCTTCAATCCTCAATACCCAATCCTCAATCTTCAATGCTCAATCCTCAAACCTCAATTCTCAACCGTCAATCCTCAGTCCTCAGTCCTCAAACCTCAATCCTCAACCCTCAGCCCTCAACCTCAATCCTCAATCCTCAATCTTCAATCCTCAATCCTCAGTCATCGTTACTCAATCTTCAATACTCAATCCTCAATCCTCAATCCTCAATCCTCAAGCCTCAATCCTCAATCCTCATTCCTCAAGTCTCTATCCTCAACCCTCAGTCCTCATTCTCAATTCTCAATTCTCAATCCTCAATCCTCAATCCTCAATCTTCAATCCTCAATAATCAATCTCCAATCCTAGATCCTCAATTCCCAATCGTCAATCCTTAATCCTCAATCTTCAACCCTCAACCCTCAGTCCTCAAACCTCAATCCCGAATCCTCAATCCTGAATTCTCAATCTTCAGCCCTCAGTCCTCAACAATCAATTGTCAATCCTCAATCCTCAATAGAATATCCTCGATTCACAGTTTTCAATACTCAATCCCCATTGTTCAATCTTCAAATCTCAATCCACAAACATCAGTTCTCATCTATCAACCCTCAACACTCTGTCCTCAATCTTCAATCCTCAATACTCAAACTTCAATCCCCAATACTCAATCTTCAATTCTCAATCCTCAATTCTCAATCCTCAATGCTCACTCCTCAATCGTCAATCCTCAATCCTCAATCCCCAATCCTCAATCTTCAATCCTCAATCCTCAATACTCAATCTTCGATCCTCAATACTCAATCTTCAATCCTCAATCCTCAATCCTCAATCCTCAATCCTGAATCCCCAATCCTCAATCTTCAATCCTCAATGCTCAATCTGCAATGCTCAATCCTCAGTCCTCACTCCTCAATCCTCATACTTCAATCCTCAATGCCGAATCCTCAATCATCAATCCTCAATCCTCAATCCTCAATTCTCAATCCTCAATCCTCAATCCTCAGACTTCAAACATCAATACTCAACCCTCAGTCCTCGTTCTCAATTCACAACCCTCAGTCCTCAATCCTCAATTTTCAATCATTAATATTCAATCTTCAATCCTCAATCCTCAATCCTCAATCCTCAACCCTCAATCCTCAATGTTCAATCCTCAATACCCAATCCTCAGTCTGCAATCCTCAATCCTCAATCCTCAATCCTCAATCATCAATCCTCAATCCTCAGTCCTCAAACCTCAATCCTGAATCCTCAATCCTGAATCCTCAATCCTGAATTCTCAATCTTCAGACCTCAGTCCTCAACAATCAGTGGGCAATTCTCAATCCTCAATAGAATATCATCAATTCACAGTCCTCAATACTCAATACTCAATCTGCAATCTTCAAATGTCTATCCACAAACATCAATTCTCATCATTCAGCCCTCAACACTCAGTCCCCAATCCTCCATCTTCAGTCCTCAATCCTCAATCCTCAATCCACAGTCCTCATTCTTCAATCCTCGATACTCAATCTTCAATCCTCAATCCTCAATCCTCAATCCTCAATCCTCAATCGTCAGGCTTCAATCCTCAATACTCAATCTTCAATCCTCAATCCTCAATCCTCGTTCCTCAATCCTCATTCTTCAATCCTCAATACCCAATCCTCAATCTTCAATGCTAAATCCTCAAACCTCAATTCTCAACCGTCAATCCTCAGTCCTCAGTCCTCAAACCTCAATCCTCAACCCTCAGCCCTCATCCTCAATCCTCAATCCTCAAGCCTCAATCCTCAATCTTCAATACTCGATACTCAATCTTCAATCCTCAATCCTCAGTCCACAAACCTCAATTCTGAATCCTCAATCCTGTACCCTCAACGTTCAGCCCTCAGTCCTCAACAATCAGTTGTCAATCCTCAATCCTCAATAGAATATCCTCAATTCACAGTTTTCAATACCCAATACTCAATCTGCAATCTTCAAATCTCTATCCACAAACATCAATTCTCATCACTCAACCCTCAACACTCAGTCCTCAATGTTCAATCTTCAATCCTCAATTCTCAATTTTAAATCCTCAATACTGAATCTTCAATCCTCAATCCTCAATCCTCAATCCTCAATCCTCAATCCTGAATCTTCAATCCTCAGTCCCCAATCCTCAATTTTCAATCCTCAATCCTCAATCCACAATCCTCAATCCTCAATCCTCACTATTCAGTCCTCAAACCTCAATCCTCAATATTCAATCCTCAATCCCCAATCCTCAATCCCCAATCCTGTATCCTCAATACTCAACCATCAATCCTCAATTCTCAATACTCAATAGAATATCCTGAATTATCAGGATTCAATACTCAAACCTCAATCCTCAACCCTCAGCCCTCATCCTCCATCCTCAATCCTCAATCCTCAATCCTCAACCTTCAACCCTCAATACACAATCTTCAATCCTCAATCCTCAATCCTCAATCTTCAATCCTCAATCCTCAGACATCAATACTCAATCTTCAATACTCAATCCTCAATCCTCAATCCTCAATCCTCAATCCTCAATCCTCAATCCTCAATCCTGATTCCTCAAACCTCTATCCTCAACCCTCAGTCCTCATTCTCAATTCTCAATTCTCAATCCTCAATCCTCAATCCTCAATCTTCAATCCTCAATAATGAATCTCCAATCCTAGATAATCAATCCCCAATCGTCATTCCTTAATCCTCAATCTTCAATCCTCAATCCGCAGTCCTCAATCTTCAATCCTCAATGCTCCATCCTCAATCCTCAATCCTCAATCCTCAGTCCTCAATCTTCAATCCTCAATGCTCAATCCTCAATCCTCAATCCTCAGTCCTCAACCCTCAATCCTCAATTCTCAATCCTCAATCTTCGATCATCAATACTCAATCTTCAATCCTCAATCCTCAATCCTCAATCCTCAATCCTCAATCCTCAATATTCATCGCACAACCCTCAACCATCAATCCTCAATACTCAAACATCAATCCTCAATTCTCAATACTCAATAGAATATCCTGAATTCTCATGGTTCAGTACACAATCCACAATATTCTATAATCAAATCTCAATCCTCAAACATCAATACTCAACACTCAATCCTCAACACTCAGTCCTCTCTCTTCAATCCTCCATCCTCAATCCTCAATCCTCAAGCGTCAATCCTCAATCCTCAATCCCCAATTCTCAATCCTCAATTCTCAATCCTCAATGCTCAATCCTCAATCGTCAATCCTCAATCCCCAATCCTCAATCTTCAATCCTCAATCCTCAATCCTCAATCTTCGATCCTCAATACTCAATCATCAATCCTCAATCCTCAATCCTCAATCCTCAATCCTGAATCCCCAATCCTCAATCTTCAATCCTCAATGCTCAATCTGCGATACTCAAACCTCAGTCCTCACTCCTCAATCCTCATACTTCAATCCTCAATGCCGAATCCTCAATCATCAATCCTCAATCCTCAATCCTCAATTCTCAATCCTCAATCCTCAATCCTCAGACTTTAAACATCAATACTCAACCCTCAGTCCTCGTCCTCAATTCACAACCCTCAGTCCTCAATCCTCAATTTTCAATCATTAATATTCAATCTTCAATCCTCAATCCTCAATCCTCAATCCTCAACCCTCAATCCTCAATGTTCAATCCTCAATACCCAATCCTCAGTCTTCAATCCTCAATCCTCAATCCTCAATCCTCAGTCCTCAATCCTCAGTCCTCAAACCTCAATCCTGAATCCTCAACCCTGAATCCTCAATCTTCAGCCCTGAGTCCGCAACAATCAGTTGTCAATACTCAATCCTCAATAGAATATCCTCAATTCACAGTTTTCAATACTCAATACTCAATCTGCAATCTTCAAATCTCTATCCACAAACATCAATTCTCATCACTCAACCCTCAACACTCAGTCCTCAATGTTCAATCTTCAATCCTCAATTCTCAATCTTCAATCCGCAATACTGAATCTTCAATCCTCAATCCTCAATCCTCAATCCTCAATCCTGAATCTTCAATCCTCAGTCCCCAATCCTCAATTTTCAATCCTCGATCCTCAATACTCAATCCTCAATCCTCAATCCTCAGTATTCAGTCCTCAAACCTCAATCCTCAATCCTCAATCCCGAATCCTCAATCCTCAATACTCAACCATCAATCCTCAATTCTCAATACTCAATAGAATATCCTGAATTATCGGGATTCAATACTCAAACCTCAATCCTCAACCCTCAGCCCTCATCCTCCATCCTCAATCCTCAATCCCCAATCCTCAATCTTCAACCCTCAATACTCAATCTTCAATCCTCAATCCTCAATCCTCAATCCTCAATGCTCAATCCTCAGTCATCAATACCCAATCCCCAGTCTTCAATCCTCAATCCTCAATCCTCAATTCTCAATCCTCAATTCTCAAACCTCAGACCTCAAATATCAATATTCAACCCTCAGTCCTCGTCCTCAATCCACAACCCTGAATCCTCGATCCTCAATCTTCAATCATCAACATTCAATCTTCAATTCTCAATCCCCAATCCTCAATCTTCAATCCTCAATCCTCAATCCGCAATCCTCAATCCTCAACCTTCAATTCTCAATACTCAATCTTCAATCCTCAATCCTCAATCCTCAATCCTCAATCCTCAATCCTCAATGTTCAATCCGCAATACCCAATCCTCAATCCTCAATCCTCAATCATCAATCCTCAATCCTCAGTCCTCAAACCTCAATCGTGAATCCTCAATCCTGAATCCTCAATCCTGAATCCTCAATCTTCAGACCTCAGTCCTCAACAATCAGTTGGCAATTCTCAATCCTCAATAGAATATCATCAATTCACAGTCCTCAATACTCAATACTCAATCTGCAATCTTCAAATGTCTATCCACAAACATCAATTCTCATCATTCAGCCCTCAACACTCAGTCCCCAATCCTCCATCTTCAGTCCTCAATCCTCAATCCTCAATCCACAGTCCTCATTCTTCAATCCTCGATACTCAATCTTCAATCCTCAATTCTCAATCCTCAATCCTCGATCCTCAATCGTCAGGCTTAAATCCTCAATAGTCAATCTTCAATCCTCAATCCTCAATCCTCGTTCCTCAATCCTCATTCTTCAATCCTCAATACCCAATCCTCAATCTTCGATGCTCAATCCTGAAACCTCAATTCTCAACCGTCAATCCTCAGTCCTCAGTCCTCAAACCTCAATCCTCAACCCTCAGCCCTCATCCTCAATCCTCAATCCTCAATCCTCAATCCTCAATCCTCAATCCTCAACCCTCAATCCTCAATGTTCAATCCTCAATACCCAATCCTCAGTCTTCAATCCTCAATCCTCAATCCTCAATCCTCAATCATCAATCCTCAATCCTCAGTCCTCAAACCTCAATCCTGAATCCTCAATCCTGAATCCTCAATCCTGAATCCTCAATCTTCAGACCTCAGTCCTCAACAATCAGTTGGCAATTCTCAATCCTCAATAGAATATCATCAATTCACAGTCCTCAATACTCAGTACTCAATCTGCAATCTTCAAATGTCTATCCACAAACATCAATTCTCATCATTCAGCCCTCAACACTCAGTCCCCAATCCTCCATCTTCAGTCCTCAATCCTCAATCCTCAATCCACAGTCCTCATTCTTCAATCCTCGATACTCAATCTTCAATCCTCAATCCTCAATCCTCAATCCTCAATCCTCAATCGTCAGGCTTCAATCCTCAATACTCAATCTTCAATCCTCAATCCTCAATCCTCAATCTTCAATCCTCAATCCTCAGACATCAATACTCAATCTTCAATACTCAATCCTCAATCCTCAATCCTCAATCCTCAATCCTCAATCCTCAATCCTCAATCCTCATTCCTCAAACCTCTATCCTCAACCCTCAGTCGTCATTCTCAATTCTCAATTCTCAATCCTCAATCCTCAATCCTCAATCTTCAATCCTCAATAATCAATCTCCAATCCTAGATCCTCAATCCCCAATCGTCAATCCTTAATCCTCAATCTTCAATCCTCAATCCGCAGTCCTCAATCTTCAATCCTCAATGCTCCATCCTCAATCCTCAATCCTCAATCCTCAGTCCTCAATCTTCAATCCTCAATGCTCAATCCTTAATCCTCAATCCTCAGTCCTCAACCCTCAATCCTCAATTCTCAATCCTCAATCTTCGATCATCAATACTCAATCTTCAATCCTCAATCCTCAATCCTCAATCCTCAATCCTCAATCCTCAATATTCAACGCACAACCCTCAACCATCAATCCTCAATACTCAAACATCAATCCTCAATTCTCAATACTCAATAGAATATCCTGAATTCTCATGGTTCAGTACACAATCCACAATATTCTATAATCAAATCTCAATCCTCAAACATCAATACTCAACACTCAATCCTCAACACTCAGTCCTCTCTCTTCAATCCTCCATCCTCAATCCTCAATCCTCAAGCGTCAATCCTCAATCCTCAATCCTCAATTCTCAATCCTCAATTCTCAATCCTCAATGCTCAATCCTCAATCGTCAATCCTCAATCCCCAATCCTCAATCTTCAATCCTCAATCCTCAATCCTCAATCTTCGATCCTCAATACTCAACCTTCAATCCTCAATCCTCAATCCTCAATCCTCAATCCTGCATCCCCAATCCTCAATCTTCAATCCTCAATATTCAATCTGCAATACTCAATCCTCAGTCCTCACTCCTCAATCCTCATACTTCAATCCTCAATGCCGAATACTCAATCATCAATCCTCAATCCTCAATCCTCAATTCTCAATCCTCAATCCTCAATCCTCAGACTTCAAACATCAATACTCAACCCTCAGTCCTCGTCCTCAGTTCACAACCCTCAGTCCTCAATCCTCAATTTTCAATCATTAATATTCAATCTTCAATCCTCAATACCCAATCCTCAATCTTCAATGCTCAATCCTCAAACCTCAATTCTCAACCGTCAATCCTCAGTCCTCAGTCCTCAAACCTCAATCCTCAAGCCTCAATCCTCAATCTTCAATCCTCAATCCTCAGTCCACAAACCTCAATTCTGAATCCTCAATCCTGTACCCTCAACGTTCAGCCCTCAGTCCTCAACAATCAGTTGTCAATCCTCAATCCTCCATAGAATATCCTCAATTCACAGTTTTCAATACTCAATACTCAATCTGCAATCTTCAAATCTCTATCCACAAACATCAATTCTCATCACTCAACCCTCAACACTCAGTCCTCAATGTTCAATCTTCAATCCTCAATTCTCAATCTTAAATCCTCAATACTGAATCTTCGATCCTCAATCCTCAATCCTCAATCCTCAATCCTCAATCCTGAATCTTCAATCCTCAGTCCCCAATCCTCAATTTTCAATCCTCAATCCTCAATCCACAATCCTCAATCCTCAATCCTCACTATTCAGTCCTCAAACCTCAACCCTCAATATTCAATCCTCAATCCCCAATCCTCAATCCTCAATCCTGTATCCTCAATACTCAACCATCAATCCTCAATTCTCAATACTCAATAGAATATCCTGAATTATCAGGATTCAATACTCAAACCTCAATCCTCAACCCGCAGCCCTCATACTCCATCCTCAATCCTCAATCCTCAATCCTCAACCTTCAACCCTCAATACTCAATCTTCAATCCTCAATCCTCAATCCTCAATCTTCAATCCTCAATCCTCAGTCATCAATACTCAATCTTCAATACTCAATCCTCAATCCTCAATCCTCAATCCTCAATCCTCAATCCTAAATCCTCAATCCTCATTCCTCAAACCTCTATCCTCAACCCTCAGTCCTCATTCTCAATTCTCAATTCTCAATCCTCAATCCTTAATCCTCAATCTTCAATCCTCAATCCGCAGTCCTCAATCTTCAATCCTCAATGCTCCATCCTCAATCCTCAATCCTCAATCCTCAGTCCTCAATCTTCAATCCTCAATGCTCAATCCTCAATCCTCAATCCTCAGTCCTCAACCCTCTATCTTCAATTCTCAATCCTCAATCTTCGATCATCAATACTCAATCTTCAATCCTCAATCCTCAATCCTCAATCCTCAATCCTCAATCCTCAATCCTCAATATTCAACGCACAACCCTCAACCATCAATCCTCAATACTCAAACATCAATCCTCAATTCTCAATACTCAATAGAATATCCTGAATTCTCATGGTTCAGTACTCAATCCACAATATTCTATAATCAAATCTCAATCCTCAAACATCAATACTCAACACTCAATCCTCAACACTCAGTCCTCTCTCTTCAATCCTCCATCCTCAATCCTCAATCCTCAAGCGTCAATCCTCAATCCTCAATCCTCAACCCTCAATCCTCATTCTTCAATCATCAATTCCCAATCCTCAATCTTCAATCCTCGATCCTCAACCCACAATCCTCAATCTTCTATCCACAATCCCCAATCACCAATCCTCAGTCCCAAATGCTCAATCTTCAATACTCAATCCTCAATACTCAGTCTTCAATCTTCAAACCTCAATCCTCAATACTCAATCCTCATTCTTCAATCCTCAACACCCAATCCTCAATCTTCAATCCTCATTCTTCAATCCTCAATACCCAATCCTCAATCTTCGATCCTCAATCCTCAATCCTCAATTCTCAATCTTCAATTCTCAATCCTCAGACCTCAAACATCAATATTCAACCCACAGTCCTCGTCCTCAATCCACAACCCACAATCCTCAATCTTCAATATTCAATCATCAATATTTAATCTTTAATCCTCAATACTCAACCCTCAGTCCTCAATCCTCAATCCTCAATCTTCAATCCTCAATCATCTATCCTCAATCCTCAATCCTCAATCTTCAATTCTCAATACTCAATTCTCAATCCTCAATGCTCAAACCTCAATCGTCAATCCTCAATCCCCAATCCTCAATCTTCAATCCTCAATCCTCAATCCTCAATCTTCGATCCTCAATACTCAATCTTCAATCCTCAATCCTCAATCCTCAATCCTCAATCCTGAAACCCCAATCCTCAATCTTCAATCCTCAATGCTCAATCTGCAATACTCAATCCTCAGTCCTCACTCCTCAATCTCATACTTCAATCCTCTATGCCGAATTCTCAATCATCAATCCTCGATCCTCAATCCTCAATTCTCAATCCTCAATCCTCAATCCTCCGACTTCAAACATCAATACTCAACCCTCAGTCCTCGTCCTCAATTCACAACCCTCAGTCCTCAATCCTCAATTTTCAATCATTAATATTCAATCTTCAAACCTCAATCCTCAATCCTCAATACTGAGCCCTCAATCCTCAACGCTCAATCCTCAATACCCGATCCTCAGTCTTCAATCCTCAATCCTCAATCCTCAACCTTCAATCCTCAATACTCAATCTTCAATCCTCAATCCTCAATCCTCAATCCTCAATCCGCAATCCTCAATCCTCAATCTTCAATCCTCAATACTCAATCTGCAATCTTCAGTACTGAATCCTCAATCCTCAAACCTCATTCTTCAATCCTCAATACCCAATCCTCAATCTTCAATCGTCAATCCTCAATCCTCAATCCTCAATCCTCAACCCTCAATCCTCAATGTTCAATCCTCAATACCCAATCCTCAGTCTTCAATCCTCAATCCTCAATCCTCAATCCTCAATCCTCAATCCTCAATCCTCAGTCCTGAAACCTCAATCCTGAATCCCCAACCCTGAATCCTCAATCTTCAGCCCTGGGTCCGCAACAACTAGTTGTCAATCCTCAATCCTCAATAGAATATCCTCAATTCACAGTTTTCAATACTCAATACTCAATCTGCAATATTCAGATCTCTGTCCACAAACATCAATTCTCATCACTCAACCCTCAATACTCAGTCCCCAAACCTCAATCTTCAATCCTCAATCCTCAATCCTCAATCCTCAATCTTAATCTTCAATCCTCAATACTCAATCTTCAATCCTCAATCCTCAATCCTCAATCCTCAAACCTCAATCTTCAATCCTCAATACTCAATCTTCAATCCTGAATCCTCAACCCTCAATCCTCAGTCCTCAAACCTCAATCTCGAATCCACAATCCTGAATCCTCAATCTTCAGCTCTCAGGCCTCAAAAATCAATTGTCAATCCACAATCCTCAATAGAATATCCTCAATTCACAGTTTTCAATACTCAAACCCCATTCTTCAATCTTCAAATCTCAATCCACAAACATCAATTCTCATCACTCAACCATCAACACTCAGTCCTCAATCTTCAATCCTCAATCCTCAATCCTCAATATTCAATCCTCAATACTCAATCCTCAATACTCAATCCTCAATTCTCAATACTCAATACACAATCCTCAATCGTCAATCCTCAATCCCCAATCCTCAATCTTCAATACTCAATCCTCAATAATCAACACACAACCCTCAGCCATCAATCCTCAATACTCAACTATCAATCCTCAATTCTCAATACTCAATAGAATATCCTGAATTCTCATGGTTCAATACTCGATCCACAAAATTCAATAATCAAATCTCAATCCTCAAACATCAATTCTCAACATTCAATCCTCAATACTTAGTCCTCTCTCTTCAATCCTCCATCCTCAATCCTCAATCCACAAGCGTCGAAACTCAATCCTCAATCCTCAACCCTCTATCCTCAGTCCACGAACCTCATTCCGGAATCCTCAATCCTGAATCCTCAACCTTCAGCCATCGGTCCTCAACTATCAATTGTCAATTCTCAATCCTCAATGGAATATCCTTAATTCACAGTTTTCGATACTCAATCCCCATTCTTCAATCTTCAAATCGCAATCCACTAACATCAATTCTCATCACTCAACCCTCAACACTCAGTCCTCAATCTTCAATGCTCAATCCTCAATCCTCAATTTTCAATCCTCAATACTCAATCTTCAATCCTCAATCCTCAATCCTCAATCCTCGATCCTCAATTCTCAGTCCTCAAACCTCATTCCTGAATCCTCAATGCTCAATCCTCAATCCTCAATCCTCAATCTTCAATTCTCAAACCTCAATCCTCAATCCTAAATCCTCAATCCTCAGTCCTCAAACGCCAATCCTGAATCCTCAATCCTGAATCCTCAATCTTCAGCCTTCAGTCCTCAGCAATCAGTTGTCAATCTTCAGTCCTCAATAGAATATCATCAACTCACAGTTTTCAATACTCAATACTCAATCTGCAATCTTCAAATCTCTATCCACAAACATCAATACTCATCACTCAACCCTCAACACTCAGCCTTCAATCCTCAATCCTCAATCCTCAATTCTCAATCCTCATTGTTCAATCCTCAATACCCAATCCTCAATCTTCAATCCTCAATCCTCAATCCTCAATCCTCAATCCTCAATGTTCAATCCGCAATACCCAATCCTCAATCTTCAATCCTCAATCCTCAATCCTCAATCCTCAATCCTCAATCCTCAATCTTCAATCCTCAATACTCAATCTTAAATCCTCAATCCTCAATCCTCAATCCTCAATCCTCATTCTTCACTCCTCAACACCCAATCCTCAATCTTCAATCCTAAATCCTCAATCCTCAATTCTCAATCCTCAATCCTCAATCTTCAATCATCAACATTCAATCTTCAATCCTCAATCCTCAATCCTCAATACACAATCCTCAATCCTCAATGTTCAATCCTCAATACCCAATCCTCAATCTTCAATCCTCAATTCTCAATCCTCAATCCTCAATCCTCAATCCTCAATCCTCAGTCCTCAAACCTCAATCCTGAATCCTCAATCCTGAATCCTCAATCTTCAGCCCTTAGTCCTCACCAATCAGTTGTGAATCCTCAATCCTCAATAGAATATCCTCAACTCACAGGTTTCAATCCTCAATACACAACCTGCAATCGCCAAATCTCTATCCACAAACATCAATACTCATCACTCAACCCTCAACACTCAGTCCCCAATCCTCAATATTCAAACCTCAATCCTTAATCCTCAATCCTCAATCCTCAATCTTCAATCCTCAATACTCAATCTTCAATCCTCAATCCTCAATCCTCAATTCTCAGTCCTCAATCCTCATTCTTCAATCCTCAATACCCAATTCTCAATCTTCAATCCTCAATCCTCAATCCTCAATTCTCAGCCCTCAATCCTCAGTCCTCAGTCCTCAAACCTCAATCCTCAAACCTCAGCCCTGATCCTCAATCCTCAATCCAAAATCCTCAATCCTCAATCCTCAATGTTCAATCCTCAATACTCAATCTTCAATCCTCAATCCTCAGTCCTCAAACCTCAATTCTGAATCCTCAATCCTGCATCCTCAATCTTCAGCCCTCAGTCCTCAACAATCAGTTGTCAATCCTCAATCCCCAATAGAAAATCCTCAACTCACAGTTTTCAATACTCAATACTCCACCTGCAATCTTCAAATCTCTATCTACAATCATCAATTCTCATCACTCAACCCTGAGCGCTCAGTCCTCAATGTTCAATGCTCAATTCTCAATTCTCAATCTTCAATCCTCAATACTGAATCTTCAATCCTCAATCCTCAATCCTCAATCCTCAATCCTCAATCCTCAATCCTCAGTAATCAATCCTCAATCTTCAATACTCAATCGTCAATCCTCAGTCCTCAATCCTCAATCCTCAATCCTCGTGCCTCAAGCCTCAATCCTCAGCCCTCATTCCTCATACTCAATTCTCAATTCTCAATCCTCAATCCTCAACGCTCAATCTTCAATCCTCAATAATCAATCTCCAATCCTAGATCCTCAATCCCCAATACTCAATCCTTAATCCTCAATCTTCTATCCTCAATCCCCAGTCCTCAATCTTCAATCCTCAATGCTTAATCCTCAATCCTCAATCCACAGCCCTCAATCCTCAATCCTCAATCCTCAAACCTCAATCCTCAATACTAAACCGTCAGTCCTCGTCCTCAATCCTCAACCCTCAATCCTCAATCCTCAATCTTCAATCCTCAATACTCAATATTCAATCCTCAATCCTCAATCCTCAATCCTCAATCTTCAATCCTCAATCCTCAATCCTCAATTCTCAACACTCAATCCTCAGTCCTCAGTCCTCATACCTCAATCCTCAACCCTGCGCCCTCATCCTCAATCGTCAATCCGCAATCCTCAATCCTCAATCTTCAATCCTCAATACTCAATCTTCAATCCTCAATACTCAATCCTCAATCCTCAATACTCAATCCTCATACTTCAATCCTCAGCACCCAATCCTCAATCTTCAATCCTCAATCCTCAATCCTCAATTCTCAATCCTCAATTCTCAATCCTCAGACCTCAAACATCAATATTCAACCCACAGTCCTCGTCCTCAATCCACAACCCTCAATCCTCAATCTTCAATATTCAATCATCAATATTTAATCTTTAATCCTCAATCCTCTATCCTCAGTCCTCAATCCTCAATCCTCAATCTTCAATCCTCAATACTCAATCCTCAATCCTCAATACTCAATCCTCATTCTTCAATCCTCAATACCCAATCCTCAATCTTCAATCCTCAATCCTCAATCCTCAATTCTCAATACACAATTCTCAATCCTCAGACCTCAAACATCAATATTCAACCCACAGTCCTCGTCCTCAATCCACAACCCTCAATCCTCAATCTTCAATATTCAATCATCAATATTTAATCTTTAATCCTCAAACCTCAATCCTCATTCCTCAGTCCTCAATCTTCAATCCTCAATGCACAATACTCAATCCTCAATCGTCAGTCCTCAACCCTCAATCCTCAATTCTCAATCCTCAATCTTCGATCATCAATGCTCAATCTTCAATCCTCAATCCTCAATCCTCAATCCTCAATCCTCAATCCTCAATATTCAACGCACAACCCTCAACCATCAATCCTCAATACTCAAACATCTATCCTCAATTCTCAATACTCAATAGAATATCCTGAATTCTCATGGTTCAGTACTCAATCCACAATATTCTATAATCAAATCTCAATCCTCAAACATCAATACTCAACACTCAATCCTCAACACTCAGTCCTCTCTCTTCAATCCTCCATCCTCAATCCTCAATCCTCAAGCGTCAATCCTCAATCCTCAATCCTCAACCCTCAACCTTCAGTCCTCAAACCTCAATCCCGAATCCTCAATCCTGAATTCTCAATCTTCAGCCCTCAGTCCTCAACAATCAATTGTCAATCCTCAATCCTCAATAGAATATCCTCAATTCACAGTTTTCAATACTCAATCCCCATTCTTCAATCTTCAAATCTCAATCCACAAACATCAGTTCTCATCTCTCAACCCTCAACACTCTGTCCTCAATCTTCAATCCGCAATCCTCAAACTTCAATCCCCAATACTCAATCTTCAATTCTCAATCCTCAATTCTCAATCCTCAATGCTCAATCCTCAATCGTCAATCCTCAATCCCCAATCCTCAATCTTCAATCCTCAATCCTCAATCCTCAATCTTCGATCCTCAATACTCAATCTTCAATCCTCAATCCTCAATCCTCAATCCTCAATCCTGAATCCCCAATCCTCAATCTTCAATCCTCAATGCTCAATCTGCAATACTCAATCCTCAGTCCTCACTCCTCAACCCTCATACTTCAATCCTCAATGCCGAATCCTCAATCATCAATCCTCAATCCTCAATCCTCAATTCTCAATCCTCAATCCTCAATCCTCAGACTTCAAACATCAATACTCAACCCTCAGTCCTCGTCCTCAATTCACAACCCTCAGTCCACAATCCTCAATTTTCAATCATTAATATTCAATCTTCAATCCTCAATCCTCAATCCTCAATCCTCAACCCTCAATCCTCAATGTTCAATCCTCAATACCCAATCCTCAGTCTTCAATCCTCAATCCTCAATCCTCAATCCTCAGTCCTCAATCCTCAGTCCTCAAACCTCAACCCTGAATCTTCAACCCTGAATCCTCAATCTTCAGCCCTGAGTCCGCAACAATCAGTTGTCAATCCTCAATCCTCAATAGAATATCCTCAATTCACAGTTTTCAATACTCAATACTCAATCTGCAATCTTCAGATCTCTATCCACAAACATCAATTCTCATCACTCAACCCTCAATACTCAGTCCCCAATCCTCAATCTTCAATCCTCAATCCTCAATCCTCAATCCTCAATCTTAATCGTCGATCCTCAATACTCAATCTTCAATCCTCAATCCTCAATCCTCAATCCTCAATCCTCAATCTTCAATCCTCAAAGCTCAATCTTCAATCCTCAATCCTCAATCCTCAATCCTCAATACACAATCCTCAATCTTCAATACTCAATCCTCAATATAAAACACACAACCCTCAGCCATCAATCCTCAATACTCAACCATCAATCCTCAATTCTCAATACTTAATAGAATATCCTGAATTCTCATGGTTCAATACTCGATCCACAAAATTCAATAATCAAATCTCAATCCTCAAACATCAATTCTCAACTCTCAATCCTCAATACTTAGTCCTCTCTCTTCAATCCTCCATCCTCAATCCTCAATCCACAAGCGTCAAACCTCAATCCTCAATCCTCAACCCTCTATCCTCAGTCCACGAACCTCAATCCGGAATCCTCAATCCTGAGTCCTCAATCTTCAGCCATCGGTCCTCAACAATCAATTGTCAATCCTCAATCCTCAATGGAATATCCTCAATTCACAGTTTTCAATACTCAATCCCCATTCTTCAATCTTCAAATCGCAATCCACAAACATCAATTCTCATCACTCAACCCTCAACACTCAGTCCTCAATCTTCAATCCTCAATCCTCAATCCTCAATCTTCAATCCTCAATACTCAATCTTCAATCCTCAATCCTCAATCCTCAATCCTCGACCCTCATTCCTCAGTCCTCAAACCTCAATCCTGAATCCTCAATACCCAATCTTAAATCCTCAATCCTCAATCCTCAATCCTCAATCCTCATTCTTCAATCCTCAACACCCAATCCTCAATCTTCAATCCTCAATCCTCAATCCTCAATTCTCAATCCTCAATTCTCAATCCACAGACCTCAAACTTCAATTCTCAACCCTCAGTCCTGGTGCTCAATCCACAACCCTCAATCCTCGATCCTCAATCTTCAATCATCAATATTCAATCTTCAATCCTCAATCCTCAATCCTCAATACACAATCCTCAATCCTCAATGTTCAATCCTCAATACCAAATCCTCAACATTCAATCCTCAATTTTCAATCCTCAATCCTCAATCCTCAATCCTCAATCCTCAGTCCTCAAACCTCAATCCTGAATCCTCAATCCTGAATCCTCAATCTTCAGCCCTTAGTCCTCACCAATCAGTTGTGAATCCTCAATCCTCAATAGAATATCCTCAACTCACAGGTTTCAATCCTCAATACACAACCTGCAATCTTCAAATCTCTATCCACAACCATCAATACTCATCACTCAACCCTCAACACTCAGTTTCCAATCCTCAATATTCAGACCTCAATCCTTAATCCTCAATCCTCAATCCTCAATCTTCAATCCTCAATACTCAATCTTCAACCCTCAATCCTCAATCCTCGGTCCTCAATCCTCAATCGTCAATCTCCAATCCTCAATTCTCAATCCTCAATACTCAATCCTCAACCGTCAATCCTCAATCCCCAATTCTCAGTCTTCAATAGTCAAACCTCAATCCTCAATCCTCAATCCTCAATCTTCAATCCTCAATACTCAATCTTCAATCCTCAGTCCACAATCCTCAATCCTCAATCCTCAATCCTCAATCCTCAATCCTCAATCTTCAATCCTCAATACTCAATCTTCAATCCTCAATCCTCAATCCTCAATTCTCAATCCTCAATCCTGATTCTTCAATCCTCGATACTCAATCTTCAATCCTCAATTCTCAATCCTCAATTCTCAATCCTCAATCCTCGATCCTCAGACCTCAAACATCAATACTCGACCCTCAGTCCTCGTCCTCAATCCACAACACTGAATCGTCAATCCTCAATCTTCAATCATCAATATACAATCTTCAGTCCACAATCCTCAATACTCAATCCTCAACCCTCAATCCTCAATGTTCAATCCGCGATACCCAATCCTCAATGTTCAATCCTCAATCCTCAATCCTCAATCATCAATCTTCAATCCTCAATACTCAATCTTCAATCCTCAATCCTCAATTCTCAATCCTCAATCCTCAATCCTCAATCCTCAATCCTCAGGCCTCAATCCTCAATCGTCAGTCTTCAATCCTCAATACTCAATCTTCAATCCTCAATCCTCAATCCTCAATCCTCAACCCTCATTCTTCAATCCTCAATACCCAATCCCCAATCTTCAATCCTTTAATCCTCAATCCTCAATTCTCAATAGTCTATCTTCAATCCTCAATCCTCAATCCTCGATCCTCAGTCTTCAATCCTCAATACTCAATCTTCAATCCTCAATCCTCAGTCCTCAAACCTCAATCCTCAATCCTCACTTCTCAATCTTCAATCCTCAATATTCAATCTTCAATCCTCAATCCTCAATCTATAATCCTCAATCCTCAATCCTCAATCCTCAATCCTCAATCCTCAATATTCAACGCACAACCCACAACCATCAATCCTCAAGACTCAAACATCAATCCTCAATTCTCAATACTCAATAGAATATCCTGAATTCTCATGTTTCAATACTCAATACACAATATTCAATAATCAAATCTCAATCCTCAAACATCAATACTCAACACTCAATCCTCAACACTCAGTCCTCTCTCTTCAATCCTCCATCCTCAATCCTCAATCCTCAAGCGTCAATCCTCAATCCTCAATCCTCAATCCTCAATCCTCAATCCTCAATCTTCAATCCTCAATACTCAATCTGCAATACTCAATCCTCAGTCCTCACTCCTCAATCCTCATACTTCAATCCTCAATGCCGAATCCTCAGTCATCAATCCTCAATCCTCAATCCTCAATTCTCAATCCTCAATCCTCAATCCTCAGACTTCAAACATCAATACTCAACCCTCAGTCCTCGTCCTCAATTCACAACCCTCAGTCCTCAATCCTCAATTTTCAATCATTAATATTCAGTCTTCAATCCTCAATCCTCAATCCTCAATCCTCAACACTCAATCCTCAATGTTCAATCCTCAATACCCAATCCTCAGTCTTCAATCCTCAATCCTCAATCCTCAATCCTCAATCCTCAATCCTCAGTCCTCAAACCTCAATCCTGAATCCTCAACCCTGAATCCTCAATCTTCAGCCCTGAGTCCGCAACAATCAGTTGTCAATCCTCAATCCTCAATAGAATATCCTCAATTCACAGTTTCCAATACTCAATACTCAATCTGCAATCTTCAGATCTCTATCCACAAACATCAATTCTCATCACTCAACCCTCAATACTCAGTCCCCAATCCTCAATCTTCAATCCTCAATCCTCAATCCTCAATCCTCAATCTTAATCTTCGATTCTCAATACTCAATCTTCAATCCTAAATCCTCAATCCTCAATCCTCAATCCTCAATCTTCAATCCTCAAAGCTCAATCTTCAATCCTCAATCCTCAATCCTCAATCCTCAATCCTCAATCCTCAATCCACAATCGTCAATCTTCAATCCTCAATCCTCAATCCTCAATTCTCAATACTCAATACTCAATCCTCAATCGTCAATCCTCAATGCCCAATCCTCAATCTTCAATCCTCAATCCTCAATCCTCAATCCTCAATCCTCAATCCTCAATCCTCAATATTCAACACACAACCCTCAACCATCAATCCTCAATACTTAACCATCAATCCTCAATTCTCAATACTCAACAGAATATCCTGAATTCTCATGGTTCAATACTCGATCCACAAAATTCAATAATCAAATCTCAATCCTCAAACATCAATTCTCAACACTCAATCCTCAATACTTAGTCATCTCTCTTCAATCCTCCATCCTCAATCCTCAATCCTCAAGCGTCAAACCTCAATCATCAATCCTCAACCCTCAATCCTCAGTCCTCGAAACTCAATCCGGAATCCTCAATCCTGAATTCTCAATCTTCAGCCATCAGTCCTGAACAATCAATTGTCAATCATCAATCCTCAATGGAATATCCTCAATTCACAGTTTTCAATACTCAATCCCCATTCTTCAATCTTCAAATCTCAATCCACAAACACCAATTCTCATCACTCAACCCTCAACACTCAGTCCTCAATCTTCAATCCTCAATCCTCAATCCTCAATCCTCAAGCGTCAATCCACAATCCTCAATCCTCAGCCCTCAACCCTCAGTCCTCAAAAATCAATCCCGAAACCTCAATCCTGAATCCTCAATCTTCAGCCCTCGGTCCTCAACAATCAATTGTCAATCCTCCATCCTCAATAGAATATCATCAATTCACAGATTTTATTACTCAATACTCAACCTGCAATCTTCAAATCTCTATCCACAAACATCAATTCTCATCACTCAACCCTCAACACTCAGTCCCCAATCCTCAATCTTCAATGCTCAATCCTCAGTCCCCAATCCTCAATCTTCAATCCTCAATACTCAATCTTCAATCCTCAATCCTCAGTCCACAAACCTCAATTCTGAATCCTCAATCCTGAATCCTCAACCTTCTGCCCTCAGTCCACACCAATAAGTTGTCAACCCTCAATCCTCAATAGAATATCCTCAATTCACAGTTTTCAATACTCAATACTCAATCTGCAATCTTCAAATCTCTATCCACAAACATCAATTCTCATCACTCAACCCTCAACACACAGTCCTCAATGTTCAATCTTCAATCCTCAATTCTCAGTCTTCAATCCTCAATACTGAATCTTCAATCCTCAATCCTCAATCCTCAATCCTCAGTCCTCAATCCTGAATCTTCAATCCTCAGTCCCCAATCCTCAATTTTCAATCCTCAATCCTCAATACTCAATCCTCAATCCTCAATTCTCAGTATTCAGTCCTCAAACCTCAATCCTCAATCCTCAATCCCCAATCCTCAATCCTCATTCCTGAATCCTCAATACACAACCATCAATCCTCAATTCTCAATACTCAATAGAATATCCTGAATTCTCATGTTTCAATACTCAATACACAATATTCAATAATCAAATCTCAATCCTCAAACATCAATACTCAACACTCAATCCTCAACACTCAGTCCTCTCTCTTCAATCCTCCATCCTCAATCCTCAATCCTCAAGCGTCAATCCTCAATCCTCAATCCTCAATCCTCAATCCTCAATCCTCAATCTTCAATCCTCAATACTCAATCTGCAATACTCAATCCTCAGTCCTCACTCCTCAATCCTCATACTTCAATCCTCAATGCCGAATCCTCAGTCATCAATCCTCAATCCTCAATCCTCAATTCTCAATCCTCAATCCTCAATCCTCAGACTTCAAACATCAATACTCAACCCTCAGTCCTCGTCCTCAATTCACAACCCTCAGTCCTCAATCCTCAATTTTCAATCATTAATATTCAGTCTTCAATCCTCAATCCTCAATCCTCAATCCTCAACACTCAATCCTCAATGTTCAATCCTCAATACCCAATCCTCAGTCTTCAATCCTCAATCCTCAATCCTCAATCCTCAATCCTCAATCCTCAGTCCTCAAACCTCAATCCTGAATCCTCAACCCTGAATCCTCAATCTTCAGCCCTGAGTCCGCAACAATCAGTTGTCAATCCTCAATCCTCAATAGGATATCCTCAATTCACAGTTTCCAATACTCAATACTCAATCTGCAATCTTCAGATCTCTATCCACAAACATCAATTCTCATCACTCAACCCTCAATACTCAGTCCCCAATCCTCAATCTTCAATCCTCAATCCTCAATCCTCAATCCTCAATCTTAATCTTCGATTCTCAATACTCAATCTTCAATCCTAAATCCTCAATCCTCAATCCTCAATCCTCAATCTTCAATCCTCAAAGCTCAATCTTCAATCCTCAATCCTCAATCCTCAATCCTCAATCCTCAATCCTCAATCCACAATCGTCAATCTTCAATCCTCAATCCTCAATCCTCAATTCTCAATACTCAATACTCAATCCTCAATCGTCAATCCTCAATGCCCAATCCTCAATCTTCAATCCTCAATCCTCAATCCTCAATCCTCAATCCTCAATCCTCAATCCTCAATATTCAACACACAACCCTCAACCATCAATCCTCAATACTTAACCATCAATCCTCAATTCTCAATACTCAACAGAATATCCTGAATTCTCATGGTTCAATACTCGATCCACAAAATTCAATAATCAAATCTCAATCCTCAAACATCAATTCTCAACACTCAATCCTCAATACTTAGTCATCTCTCTTCAATCCTCCATCCTCAATCCTCAATCCTCAAGCGTCAAACCTCAATCATCAATCCTCAACCCTCAATCCTCAGTCCTCGAAACTCAATCCGGAATCCTCAATCCTGAATTCTCAATCTTCAGCCATCAGTCCTGAACAATCAATTGTCAATCATCAATCCTCAATGGAATATCCTCAATTCACAGTTTTCAATACTCAATCCCCATTCTTCAATCTTCAAATCTCAATCCACAAACACCAATTCTCATCACTCAACCCTCAACACTCAGTCCTCAATCTTCAATCCTCAATCCTCAATCCTCAATCCTCAAGCGTCAATCCACAATCCTCAATCCTCAGCCCTCAACCCTCAGTCCTCAAAAATCAATCCCGAAACCTCAATCCTGAATCCTCAATCTTCAGCCCTCGGTCCTCAACAATCAATTGTCAATCCTCCATCCTCAATAGAATATCATCAATTCACAGATTTTATTACTCAATACTCAACCTGCAATCTTCAAATCTCTATCCACAAACATCAATTCTCATCACTCAACCCTCAACACTCAGTCCCCAATCCTCAATCTTCAATGCTCAATCCTCAGTCCCCAATCCTCAATCTTCAATCCTCAATACTCAATCTTCAATCCTCAATCCTCAGTCCACAAACCTCAATTCTGAATCCTCAATCCTGAATCCTCAACCTTCTGCCCTCAGTCCACACCAATAAGTTGTCAACCCCCAATCCTCAATAGAATATCCTCAATTCACAGTTTTCAATACTCAATACTCAATCTGCAATCTTCAAATCTCTATCCACAAACATCAATTCTCATCACTCAACCCTCAACACACAGTCCTCAATGTTCAATCTTCAATCCTCAATTCTCAGTCTTCAATCCTCAATACTGAATCTTCAATCCTCAATCCTCAATCCTCAATCCTCAGTCCTCAATCCTGAATCTTCAATCCTCAGTCCCCAATCCTCAATTTTCAATCCTCAATCCTCAATACTCAATCCTCAATCCTCAATTCTCAGTATTCAGTCCTCAAACCTCAATCCTCAATCCTCAATCCCCAATCCTCAATCCTCATTCCTGAATCCTCAATACACAACCATCAATCCTCAATTCTCAATACTCAATAGAATATCCTGAATTATCAGGATTCAATACTCAAACCTGAATCCTCAACCCTCAGCCCTCATCCTCCATCCTCAATCCTCAATCCCCAATCCTCAATCTTCAACCCTCAATACTCAATCTTCAATCCTCAATCCTCAATCCCAAAATCCTCAATCCACAATCCTCAGTCATCAATACCCAATCCTCAGTCTTCAATCCTCAATCCTCAATCCTCAATTCTCAATCCTCAATTCTCAAACCTCAGACCTCAAATATCAATATTCAACCCTCAGTCCTCGTCCTCAATCCACAACCCTGAATCCTCAATCCTCAATCTTCAATCATCAACATTCAATCTTCAATTCACAATCCCCAATCCTCAATCTTCAATCCTCAATCCTCAATCCGCAATCCTCAATCCTCAATCCGCAATCCTCAATCCTCAACCTTCAATCCTCAATACTCAATCTTCAATCCTCAATCCTCAATCCTCAATCCTCAATCCGCAATCCTCAATCCTCAATCTTCAATCCTCAATACTCAATCTGCAATCTTCAGTCCTGAATCCTCAATCCTCAAACCTCATTCTTCAATCCTCAATACCCAATCCTCAATCTTCAATCATCAATCCTCAATCCTCAATCCTCAATCCTCAACCCTCAATCCTCAATGTTCAATCCTCAATACCCAATCCTCAGTCTTCAATCCTCAATCCTCAATCCTCAATCCTCAATCCTCAATCCTCAATCCTCAGTCCTGAAACCTCAATCCTGAATCCCCAACCCTGAATCCTCAATCTTCAGCCCTGGGTCCGCAACAACTAGTTGTCAATCCTCAATCCTCAATAGAATATCCTCAATTCACAGTTTTCAATACTCAATACTCAATCTGCAATATTCAGATCTCTGTCCACAAACATCAATTCTCATCACTCAACCCTCAATACTCAGTCCCCAAACCTCAATCTTCAATCCTCAATCCTCAATCCTCAATCCTCAATCTTAATCTTCAATCCTCAATACTCAATCTTCAATCCTCAATCCTCAATCCTCAATCCTCAAACCTCAATCTTCAATCCTCAATACTCAATCTTCAATCCTGAATCCTCAACCCTCAATCCTCAGTCCTCAAACCTCAATCTCGAATCCACAATCCTGAATCCTCAATCTTCAGCTCTCAGGCCTCAAAAATCAATTGTCAATCCACAATCCTCAATAGAATATCCTCAATTCACAGTTTTCAATACTCAAACCCCATTCTTCAATCTTCAAATCTCAATCCACAAACATCAATTCTCATCACTCAACCAACAACACTCAGTCCTCAATCTTCAATCCTCAATCCTCAATCCTCAATATTCAATCCTCAATACTCAATCCTCAATACTCAATCCTCAATTCTCAATACTCAATACACAATCCTCAATCGTCAATCCTCAATCCCCAATCCTCAATCTTCAATACTCAATCCTCAATAATCAACACACAACCCTCAGCCATCAATCCTCAATACTCAACCATGAATCCTCAATTCTCAATACTCAATAGAATATCCTGAATTCTCATGGTTCAATACTCGATCCACAAAATTCAATAATCAAATCTCAATCCTCAAACATCAATTCTCAACATTCAATCCTCAATACTTAGTCCTCTCTCTTCAATCCTCCATCCTCAATCCTCAATCCACAAGCGTCGAAACTCAATCCTCAATCCTCAACCCTCTATCCTCAGTCCACGAACCTCATTCCGGAATCCTCAATCCTGAATCCTCAACCTTCAGCCATCGGTCCTCAACTATCAATTGTCAATCCTCAATCCTCAATGGAATATCCTTAATTCACAGTTTTCGATACTCAATCCCCATTCTTCAATCTTCAAATCGCAATCCACAAACATCAATTCTCATCACTCAACCCTCAACACTCAGTCCTCAATCTTCAATGCTCAATCCTCAATCCTCAATTTTCAATCCTCAATACTCAATCTTCAATACTCAATCCTCAATCCTCAATCCTCGATCCTCAATTCTCAGTCCTCAAACCTCATTCCTGAATCCTCAATGCTCAATCCTCAATCCTCAATCCTCAATCTTCAATTCTCAAACCTCAATCCTCAATCCTAAATCCTCAATCCTCAGTCCTCAAACGCCAATCCTGAATCCTCAATCCTGAATCCTCAATCTTCAGCCTTCAGTCCTCAGCAATCAGTTGTCAATCTTCAGTCCTCAATAGAATATCATCAACTCACAGTTTTCAATACTCAATACTCAATCTGCAATCTTCAAATCTCTATCCACAAACATCAATACTCATCACTCAACCCTCAACACTCAGCCTTCAATCCTCAATCCTCAATCCTCAATTCTCAATCCTCATTGTTCAATCCTCAATACCCAATCCTCAATCTTCAATCCTCAATCCTCAATCCTCAATCCTCAATCCTCAATGTTCAATCCGCAATACCCAATCCTCAATCTTCAATCCTCAATCCTCAATCCTCAATCCTCAATCCTCAATCCTCAATCTTCAATCCTCAATACTCAATCTTAAATCCTCAATCCTCAATCCTCAATCCTCAATCCTCATTCTTCACTCCTCAACACCCAATCCTCAATCTTCAATCCTAAATCCTCAATCCTCAATTCTCAATCCTCAATCCTCAATCCACAGACCTCAAACTTCAATACTCAACCCTCAGTCCTCGTCCTCAATCCACAACACTCAATCCTCGATCCTCAATCATCAATCATCAACATTCAATCTTCAATCCTCAATCCTCAATCCTCAATACACAATCCTCAATCCTCAATGTTCAATCCTCAATACCCAATCCTCAACCTTCAATCCTCAATTCTCAATCCTCAATCCTCAATCCTCAATCCTCAATCCTCAGTCCTCAAACCTCAATCCTGAATCCTCAATCCTGAATCCTCAATCTTCAGCCCTTAGTCCTCACCAATCAGTTGTGAATCCTCAATCCTCAATAGAATATCCTCAACTCACAGGTTTCAATCCTCAATACACAACCTGCAATCGCCAAATCTCTATCCACAAACATCAATACTCATCACTCAACCCTCAACACTCAGTCCCCAATCCTCAATATTCAAACCTCAATCCTTAATCCTCAATCCTCAATCCTCAATCTTCAATCCTCAATACTCAATCTTCAATCCTCAATCCTCAATCCTCAATCCTCAGTCCTCAATCCTCATTCTTCAATCCTCAATACCCAATTCTCAATCTTCAATCCTCAATCCTCAATCCTCAATTCTCAGCCCTCAATCCTCAGTCCTCAGTCCTCAAACCTCAATCCTCAAACCTCAGCCCTGATCCTCAATCCTCAATCCTCAATCCTCAATCCTCAATCCTCAATGTTCAATCCTCAATACTCAATCTTCAATCCTCAATCCTCAGTCCTCAAACCTCAATTCTGAATCCTCAATCCTGCATCCTCAATCTTCAGCCCTCAGTCCTCAACAATCAGTTGTCAATCCTCAATCCCCAATAGAAAATCCTCAACTCACAGTTTTCAATACTCAATACTCCACCTGCAATCTTCAAATCTCTATCCACAAACATCAATTCTCATCACTCAACCCTGAGCGCTCAGTCCTCAATGTTCAATGCTCAATTCTCAATTCTCAATCTTCAATCCTCAATACTGAATCTTCAATCCTCAATCCTCAATCCTCAATCCTCAATCCTCAATCCTCAATCCTCAGTAATTAATCCTCAATCTTCAATACTCAATCGTCAATCCTCAGTCCTCAATCCTCAATCCTCAATCCTCGTGCCTCAAGCCTCAATCCTCAGCCCTCATTCCTCATACTCAATTCTCAATTCTCAATCCTCAATCCTCAACGCTCAATCTTCAATCCTCAATAATCAATCTACAATCCTAGATCCTCAATCCCCAATACTCAATCCTTAATCCTCAATCTTCAATCCTCAATCCCCAGTCCTCAATCTTCGATCCTCAATGCTTAATCCTCAATCCTCAATCCACAGCCCTCAATCCTCAATCCTCAATCCTCAAACCTCAATCCTCAATACTAAACCGTCAGTCCTCGTCCTCAATCCTCAACCCTCAATCCTCAATCCTCAATCTTCAATCCTCAACACCCAATCCTCAATCTTCAATCCTCAATCCTCAATCCTCAATTCTCAATCCTCAATCCTCAATCCTCAATGGACAATCCTCAATCCTCAATGTTCAATCCTCAATACCCAATCCTCAACCTTCAATCCTCAATTCTCAATCCTCAATCCTCAATCCTCAATCCTCAATCCTCAGTCCTCAAACCTCAATCCTGAATCCTCAATCCTGAATCCTCAATCTTCAGCCCTTAGTCCTCACCAATCAGTTGTGAATCCTCAATCCTCAATAGAATATCCTCAACTCGCAGGTTTCAATCCTCAATACACAACCTGCAATCTTCAAATCTCTATCCACAAACATCAATACTCATCACTCAACCCTCAACACTCAGTCCCCAATCCTCAATATTCAAACCTCAATCCTTAATCTTTCAACCCTCAATCCTCAATCCTCGGTCCTCAATCCACAATCGTCAATCTCCAATCCTGAATACTCAATCTTCAATCCTCAATCCTCAATCCTCAATCCTCAGTCCTCAATCCTCATTCTTCAATCCTCAATACCCAATTCTCAATCTTCAATCCTCAATCCTCAATCCTCAATTCTCAGCCCTCAATGCTCAGTCCTCAGTCCTCAAACCTCAATCCTCAAACCTCAGCCCTCATCCTCAATCCTCAATCCTCAATCCTCAATCCTCAATGTTCAATCCTCAATACTCAATCTTCAATCCTCAATCCTCAGTCCTCAAACCTCAATTCTGAATCCTCAATCCTGCATCCTCAGTCTTCAGCCCTCAGTCCTCAACAATCAGTTGTCAATCCTCAATCCCCAATAGAAAATCCTCAACTCACAGTTTTCAATACTCAATACTCCACCTGCAATCTTCAAATCTCTATCCACAAACATCAATTCTCATCACTCAACCCTGAGCGCTCAGTCCTCAATGTTCAATGCTCAATTCTCAATTCTCAATATTCAATCCTCAATACTGAATCTTCAATCCTCAATCCTCAATCCTCAATCCTCAATCCTCAATCCTCAATCCTCAGTAATCAATCCTCAATCTTCAATACTCAATCGTCAATCCTCAGTCCTCAATCCTGAATCCTCAATCCTCGTGCCTCAAAGCTCAATCCTCAGCCCTCATTCTTCATCCTCAATTCTCAATTCTCAATCCTCAATCCTCAACGCTCAATCTTCAATCCTCAATAATCAATCTCTAATCCTAGATCCTCAATCCCCAATACTCAATCCTTAATCCTCAATCTTCAATCCTCAATCCCCAGTCCTCAGTCTTCAATCCTCAATGCTTAATCCTCACTCATCAATCCTCAATCCTCAATCCTCAATTCTCAATCCTCAATCCTCAATCCTCAGACTTCAAACATCAATACTCAACCCTCAGTCCTCGTCCTCAATTCACAACCCTCAGTCCTCAATCCTCAATTTTCAATCATTAATATTCAATCTTCAATCCTCAATCCTCAATCCTCAATCCTCAACCCTCAATCCTCAATGTTCAATTCTCAACCCTCAATCCTCAATCCTCAATCCTCAATCCTCAATACTCAATCGTCAATCCTCAATCCTCAATCCTCAATCCTCAATACTCTATCTTCAATCCTCAATCCTCAATACTCAATCTTCAATCCTCAATCTTAATCTTCGATCCTCAATACTCAATCGTCAATCCTCAATCCTCAATCCTCAATCCTCAATACTCTATCTTCAATCCTCAATCCTCAATACTCAAACTTCAATCCTCAATCCTCAATCCTCAATCCTCAATCCTCAATCCTCAATCCTCAATCCTCAATCCTCAATCCACAATCGTCAACCTTCAATCCTCAATACTCAATCTTCAATCCTCAATCCTCAATTCTCAATCCTCAATCGTGAACCCTCAGACCTCAAACGTCAATACTCAACCCTCAGTCCTCGTCCTCAATCCACAACCCTCAATCCTCAACCCTCAATCTTCAATTCTCAACCCTCAATCCTCAATCCTCAATCCTCAATCCTCAATCTGCAATCCTCATTCCTCAATCTTCAATTCCCAATACTCAATCTTCAATCCTCAATCCTCAATCCTCAATCCTCAATCCTCAATCCTCAATCCTCAATCCTCAATCCTCAATCCTCGATCCTCAATCGTCAACCTTGAATCCTCAATACTCAGTCTTTAATCCTCAATCCTCAATCCTCAATCCTCAATCCTCAATCCTCAATACTCATTCTTCAATCCTCCATACCCAATCCTCAATCTTCAATCCACAATCCTCAATCCTCAATTCTCAAACCTCAATCCTCAATCCTCAGACCTCAGACATCAATGCTCAACCCTCAGTCCTCGTCCTCAATCCATAACCATCAATCCTCAATCCTCAATCTCAATCATCAATATTCAATCTTCAGTCCTCAATCCTCAATCCTCAATCCTCAATCCTCAATCCTCAATGTTCAATCCGCAATACCCAATCCTCAATCCTCAATCCTCAATCATCAATCCTCAATCCTCAGTCCTCAAACCTCATTACTGAATCCTCAATCCTGAACCCTCAATCCTGAATCCTCAATCTTCAGACCTCAGTCCTCAACAATCAGTTGGCAATTCTCAATCCTCAATAGAATATCATCAATTAACAGTCTTCAATACTCAATACTCAATCTGCAATCTTCAAATGACTATCCACAAACATCGATTCTCATCATTCAACCCTCAACACTCAGTCCCCAATCCTCAATCCTCAATCCTCGTTCCTCAATCCTCATTCTTCAATCCTCAATACCCAATCCTCAATCTTCGATCCTCAATCCTCAATCCTCAATTCTCAACCGTCAATCCTCAGTCCTCAGTCCACAAACCATAATCCTCAACCCTCAGCCCTCATCCTCAATCCTCAATCCTCAATCCTCAATTCTGAATCCTCAATCCTGCATCCTCAATCTTCAGCCCTCAGTCCTGAATCCTCAGTAGTCAATCCTCAATCTTCAATACTCAATCGTCAATCCTCAGTCCTCAATCCTCAATCCTCAATCCTCGTGCCTCAAACCTCTATCCTCAGCCCTCAGCCCTCATCCTCAATTCTCAATTCCCAATCCTCAATCTTCAATCCTCAATCCTCAATACTCAATCCTCAATCCTCAATCCTCAACCTCCAATCCTCAATACTCAGTCTTCAATCCTCAATCCTCAATCCTCAATCCTCAATCCTCATTCTTCAATCCTCAATACCCAATCCTCAATCTTCAATCCTCAATCCTCAATCCTCAATTCTCAATCCTCAATCCTCAACCTCCAATCCTCAATACTCAGTCTTCAATCCTCAATCCTCAATCCTCAATCCTCAATCCTCAATCCTCATTCTTCAATCCTCAATACCCAATACTCAATCGTCAATCCTCAGTCCTCAATCGTCAATCCTCAATCCTCGTGCCTCAAACCTCTATCCTCAGCCCTCAGTCCTCATCCTCAGTTCTCAATTCTCAATCCTCAATCTTCAATCCTCAATCCTCAATACTCAATCATCAATCATCAAACCTCAACTTCCAATCCTCAATACTCAGTCTTCAGTCCTCAATCCTCAATCCTCAATCCTCAATCCTCAATCCTCAATGTTCAATCCGCAATACCCAATCCTCAATCCTCAATCCTCAATCATCAATCCTCAATCCTCAGTCCTCAAACCTCATTACTGAATCCTCAATTCTGAATCCTCAATCCTGAATCCTCAATCTTCAGACCTCAGTCCTCAACAATCAGTTGGCAATTCTCAATCCTCAATAGAATATCATCAATTAACAGTCTTCAATACTCAATACTCAATCTGCAATCCTCAAATGTCTATCCACAAACATCGATTCTCATCATTCAACCCTCAACACTCAGTCCCCAATCCTCAATCCTCAATCCTCGTTCCTCAATCCTCATTCTTCAATCCTCAATACCCAATCCTCAATCTTCGATCCTCAATCCTCAATCCTCAATTCTCCACCGTCAATCCTCAGTCCTCAGTCCACAAACCATAATCCTCAACCCTCAGCCCTCATCCTCAATCCTCAATCCTCAATCCTCAATTCTGAATCCTCAATCCTGCCTCCTCAATCTTCAGCCCTCAGTCCTCAATCCTCAGTAGTCAATCCTCAATCTTCAATACTCAATCGTCAATCCTCAGTCCTCAATCCTCAATCCTCAATCCTCGTGCCTCAAACCTCTATCCTCAGCCCTCAGTCCTCATCCTCAATTCTCAATTCTCAATCCTCAATCTTCAATCCTCAATCCTCAATACTCAATCCTCAATCCTCACTCCTCAACCTCCAATCCTCAATACTCAGTCTTCAATCCTCAATCCTCAATCCTCAATCCTCAATCCTCATTCTTCAATCCTCAATACCCAATCCTCAATCTTCAATCCTCAATCCTCAATCCTCAATTCTCAATCCTCAATCCTCAATCCTCAGACCTCAAACAGCAATACTCAACCCTCAGTCAACGTCCTCAATCCAAAACCATCAACACTCAATCCTCAATCTTCAATCATCAATATTCAATCTTCAGTCCTCAGTCCTCAATCCTCAATCCTCAATCCTCAAACCTCAATGATCAATCCCGCAATACCCAATCCTCAATCTTCAATCCTCAACACTCAGTCCCCAATCCTCAATATTCAAACCTCAATCCATCAATCCTCAGTCCTCAAAACTCAAACCTGAATCCTCAATCCTGAATCCTCAATCTTCAGACCACAGTACTCAACAATCAGTTGTCAATTCTCAATCCTCAATAGAATGTCATCAATTCACAGTTTTCAATACTCAATACTCAATCTGCAATCTTCAAATCTCTATCCACAAACATCAATTCTCATCATTCAACCCTCAACACTCAGTCCCCAATCCTCAATCTTCGATCCTCAATCCTCAATCCTCAATCGTCGATCCTCAACCTTCAATCCTCAATACTAAATCTTCAATCCTACATCCTCAATCCTCAATCCTCAATCCTCAATAGCCAGGCTTGAATCCTCAATACTCAATCTTCAATCCTCAATCCTCAATCCTCAACTCTCAATCCTCAATCCTCAGTCCTCAATCCTCTATTCTCAATCCTCAATACTCAGTCCTCAGTCCTCAAACCTCAATCCTCAACCCTCAGCCCTCACCCTCAATCCTCATTCGACAATCCGCAATCCTCAATCATCAATCCTCAATACTCAATCTTCAGTCCTCAATCCTCAGTCCTCAAACCTCAATTCTGAATCCTCAATCCTGAGTCCTCAATCTTCAGCCCTCAGTCCATAACAATCAGTAGTCAATCCTCAATCCTTAATAGAATATCCTCAATTCACAGTTTTCAATACTCAATCCCCATTCTTCAATCTTCAAATCTCAATCCACAAACATCAATTCTCATCTCTCAACCCTCAACACTCAGTCCTCAATCTTCAATCCTCAATCCTCAATCCTCAAACTTCAATCCTCAATACTCAACCTTCAATCCTCAATCCTCAATTCTCAATCTTCAATGCTCAATCCTCAATCCTCAACCCTCAATCCTCAATGTTCAGTCCTCAATAACCAATCCTCAGTCTTCAATCCTCAATCCTCAATCCTCAATCCTCAACCCTCAATCATCAGTCCTCAAACCTCAATCCCGAATCCACAATCCTGAATCCTCAATCTTCAGCCCTCAGTCCACAAAAATCAATTGTCAATCCTCAATCCTCAATAGAATATCCTCAATTCACAGTTTTCAATACTCAATCCCCATTCTTCAATCTTCAAATATCAATCCACAAACATCAATTCTCATCTCTCAACCCTCAACACTCAGTCCTCAATCTTCAATCCTCAATCCTCAATCCCCAAACTTCAATTCTCAATGCTCAATCTTCAATCCTCAATCCTCAATTCACAATCCTCAATGCTCAATCTTCAATCGACAATCCTCAATCCCCAATCCTCAATCTTCAATCCTCAATCCTCAATCCTCAACCTTCGATCCTCAATACTCAATCTTCAATCCTCAATACTCAATCCTCAATCCTCAATCCTCAATCCTCAATACCCAATCCTCAATCTTCAATCCTCAATGCTCAATCTGCAATACTCAATCCTCAGTCCTCACTCCTCAATCCTCATACTTCAATCCTCAATGCCGAATCCTCAATCATCAATCCTCAATCCTCAATCCTCAATTCTCAATCCTCAATCCTCAACCCTCAGACTTCAAACATCAATACTCAACCCTCAGTCCTCGTCCTCAATTCACAACCCTCAGTCCTCAATCCTCAATCGTCAATCATTAATATTCAATCTTCAATCCTCAATCCTCAATCCTCAATCCTCAACCCTCAATCCTCAATGTTCAATCCTCAATACCCAATCCTCAGTCTTCAATCCTCAATCCTCAATCCTCAATCCTCAATCCTCAGTCCTGAAACCTCAATCCTGAATCCTCAACCCTGAATCCTCAATCTTCAGCCCTGGGTCCGCAACAATCAGTTGTCAATCCTCAATCCTCAATAGAATATCCTCAATTCACAGTTTTCAATACTAAATACTCAATCTGCAATATTCAGATCTCTATCCACAAACATCAATTCTCATCACTCAACCCTCAGTACTCAGTCCCCAATCCTCAATCTTCAATCCTCAATCCTCAATCCTCAATCCTCAATCTTAATCTTCAATCCTCAATACTCAATCTTCAATCCTCAATCCTCAATCCTCAATCCTCAGTCCTCAAACCTCAATCTCGAATCCACAATCCTGAATCCTCATTCTTCAGCCCTCAGTCCTCAAAAATCAATTGTCAATCCTCAATCCTCAATAGAATATCCTCAATTCACAGTTTTCGATACTCAAACCCCATTCTTCAATCTTCAAATCTCAATCCACAAACATCAATTCTCGTCACTCAACCATCAACACTCAGTCCTCAATCTTCAATCCTCAATCCTCAATCCTCAATCCTCAATCTTCAATCCTCAATACTCAATCCTCAATACTCAATCCTCAACTCTCAATACTCAATACACAATCCTCAATCGTCAATCCTCAATCCCCAATCCTCAATCTTCAATACTCAATCCTCAATATTCAACACACAACCCTCAGCCATCAATCCTCAATACTCAACCATCAATCCTCAATTCTCAATACTCAATAGAATATCCTGAATTCTCATGGTTCAATACTCGATCCACAAAATTCAATAATCAAATCTCAATCCTCAAACATCAATTCTCAACACTCAATCCTCAATACTTAGTCCTCTCTCTTCAATCCTCCATCCTCAATCCGCAATCCACAAGCGTCAAACCTCAATCCTCAATCCTCAACCCTCAATCCTTAGTCCACGAACCTCAATCCGGAGTCCTCAACCCTGAATCCTCAATCTTCAGCCACCGGTCCTCAACAATCAATTGTCAATCCTCAATCCTCAATGGAATATCCTCAATTCACAGTTTTCAATACTCAATCCCCATTCTTCAATCTTCAAATCGCAATCCACAAACATCAATTCTCATCACTCAACCCTCAACACTCAGTCCTCAATCTTCAATCCTCAATCCTCAATCCTCAATATTCAATCCTCAATACTCAATCTTCAATCCTCAATCCTCAATCCTCAATACTCGATCCTCAATCCTCAGTCCTCAAACGTCAATCCTGAATCCTCAATGCTCAATCCTCAATCCTCAATCCTCAATCTTCAATTCTCAATCCTCAATCCTCAATTCTCAATCCTCAATCTTCAGTCCTCAAACCTCAATCATGATTCCTCAATCCTGAATCCTCCATCTTCAGCCCTTAGTCCTCACCAATTAGTTGTGAATCCTCAATCCTCAAGAGAATATCCTCAACTCACAGGTTTCAATACTCAATACACAACCTGCAATCTTCAAATCTCTATCCA
Source organism: Calliopsis andreniformis (assembly GCF_051401765.1). NCBI lineage: Eukaryota > Metazoa > Arthropoda > Insecta > Hymenoptera > Andrenidae > Calliopsis > Calliopsis andreniformis. Next base: position 5,962,259 of record NW_027480446.1, read on the forward strand.
CAAACATCAATACTCATCACTCAACCCTCAACACTCAGTCCCCAATCCTCAATATTCAAACCTCAATCCTTAATCCTCAATTCTCAATCCTCAATCTTCAATCCTCAATACTCAATCTTCAACCCTCAAACCTCAATCCTCGGTCCTCAATCTTCAATCCTCAATCCTCAATCCTCAATTCTCAATCCTCAATTCTCAATCCTCAGACCTCAAACATCAATATTCCACCCACAGACCTTGTCCTCAATCCACAACCCTCAATTCTCAATCTTCAATATTCAATCATCAATATTTAATCTTTAATACTCAATCCTCAATCCTCAGTCCTCAATCCTCAATCCTCAATCTTCATTCCTCAATCCTCTACCCTCAATCCTCAATCCTCTACCTTCAATACTCAATACTCAATCTTCAATCGTCAATCCTCAACCCTCAATCCTCAATCCTCAAGCCTCAATCCTCAATCCTCAATCCTCAATCCCCAATCTTCAATCCTCAATCCTCAATCCTCAATCTTCAATCCTCAATACTCAATCTGCAATCTTCAATCCTCAATCCTTTGTCCTCAATCCTCACTCTTCAATCCTCAATACCCAATCCTCAGTCTTCAATCCTCAAACCTCAATCCTCAATTCTCAATCCTCAATTCTCAATCCTCAGACCTCAAGCATCATTATTCAACCCTCAGTCCTCGTCCTCAATCCACAACCCTCAATCCTCAATCCTCAATCTTCAATCCTCAGTTCTCAAACCTCAATCCTCAATCCTCAATCCTGAATCCTCAATCCTCAGTCCTCAAACCTCAATCCTCAATCCTCAACCCTGAATCCTCAATCTTCAGCCCTGAGACCGCAACAATCAGTTGTCAATCCTCAATCCTCAATCGAATATCCTCTATTCACAGTTCTCAATACTCAATACTCAATCTGCAATCTTCAAATCTCTATCCACAAACATCAATTCTCATCACTCAACCCACAATACTCAGTCCCCAATCATCAATCTTCAATCCTCAATACTCAATCTTCAATCCTCAATCCTCAATTCTCAATCCTCAATGCTCAATCCTCAATCTGCAATCCTCATTCCTCAATCTTCAATTCCCAATACTCAATCTTCAATCCTCAATCCTCAATCCTCAATCCTCAATCCTCAATCCTCAATCCTCAATCTTCAATCCTCAATACTCAATCTGCAATCTTCAATCCTCAATCCTCAATCCTCAATCCTCATTCTTCAATCCTCAATACCCAATCCTCAATCTTCAATCCTCAATCCTCAATCCTCAATTCTCAGTCCTCAATTCTGAATCCTCAGACCTCGAACATCAATATTCAACCCACAGTCTTCGACCTCAATCCACAACCCTCAATCCTCAATCTTCAATATTCAATCATCAATATTTAATCTTTAATCCTCAACCCTCAATCCTCAGTCCTCAATCCTCAATCCTCAATCTTCAATCCTCAATCCTCTATCCTCAATCCTCAATCCACAATCCTCAAGCGTCAATCCTCAATCCTCAATCCTCAACCCTCAGCCCTCAGTCCTCAAAACTCAATCCCGAATCCTCAATCCTGAACCCTCAATCTTCAGCCCTCAGTCCTCAACAATCAATTGTTGATCCTCAATCCTCAATAGAATATCCTCAATTCACAGTTTTCAATACTCAATCCCCATTCTTCAATCTTCAAATCTCAATCCACAAACATCAGTCCTCATCCCTCAACCCTCAACACTCAGTCCTCAATCTTCAATCCTCAGTCCTCAAACTTCAATCCTCAATACTCAATCTTCACTTCTCAATCCTCAATTCTCAATCCTCAATGCTCAATCCTCAATCGTCAATCCTCAATCCCCAATCCTCAATCTTCAATCCTCAATCCTCAATCCTCAATCTTCGATCCTCAATACTCAATCTTCAATCCTCAATCCTCAATCCTCAATCCTCAATCCTCAATCCCCAATCCTCAATCGTCAATCCTCAATGCTCAATCTGCAATACTCAATCCTCAGTCCTCACTCCTCAATCCTCATACTTCAATCCTCAATGCCGAATCCTCACTCATCAATCCTCAATCCTCAATCCTCAATTCTCAATCCTCAATCCTCAATCCTCAGACTTCATACATCAATACTCAACCCTCAGTCCACGTCCTCAATTCACAACCCCCAGTCCTCAATCCTCAATTTTCAATCATTAATATTCAATCTTCAATCCTCAATCCTCAATCCTCAACCCTGAACCCTCAATCCTCAATGTTCAATCCTCAATACCCAATCCTCAGTCTTCAATCCTCAATCCTCAATCCTCAATCCTCAATCCTCAATCCTCAGTCCTCAAACCTCAGTCCTGAATCCTCACCCCTGAATCCTCAATCTTCAGCCCTGAGACCGCAACAATCAGTTCTCAATCCTCAATCCTCAATAGAATATCCTCTATTCACAGTACTCAATACTCAATACTCAGTCTGCAATCTTCAAATCTCTATCCACAAACATCAATTCTCATCACTCAACCCACAATACTCAGTCCCCAATCCTCAATCTTCAATCCTCAATACTCAATCTTCAACCATCAATCCTCAATCCTCAATACTCAATCCTCATTCTTCAATCCTCAACACCCAATCCTCAATATTCAATCCTCAATCCTCAATCCTCAATTCTCAATCCTCAATCCTGAATCCTCAGACCTCAAACGTCAATACTCAACCCTCAGTCCTCGTCCTCAATCCACAACTCTCAATCCCCAATCCTCAATTTTCAATTCTCAACCCTCAATCCTCAATCCTCAATCCTCAATCCTCAATCTGCAATCCTCATTCTTCAATCTTCAATTCCCAATACTCAATCTTCAATCCTCAAACCTCAATCCTCAATCCTCAATCCTCAATCCTCAATCTTCAATCCTCAATACTCAATCTGCAATCTTCAATCCTCAATCCTCAATCCTCAATCCTCATTCTTCAATCCTCAATACCCAATCCTCAATCTTCAATCCTCAATCCTCAATCCTCAATTCTCAATCCTCAATTCTGAATCCTCAGACCTCTAACATCAATATTCAACCCACAGTCTTCGTCCTCAATCCACAACCCTCTATCCTCAATCATCAATATTCAATCATCAATATTTAATCTTTAATCCTCAACCCTCAATCCTCAGTCCTCAATCCTCAATCCTCAATCTTCAATCCTCAATCCTCTATCCTCAATCCTCAATCCTCGATCTTCAATACTCAATACTCAATCTTCAATCCTCAATCCTCAACCCTCAATCCTCAATCCTCAATCCTCAATCCTCAATCCTCAATCCTCGATCCTCAATCCTCAACCTTGATCCTCGATACTCAGTCTTTAATCCTCAATCCTCAATCCTCAACCTCAATCCTCAATCCTCCATCCTCAATCGTCAATCTTCAATCCTCAATACTCAATCTTCAATCCTCAATCCTCAATACTCAATGCTCAATCTTCATTCTTCAATCCTCAATACCCAATCGTCAATATTCAAACATCAATCCTCGATCCTCAATCCTCAATCCTCAATCCTCAATCCTCACACCTCAATCCTGAATCCTGAACCCTGAATCCTCAATCTTCAGCGCTCAGTCCTCAACAATCAGTTGTCAATACTCAATCCTCAATAGAATATGATCAATTCACAGTTTTCAATACTCAATACTCAATCTGCACTCTTCAAATCTCTATCCACAAACATCAATTCTTATCACTCAAACCTCAACACTCAGTCCCCAATCCTCAATCCTCAATCCACATTCCTCAATCCTCAATCCTCAGTCCTCAATCATCAACCCTCAATACTCAATCTACAATCCTCAATCCTCAATCCTCAATCCTCAATCCTCAATCCTCAGTCATCAATACTCAGTCTTCAATACTCAATGCTCAATCCTCAAGCCTCAATCCTCATTCTTCAATCCTGAATACCCAATCCTCAGTCTTCAATCCTCAATCCTCAATCCTCAGTTCTCAATCCTCAATCATCAGTCCTCAGTCCTCAAACCTCAATCCTCAACCCTCAGCCCTCACCCTCAATCCTCAATCCTCAATCCTCAGTCCTCAGCCCTCAAACCTCAATCCTCAACCCTCAGTCCTCATCATCAATTCTCAATTCTCAATCCTCAATCCCCAATCCTCTATCCTCAATCTTCAATCCTCAATAATCAGTCTCCAATCCTAGATCCTCAATCCCCAACATTCAATCCTTGATCCTCAATCTTCAATTCTCAATCCCCAGTCCTCAATCTTCAATCCTCAATGCTCAATCCTCAATCCTCAATCCTGAGTCCTCAATCCTCAATCCTCAATACTCGAACCTCAATCCTCAATCCTCAATCTTCAATCCTCAATACTCAATCTGCAATCTTCAGTCCTCAATTCTCAATCCTCAGAACTCAAACATAAGTATTCAACTCGCAGTACTCGTCCTCAATCCACAACCCTCAATCCTCAATCCTCAATGCTCAATCCTTACTCCTCAATCCTCAATCCTCAATCCTCAATTTTCAATCCTCAATACTCAATCTTCAATCCTCAATCCTCAATCCTCAGTATTCAGTCCTCAAACCTCAATCCTCAATCCTCAATCCCCAATCCTCAATCCTCAATCCTGAGTCCTCAATACTCAACCATCAATCCTCAATTCTCAATACTCAATAGAATATCCTGATTTATCAGGATTCAATACTCAAACCTCAATGCTCAACCCTCAGCCCTCATCCTCCATCCTCAAACCTCAATCCTCAATCCTCAATCTTCAACCCTCAATACTCAATCTTCAATCCTCAATCCTCAATCCTCAATCCTCAATCCTCAATCCTCAGTCATCAATACTCAATCTTCAATACTCAATCCTCAATCATCATTCCTCAGTCCCAAATGCTCAATCATCAATACTCAATCTACAATGCTCAATCCTCAATCCTCAATTATCAATCCTCAATCCTCAATATTCAACGCACAACCCTCAACCATCAATCCTCAATACTCAACCATCAATCCTCAATTCTCAGTACTCAATAGAATATCCTGAATTCTCATGGTTCAATACTCAATCCCCAATATTCAATAATCAAATCTCAATCCTCAAACATCAATACTCAACACTCAATCATCAACACTCAGTCCTCTCTCTTCAATCCTCCATCCTCAATCCTCAATCCTCAAGCGTCAATCCTCAATCCTCAATCCTCAACCCTCAACCCTCAGTCCTCAAACCTCAATCCTGAATCCTCGACCCTGATTCCTCAATCTTCAGCCCTGAGACCGCAACAATCAGTTGTCAATCCTCAATCCTCAATAGAATATCCTCTATTCACAGTTCTCAATACTCAATACTCAATCTGCAATCTTCAAATCTCTATCCACAAACATCAATTCTCATCACTCAACCCACAATACTCAGTCCCCAATCCTCAATCTTCAATCCTCAATACTCAATCTTCAATCCTCAATCCTCAATTCTCAATCCTCAATCCTCAATCCTCAATCTGCAATCCTCATTCCTCAATCTTCAATTCCCAATACTCAATCTTCAATCCCCAATCCTCAATCCTCAATCCTCAATCCTCAATCCTCAATCCTCAATCTTCAATCCTTAATATTCAATCTGCAATCTTCAATCCTCAATCCTCAATCCTCAATCCTCATTCTTCAATCCTCAATACCCTATCTTCAATCTTCAATCCTCAATCCTCAATCCTCAATTCTCAATCCTCAATTCTGAATCCTCAGACCTCGAACATCAATATTCAAGCCACAGTCTTCGTCCTCAATCCACAACCCTGAATCCTCAATCTTCAATATTCAATCATCAATATTTAATCTTTAATCCTCAACCCTCAATCCTCAGTCCTCAATCCTCAATCCTCAATCTTCAATCCTCAATCCTCTATCCTCAATCCTCAATCCTCAATCCTCAAGCGTCAATCCTCAATCCTCAATCCTCATCCCTCAACCCTCACTCCTCAAAACTCAATCCCGAATCCTCAATCCTGAACCCTCAATCTTCAGCCCTCAGTCCTCAACAATCAATTGTCGATCCTCAATCCTCAATAGAATATCCTCAATTCACAGTTTTCAATACTCAATCCCCATTCTTCAATCTTCAAGTCTCAATCCACAAACATCAGTTCTCATCCCTCAACCCTCAACACTCAGTCCTCAATCTTCAATCCTCAGTCCTCAAACTTCAATCCTCAATACTCAATCTTCAATCCTCAGTCCTCAGTCCTCAAACCTCAATTCTGAATCCTCAATCCTGCATCCTCAATCTTCAGCCCTCAGTCCTCAACAATCAGTTGTCAATCCTCAATCCCCAATAGAATATCCTCAACTCACAGTTTTCAATACTCAATACTCCACCTGCAATCTTCAAATCTCTATCCACAAACATCAATTCTCATCACTCAACCCTGAGCGCTCAGTCCTCAATGTTCAATGCGCAATTCTCAATTCTCAATCTTCAATCCTCAATACTGAATCTTCAATCCTCAATCCTCAATCCTCAATCCTCAATCCTCAATCCTCAATCCTCAGTAATCAATCCTCAATCTTCAATACTCAATCGTCAATCCTCAGTCCTCAATCCTCAATCCTCAATCCTCGTGCCTCAAACCTCAATCCTCAGCCCTCAGTCCTCATCCTCAATTCTCAATGCTCAATCCACAATCCTCAACGCTCAATCTTCAATCCTCAATAATCAATCTCCAATCATAGATCCTCAATCCCCAATACTCAATCCTTAATCCTCAATCTTCACTCCTCAATCCCCAGTCCTCAATCTTCAATCCTCAATGCTTAATCCTCAATCCTCAATCCACAGCCCTCAATCCTCAATCCTCAATCCTCAAACCTCAATCCTCAATCCTCAACACCCAATCCTCAATACTCAATCCTCAATCCTCAATCCTCAATTCTCAATCCTCAATCCTGAATCCTCAACCGTCAGTCCTCGTCCTCAATCCTCAAGCCTCAATCCTCAATCCTCAATCTTCAATACTCAATACTCAATATTCAATCCTCAATCCTCAATCCTCAATCCTCAATCTTCAATCCTCAATCCTCAATCCTCAATTCTCAACACTCAATCCTCAGTCCTCAGTCCTCATACCTCAATCCTCAACCCTCAGCCCTCATCCTCAATCCTCAATCCGCAATCCTCAATCCTCAATCTTCAATCCTCAATCCTCATTCTTCAATCCTCAATACCCTATCTTCAATCTTCAATCCTCAATCCTCAATCCTCAATTCTCAATCCTCAATTCTGAATCCTCAGACCTCGAACATCAATATTCAAGCCACAGTCTTCGTCCTCAATCCACAACCCTGAATCCTCAATCTTCAATATTCAATCATCAATATTTAATCTTTAATCCTCAACCCTCAATCCTCAGTCCTCAATCCTCAATCCTCAATCTTCAATCCTCAATCCTCTATCCTCAATCCTCAATCCTCAATCCTCAAGCGTCAATCCTCAATCCTCAATCCTCATCCCTCAACCCTCACTCCTCAAAACTCAATCCCGAATCCTCAATCCTGAACCCTCAATCTTCAGCCCTCAGTCCTCAACAATCAATTGTCGATCCTCAATCCTCAATAGAATATCCTCAATTCACAGTTTTCAATACTCAATCCCCATTCTTCAATCTTCAAGTCTCAATCCACAAACATCAGTTCTCATCCCTCAACCCTCAACACTCAGTCCTCAATCTTCAATCCTCAGTCCTCAAACTTCAATCCTCAATACTCAATCTTCAATCCTCAGTCCTCAGTCCTCAAACCTCAATTCTGAATCCTCAATCCTGCATCCTCAATCTTCAGCCCTCAGTCCTCAACAATCAGTTGGCAATCCTCAATCCCCAATAGAATATCCTCAACTCACAGTTTTCAATACTCAATACTCCACCTGCAATCTTCAAATCTCTATCCACAAACATCAATTCTCATCACTCAACCCTGAGCGCTCAGTCCTCAATGTTCAATGCGCAATTCTCAATTCTCAATCTTCAATCCTCAATACTGAATCTTCAATCCTCAATCCTCAATCCTCAATCCTCAATCCTCAATCCTCAATCCTCAGTAATCAATCCTCAATCTTCAATACTCAATCGTCAATCCTCAGTCCTCAATCCTCAATCCTCAATCCTCGTGCCTCAAACCTCAATCCTCAGCCCTCAGTCCTCATCCTCAATTCTCAATGCTCAATCCACAATCCTCAACGCTCAATCTTCAATCCTCAATAATCAATCTCCAATCATAGATCCTCAATCCCCAATACTCAATCCTTAATCCTCAATCTTCACTCCTCAATCCCCAGTCCTCAATCTTCAATCCTCAATGCTTAATCCTCAATCCTCAATCCACAGCCCTCAATCCTCAATCCTCAATCCTCAAACCTCAATCCTCAATCCTCAACACCCAATCCTCAATACTCAATCCTCAATCCTCAATCCTCAATTCTCAATCCTCAATCCTGAATCCTCAACCGTCAGTCCTCGTCCTCAATCCTCAAGCCTCAATCCTCAATCCTCAATCTTCAATCCTCAATACTCAATATTCAATCCTCAATCCTCAATCCTCAATCCTCAATCTTCAATCCTCAATCCTCAATCCTCAATTCTCAACACTCAATCCTCAGTCCTCAGTCCTCATACCTCAATCCTCAACCCTCAGCCCTCATCCTCAATCCTCAATCCGCAATCCTCAATCCTCAATCTTCAATCCTCAATACTCAATCTTCAATCCTCAATACTCAATCCTCATTCTTCAATCCTCAATACCCAATCCTCAATCTTCAATCCTCAATCCTCAATCCTCAATTCTCAATCCTCAATTCTCAATCCTCAGACCACAAACATCAATATTCCACCCACAGTCCTCGTCCTCAATCCACAACCCTCAATTCTCAATCTTCAATATTCAATCATCAATATTTAATCTTTAATACTCAATCCTCAATACTCAGTCCTCAATCCTCAATCCTCAATCTTCAATCCTCAATACTCTACCCTCAATCCTCAATCCTCTACCTTCAATACTCAATACTCAATCTTCAATCCTCAATCCTCAACCCTCAATCCTCAATCCTCAAGCCTCAATCCTCAATCCTCAATCCTCGATCCTCAATCCTCAACCTTGAATCCTCAATACTCAGTCTTTAATCCTCAATCCTCAATCCTCAATCCTCAATACTCATTCTTCAATCCTCAATACCCAATCCTCAATCTTCAATCCACAATCCTCAATCCTCAATTCTCAATCCTCAATCCACAATCCTCAGACCTCAGACATCAATACTCAACCCTCAGTCCTCGTCCTCAATCCACAACCATCAATCCTCAATCCTCAATCTCAATCATCAATATTCAATCTTCAGTCCTCAATCCTCAATCCTCAATCCTCAATCCTCAATCCTCAATGTTCAATCCGCAATACCCAATCCTCAATCCTCAATCCTCAATCATCAATCCTCAACTTTCAGTCCTCAATCCTCAATACTGAATCCTCAATCCTGAATCCTCAATCCTGAATCCTCAATCTTCAGACTTCAGTCCTCAACAATCAGTTGGCAATTCTCAATCCTCAATAGAATATCATCAATTCACAGTCTTCAGTACTCAATACTCATTCTGCAATCTTCAAATGTCTATCCACAAACATCAATTTTCATCATTCAACCCTCAACACTCAGTCCCCAATCCTCAATCTTCAATCCTCAATCCTCAATCCTCAATCCTCAGTCCTCAATCTTCAATCCTCGATACTCAACCTTCAATCCTCAATCCTCAATCCTCAATCCTCAACCCTCAATCCTCCATCCTCTATATTCAACACACAACCCTCAACCATCAATCCTCAATACTCAACCATCAATCCTCAATTCTCAATACTCAATAGAATACCCTGAATTCTCATGGTTCAATACTCAATCCACAATATTCAATAATCAAATCTCAATCCTCAAACGTCAATTCTCAACACTCAATCCGCAACACTCAGTCCTCCCTCTTCAATCCTTCATCGTCAATCCTCAATCCTCAAGCGTCAATCCTCAATCCTCAATCCTCAACCCTCAATCCTCAGTCATCAAACCTCAATGGCGAATCCTCAATCCTGCATCCTCAATCGTCAGCCCTCAGTCCTCAACAATCAATTGTCAATCCTCAATCCTCAATAGAATATCCTCAACTCACTGTTTTCAATACTCAATCCCCATTCTTCAATCTTCAAATCTCAATCCACAAACATCAATTCTCATCACTCAACCCTCAACATTCAGTCCTCAATCGTCAATTCTCAATCCTCAATCCTCAACCTTCTATCCTCAATACTCAATCTTCAATCCTCAATCCTCAATTATCAATCCTCAATACTCAATCCTCAATCCTCATTCTTCAATCCTCAATACCCTATCCTCAATCTTCAATCCTCAATCCTCAATCCTCAATTCTCAATCCTCAATTCTCAATCCTCAGACCTCAAACATCAATATTCAACCCTCAGTCCTCGTCCTCAATCCACAACCCTCAATCCTCAATGCTCAATCTTCAATCATCAATATTCAACCTTCAATCCTCAATCCTCTATCCTCAATCATCAATCCTCAATCCCCAATCTTCAATCCTCAATATTCAGCACACACCCCTCAACCATCAATCCTCAATACTCAATCTTCAATCCTCAATCCTCAATCCGCAATCCTCAATCCTCAATCTTCAATCCTCAATACTCAACCTTCAATCCTCAATCCTCAATCCTCAATCCTGAATCCTCAATCCTCAATCCTCAATATTCAGCACACACCCCTCAACCATCAATCCTCAATACTCAATCTTCAATCCTCAACCCGCAATCCTCAATCCTTGTTCCTCAAACCTCAATCCTCAACCCTCAGTCCTCATCCTCAATTATCAATTCTCAATCCTCAATCCTCAATCCTCAATCTTCAATCCTCAATAATCAATCACCAATCCTAGATCCCCAATCGCCAATCATCAATCCCTAAACCTCAAACTTCAACCCTCAATCCCCAGTCCTCATTCTTCAACCCTCAATGCTCAAACCTCAATCCTCAATCCTCAGTCCTCAATCCTCAATCCTCAGTCCTTAGTCCTCAAACCTCAATCCTCAACCCTCAGCCCTCATCCTCAATACTCAGTCATCAATCCTCAATCTTCAATCTTCAATCCTCAATACTCAATCTTCAATCCTCAATCCTCAGTCCTCAAACCTCTATTCTGAATCCTCAATCCTGAATCCTCTACCTTCAGCACTCAGTCCTCAACAATCAGTTGTCAATCCTCAATCCTCAATAGAATATCCTCAATTAACAGTTTTCAATACTCAATACTCAATCTGCAATCTCCAAATTCTATCCACAAATATCAATTCTCATCACTCAACCCTCAACACTCAGTCCTCAATGTTCAATCCTCAATCCTCAATTCTGAATCTTCGATCCTCAACACTGTATCTTCAATCCTCAATCCTCAATCCTCAATCCTCAATCCTCAATCCTCAATCATCAATCCTCAATCTTCAATACTCAATCCTCTATCCTCAATCCTCAATCCTCAATACTCAAGCATCAATGCTCAATTCTCAATACTCAATCCTCAATACTCAAACATCAATCCTCAATTGTCAATACTCAATAGAATATCCTGAATCCTCATGGTTCAATACTAAATCCACAAACATCAATTCTCATCACTCAACACTCAACACTCAGTCCTCAATCTTCAATCCTCAATCCTCTATCCTCAATCTTCAATCCTCAATACTCAATCTTCAATCCTCAGTCCTCAATTCTCAATCCTCAATCCTCAATCCTCAATCCTCAATCCTCATTCCTCAAACCTCAATCGTCAACCCACAGTCCTCATCCTCAATACTCAATCCCCAATCCTCAGTCTTCAATCCTCAATCCTTAATCCTCAATCCTCAATTCTCAATCTTCAATACTCAATCCTCAATCGTCAATCCTCAATCCTCGATCCTCAATCCTCAATCCTCAATTGTCAATCTTCAATCCTCAATACTCAATCTTCAATTCTCAATCCTCAATCCTCAATCCTGAATCCTCAATCCTCAATCCTCAATATTCAACACACACCCCTCAACCATCAATCCTCAATACTCAATCATCAATAATCAATTCTCAATACTCAATAGAATATCCTGAATTCTCATGGTTGATTACTCAATACACAATGATCAATAATCAAATCTCAATCCTCAAACATCAATTCTCATCACTCAATCCTCAACACTCAGTCCTCTCTTCAATCCTCCATCCTCAATCCTCAATCCTCAATAGTCAATCCTCAATCCTCAATCCTCAACCCTCAATCCTCAGTCCTCTACCCTCAATCCCGGATCCTCAATCCTGAATCCTCAATCTTCAGCCCTCAGTCCTCAACATTCAATTGTCAATCCTGAATCCTCAATAGAATATCCTCAACACACAGTTTTCAATACTCAATCCCCATTCTTCAATCTTCAAATCTCAATCCACAAACATCAATCCTCATCACTCAACCCTCAACACTCAGTCCTCAATCTTCAATCCTCTATCCTCAATCCTCAATCTTCAATCCTCAATACTCAATCTTCAATCCTCAGTCCTCAATTCTCAGTACTCAATCCTCAATCCTCAATCCTCAATCCTCAATCCTCAATCCTCAGTCCTCAAACCCCAACCCCGAATCCTCAATCCTGAATCCTCAAACTTAAGCCCTCAGTCCTCAACAATCAGTTGTCAATCCTCAGTCCTCAATAGAATATCATCAATTCACAGTTTTCAATACTCAATACTCAATCTGCAATCTTCAAATCGCTATCCACAATCATCAACTCTCATCACTCAAACCTCAACACTCAGTCCCCAATCCTCAATCTTCAATCCTCAATCCACAATCCTCAATCCTCAGTCCTCAATCTTCTATCCTCAATACACAATCTTCAATCCTCAATCCTCAATCCTCAATCCTCAATCCTCACTCCACAATCGTCAGTCTTCAATCCTCAATAATCAACGCACAACCCTCAACCATCAATCCTCAATACTCAACCATCAATCCTCAATTCTCAATACTCAATAGAATATCCTGATTTCTCATGGTTCAATACTCAATCCACAATATTCAATAATCAAATCTCAATCCTCAAACATCAATTCTCAACACTAAATCCACAACACTCAGTCCTCTCTATTCAATCCTCCATCCTCAATCCTCAATCCTCAAGCGTCAATCCTCAATCCTCAATCCTCAACCCTCAATCCTCTGTCCTCAAACCTCAATCCCGAATCCTCAAACCTGAATCCTCAATCTTCAGCCCTCAGTCCTCAACAATCAAATGTCAATCCCCAATCCTCAAGAGAATATCCTCAATTCACAGTTTTAAATACTGAATCCTCATTCCTCAATCTTCAAATCTCAATCCACAAACATCAATTCTCATCACTCAACCCTCAACACTCATTCCTCAATCTTCAATCCTCAATCCTCAATCCTCAACCTTCAATCTTAAATACTCAACCTTCAATCCTCAATCCTCGATGCTCAATCCTCAATCCTCAATCTTCAATCCTCAATACTCCATCTGCAATCCTCAATCATCAATCCTCAATACTAGACCCTCATCCTTCAATCCTCAATACCGAATCCTCAATCTTCAATCCTCAATCCTGAATCCTCAATTCCCAATCCTCAACCCCCAATCCTCAGACATCAAACATCAATACTCAACCCTCAGTCCTCGTCCTCAATACACAACGCTCAATCCTCAATCCTCAATCTTCAATATTCAATATTCAATCTGCAATCCTCTATCCTCAATCCTCAATCCTCAATCCTCATCCTTCAATCTTCAATACCCAATCCTCAATCTTCAATCCTCAATCCTCAATCCTCAATTCTCAATCCCCAATCCCCAATCCCCAATCCTCAGACCTCAAACATCAATTTTCAACCCTCAGTCCTCGTCCTCAATCCACAAACCTCAATCCTCAATCCTCGATCTTCAATCATCAATATTCAATCTTCAATCCTCAATCCTCAATCCTCAATCCTCAATCCTCAATACTCAACCTTCAATCCTCAATCCACAATCCTCAATCCTCAATCCTCAATCTTCAATTCCCAACACTCAATCTTCAATCCTCAGTCCACAATCTTCAATACTCAATCGTCAATCCTTAATCCTCAATCCTCAATGCTCAATCACCAGTCCTCAATCTTGAATCCTCAATGCTCAATCCTCAATGCTCAATCCCCAGTCCTCAATACTCAATCCTCAATCCTCAATCCTCAGTCCTCAATTCTCAGTCCTCAAACCTCTATCCTGAATCCTCAATCCTGAATCCTCAATCTTCAGCCCTAGGTCCTCAACAATCAGTTCTCAATCCTCAATACTCAATAGAATATCCTCAATTCACAGTTTTCAATACTCAATTCTCAATCTGCAATCTTAAAATCTCTATCCACAAACATCAATTCTCGTCACTCAACCCACATCGCTCAGTCCCCAATCCTCAATCCTCAATCCTCAATCCTCAATCTTCAATCCTCAATACTCAATCTTCAATCCTCAATCTTCAATCCTGAATACTCAATCTTCAATGCTCAATCATCAATCCTCTATCTTCAATACTCAATCCTCAATCCTCAATCCTCAATCTTCAATCCTCAACCGTCAGTCCTCGTCCTCAATCCTCAACCCTCAATCCTCAATCCTGAATCTTCAATCATCAATACTCAATCTTCAATCCTCAATTCTCAATCCTCAATCCTCAACCCTCAATCATCAATATTCAGCACACAACCATCAACCATCAATTCTCAATACTCAACCATCAATCCTCAATTCTCAACACTCAATTGAATATCCTGAATTCTCATGATTCAATACTCAGTCCACAATATTCAATAATCAAATCTCAATCCTCAAACATCAATTCCCAACACTCAATCCTCAACCCTCAGCCCTCATACTCAATCCTCAATCCTCAATCCTCAATCCTCAATCTTCAATCCTCAATACTCAATCGTCAATCCTCAATCCTCAGTCCTCAAACCTCAATTCTGAATCCTCAATCCTGAATCCTCAATTTTCAGCACTCAGTCCTCAACAATCAGTTGTCAATCCTCAATCCTCAATAGAATATCCTCAATTCACAGTTTTCAATACTCAATACTCAATCTGCAATCTTCCAGCCTCTATCCACAAACATCAATTCTCATGATTCAACCCTCAACACTCAGTCCTCAATGTTCAATCCTCAATCCTCAATTCTCAATCTTCATTCCTCAATACTGAATCTTCCATCCTCTATACTCAATCTTCAATCCTCAATCCGCAATCCTCAATCCTCAATCCTCAATCCTCATTCATCAATCCTCAATCTTCACAACTCAATCCTCAATCCCCAATCCTCAATCTTCAATCCTCAATCCTCAATACTCAATCCTTAATCCTCAATCCTCAAACCTCAATCCTCAATCTTCAATCGTCAATACTCAATCTTCAGTCATCAATCCTCAATCCTCAATACTCAATTCTCAATCCTCAATCCTCAATCCTCAGACTTCAAGCATCTATAGTTAACCCTCAGTCATCTTCCTCAATCCACAACCCTCAATCCTCAATCCTCAATCTTCAATCATCAATATTCAATCTTCAATCCTCAATCCTCAATCCTCAATGCTCAATCCTCAATCCTCAATCCTCAATCCTCAGTCCTCAATTCTCAGTCCTCAATACTCAATCTTCAATCCTCAATCCTCAATCCTGAATAGTCTATCCTCAATCCTCAATCATCAATCCTCTATCTTCAATACTCAATCCTCAATCCTCAATCCTCAATCCTCAATCCTCAATCCTCAATCAGCAATCCTCAATTCTCAATACTCAATAGAATATCCTGAATTCTCAGGATTCAATACTCAAACCTCAATCCTCAACCCTCAGCCCTCATCCTCCGTCCTCAATCCTCAATGCTCAATCCTCAATCTTCAATCCTCAATACTCAATCTTCAATCTTCAATCTTCAATCCTCAATCCTCAATCCTCAATCCTCAATCCTCAATCCTCAGTGATCAATCCTCAATCTTCAATACTCAATCGTCAATCCTTAATCCTCAATCTTCGATCCTCAATCACCAGTCCTCAATCTTCAATCCTCAATGCTCAATCCTCAATCCTCAATCCTCAGTCCTCAATCCTCAATCCTCAATCCTCAATCCTCAGTCCTCAATTCTCAGTCCTCAACCATCTATCCTCAAATCTCAATACTCAACAGAATATCCTGAATACTCAGGATTCAATACTCAAACCTCAATCCTCAACCCTCAGCCCTCATCCTCCATCCTCAATCCTCAATCCTAAATCCTCAATCCTCAGTCATCAATCCTCAATCTTCAATACTCAATCGTCAACCTTCAATCCCCAATACTCAATTCTCGATCCTCAATCCTCAATCATCAATCCTCAATCTTCAACACACAATCCTCAATACTCAATCCTCAATCCTCAATCCTCAATCCTCAAACCTCAATCATCAATCCTCAATCGTCAATACTCAATCATAAATCCTCAATCCTCAATCCTCAATCCTCAATCCTCAATCTCCAATCCTCAATACTCAATCTTCAATCTTCAATCCTCAATCCTCAATCCTCAATCCTCAATCCTCAATCCTCAGTCATCAATCCTCAATCTTCTATACTCAATCGCCAATCCTTAATCCTCAATCTTCAATCCTCAATCACCAGTCCTCAATCTTCAATCCTCAATGCTCAATCCTCAATCCTCAATCCTCAGTCCTCAATCCTCAATCCTCAATCCTCAATCCTCAGTCCTCAATTCTCAGTCCTCAAACCTCTATCCTGAATCCTCAATCCTGAATCCTCAATCTTCAGCCCTAGGTCCTCAACAATCAGTTCTCAATCCTCAATCCTCAATAGAATATCCTCAATTCACAGTTTTCAATACTCAATTCTCAATCTGCAATCTTAAAATCTCTATCCACAAACATCAATTCTCGTCACTCAACCCACATCGCTCAGTCCCCAAACCTCAATCCTCAATCCTCAATCCTCAATCTTCAATCCTCAATACTCAATCTTCAATCCTCAATCCTCAATCCTGAATAGTCTATCCTCAATCCTCAATCATCAATCCTCTATCTTCAATACTCAATCCTCAATCCTCAATCCTCAATCCTCAATCCTCAATCAGCTATCCTCAAACTTCAATACTCAGTCCTCAATGCTCAATCCTCAATACTCAACCATCTATCCTCAAATCTCAATACTCAATAGAATATCCTGAATACTCAGGATTCAATACTCAAACCGCAATCCTCAACCCTCAGCCCTCATCCTCCATCCTCAATCCTCAATCCTAAATCCTCAATCCTCAGTCATCAATCCTTAATCTTCAATACTCAATCGTCAATCTTCAATCCCCAATACTCAATTCTCGATCCTCAATCCTCAATCATCAATCCTCAATCCTCAACACACAATCCTCAATACTCAATCCTCAATCCTCAATCCTCAATCCTCAAACCTCAATCATCAATCCTCAATCGTCAATACTCAATCGTCAATCCTCAATCCTCAATCCTCAATACTCAACCATCAATCCTCAATCCTCAATCCTCAGCCCTTAGTCCTCATCCTCAATTCTCAATTCTCAATCCTCAAACCTCAATCCTCCATCTTCAATCCTCAATAATCAATCTCCTATCCTAGATCCTCAGTCCCCCATACTCTATCCTTAATCCTCAATATTCAATCCTCTATCCCCAGGCCACAATCTTCAATCCCCAAAGCTCAATAATCAATCCACAAACCTCAGTCCTCAATCGTCAATCATCAATCCACAATCTTCAATACTCAATCCTCACTCCTCAATCCTCAATCCTCAATCCTCTATCATCAACCCTCAATCTCCAGTACTCAATCCTCAATCCACAATCCTCAATCCTCAATACTTAACCATCAATCCTCAATTCTCAATACTCGATAGAATATCCTGAATTCTCAGGATTCAATACACAAACCTCAATCCTCAGCCCTCAGCACTCATCCTCCATCCTCAATACTCAATCCTCAATCCTCAATCTTCAATCCTCAATAATCAACCTCCAATCCTACATCCTTAATCCCCAATCCTCAATCCTTAATCCTCAATCTTCATTCCTCAATCCACAGTCCTCAATCTTCAATCCTCAATGCTCTATCCTCAATACTCAATCCTCAGTCATCAGTCCTCAATCCTCAACCCTCAAACCTCAATACTCAACCGCCAGTCCTCGTCCTCAATCCTCAACCCTCAATCCTTAATCCTCAATCTTCCATCATCAATACGCAATCTTCAATCCTCAATCCTCAATCCTCAATCCTAAAATCCTCAATCCTCAATATTCAACACACAACCCTCAACCATCAATCCTCAATGCTCAACCATCAATACTCAATTCTCAATACTCAATAGAATATCCTGAATTCTCAGTTTTCAATACTCAATCCTCAATCTTCAGTCTTCATGTCTCCATCCACAAACATCAATTCTCATCACTCAACCCTCAACACTCAGTCCTCAATCTTCAATCCTCAATCCTCAAAACTCAAACCTCAGTCCTCAGTCCTCAATCTTCAATACCCAATCCTCAATCCTAAAATCCTCAATCCTCAATCCTCAATCCCCAATCCTCAATCTTCAATCCTCAATCCTCAATCCTCAAGCCTCGATCCTCAAACCTCAATCTTCAATCCTGAATACTCAATCTTCAATCCTCAATCCTCAATCCTCAATCCTCAATCGTCAGTCTTCAATCCTCAATACTCAAACTTCAATCCTCAATCCTCAATCCTCAATCCTCAAACCTCATTCTTCAATCCTCAATACCCAATCCTCAATCTTCAATCCTCAATCCTCAAACCTCAATCCTCAACCCTCAGCCCTATCCTCAATCCTCAATCCTCAATTCTCAATCCTCAATCCTCAATCTTCAATCGTCAATACTCAATCGTCAATCCCTAATCCTCAGTCCTCAAACCTCAATTCTGAATCCTCAATCCTGAATCCTCAATCTTCAGCTCTCAGTCCTCAACAATCAGTTGTCAATCCTCAATCCTTAATAGAATATCCTCAATTCACAGTTTTCAATACTCAATACTCAATCTGCAATCTTCCAACTTCTATCCACAAACATCAATCCTCATGACTCAACCCTCAACACTCAGTCCTCAATGTTCAATCCTCAATCCTCAATCCTCAATGCTCATTCCTCAAACCTCAATCCTCAACCGTCAGTCCTCATCATCGATTCTCAATTCTCAATCCTCAATCCTCAATGCTCAATCCTCAATCCTCAATCCTCAACCCTCATTCCTCGAACCTCAATCCTCAGCCCTCAGTCCTCATCCTCAATTCTCAATTCTCAATCCTCAAACCTCAATCCTCAATCTTCATTTCTCAATAATCAATCTCCTATCCTAGATCCTCAATCCCCAATACTCTATCCTTAATCCTCAATATTCAATACTCCATCCCCAGGCCACAATCTTCAATCCCCAAAGCTCAATAATCAATCCTCAATCCTCAGTCCTCAATCGTCAATCATCAATCCACAATCTTCAATACTCAATCCCCAATCCTCAATCCTCAATCCTCAATCCTCAATCATCAATCCTCAATCTTCAGTACTCAATCCTCAATCCTCCATCCTCAATCCTCAATCCTCGATCCTCGATCCTCAATCTTCAATCCTCAATCCTCAATCCTCAATCCTCAATTCTCAATCTTCAATCCTCAATCCTCAATCATCCATCTTCAATCCTCAACCGTCGGTCCTCGTCCTCAATTCTCAACCCTCAATCCTCAATCCTCAATCTTCAATCATCAATACTCAATCCTCAACCGTCAGTCCTCGTCCTCAATCCTCAATCCTCATACCTCAATCCTCAACCGTCAGTCCTCGTACTCAATCCTCAACTATGAATCCTCAATCCTCAATATTCAATCATCAATACTCAATCTTCAATCCTCAATACTCAATCCTCAATCCTCAATCCTCAATCCTCAATCCTCAGTCCTCAAACCTCAATCCAGAGTCTTCAATCCTGAATCCGCAATCTTCAGACCTCAGTCCTCAACAATCAGTTGTCAATTCTCAATTCTCAATACAATATCATCAATTCACAGTTTTCAATACTCAATACTCAATCTGCAATCTTCAAATCTCTATCCAGAAACATCAATTCTCATCACTGAACCCTCAACACTCAGTCCCCAATCCTCAATCTTCAATCCTCAATCCTCAATCCTCAATCCTCAATCCTCAATCTTCAATCCTCAATACTCAATCTTCAATCCTCAATCCTCAATCCCCAATCCTCAGTCCTCAATCCTCAATCGTCAGTCTTCAATCCTCATTACTCAATCTGCAATCCTCAGTCCTCAATCCTCAATCCTCAATCCTCACTCTTCCATCCTCAATACCCAATCCTCAATCTTCAACCCTCAATCCTCAATCCTCAATCCTCAATGCTCAATCCTCAATCCTCAATCCTCAATCCTCAGTCATCAATCCTCAATCTTCAATACTCAATCGTCAATCCTTAATACTCAATCTTCAATCCTCAATCACCAGTCCTCAATCTTCAATCCTCAATGCTCAATCCTCAATCCTCAATCCTCAGTCCTCAATCCTCAATCATCAATCCTCAATCCTCAGTCCTCAATTATCAGTCCTCAAACCTCTATCCTGAATCCTCAATCCTGAATCCTCAATCTTCAGCCCTAGGTCCTCAACAATCAGTTCTCAATCCTCAATCCTCAATAGAATATCCTCAATTCACAGTTTTCAATACTCAATTCTCAATCTGCAATCTTAAAATCTCTATCCACAAACATCAATTCTCGTCACTCAACCCACATCGCTCAGTCCCCAATCCTCAATCCTCAATCCTCAATCCTCAATCTTCAATCCTCAATACTCAACCTTCAATCCTCAATCCTCAATCCTGAATAGTCTATCCTCAATACTCAATCATCAATCCTCTATCTTCAATACTCAATCCTCAATCCTCAATCCTCAATCCTCAATCCTCAATCCTCAATCAGCAATCCTCAAACTTCAATACTCAGTCCTCAATCCTCAATCCTCAATACTCAACCATCTATCCTCAAATCTCAATACTCAATAGAATATCCTGAATACTCAGGATTCAATACTCAAACCTCAATCCTCAGCCCTCAGCCCTCATCCTCCATCCTCAATCCTCAATCCTGAATACTCAATCCTCAGTCATCAATCCTCAATCTTCAATACTCAATCGTCAACCTTCAATCCCCAACACTCAATTCTCGATCCTCAATCCTCAATCATCAATCCTCAATCTTCAACACACAATCCTCAATACTCAATCCTCTATCCTCAACCCTCAATCCTCAAACCTCAATCATCAATCCTCAATCGTCAATACTCAATCATCAATCCTCAATCCGCAATCCTCAATCCTCAATCCTCAATCTTCAATCCTCAATACTCAATCTTCAATCTTCAATCCTCAATCCTCAATCCTCAATCCTCAATCCTCAATCCTCAGTCATCAATCCTCAATCTTCTATACTCAATCGTCAATCCTTAATCCTCAATCTTCAATCCTCAATCACCAGTCCTCAATCTTCAATCCTCAATGCTCAATCCTCAATCCTCAATCCTCAGTCCTCAATCCTCAATCCTCAATCCTCAATCCTCAGTCCTCAATTCTCAGTCCTCAAACCTCTATCCTGAATCCTCAATCCTGAATCCTCAATCTTCAGCCCTAGGTCCTCAACAATCAGTTCTCAATCCTGAATCCTCAATAGAATATCCTCAATTCACAGTTTTCAATACTCAATTCTCAATCCGCAATCTTAAAATCTCTATCCACAAACATCAATTCTCGTCACTCAACCCACATCGCTCAGTCCCCAATCCTCAATCCTCAATCCTCAATCCTCAATCTTCAATCCTCAATACTCAATCTTCAATCCTCAATCCTCAATCCTGAATAGTCTATCCTCAATACTCAATCATCAATCCTCTATCTTCAATACTCAATCCTCAATCCTCAATCCTCAATCCTCAATCCTCAATCCTCAATCAGCCATCCTCAAACTTCAATACTCAGTCCTCAATCCTCAATCCTCAATACTCAACCATCTATCCTCAAATCTCAATACTCAATAGAATATCCTGAATACTCAGGATTCAATACTCAAACCGCTATCCTCAACCCTCAGCCCTCATCCTCCATCCTCAATCCTCAATCCTAAATCCTCAATCCTCAGTCATCAATCCTCAATCTTCAATACTCAATCGTCAATCTTCAATCCCCAATACTCAATTCTCGATCCTCAATCCTCAATAATCAATCCTCAATCTTCAACACACTATCCTCAATACTCAATCCTCAATCCTCAATCCTCAATTCTCAAACCTCAATCATCAATCCTCAATCGTCAATACTCAATCATCAATCCTCAATCCTCAATCCTCAATACTCAACCATCAATCCTCAATCCTCAATCCTCAGCCCTCAGTCCTCATGCTCAATTCTCAATTCTCAATCCTCAATCCTCAATCCTCAATCGTCAATCCTCAATAATCAATCTCCTATCCTAGATCCTCAATCCCCAATACTCTATCCTTAATCCTCAATATTCAATCCTCTACCCCAGTCCAAAATCTTCAATCCCCAAAGCTCAATAATCAATCCTCAATCCTCAGTCCTCAATCCCCAATCCTCACTCCTCAATCCTCAATCCTCAATACTCAAACCTCAATCCTCAACCGTCAGTCCTCGTCCTCAATCCTCAACCCCCAATCCTCAATCCTCAATCTTCAATCATCAATACTCAATCTTCAATCCTCAATTCTCAATCCTCGATCCTCAATCCTCAATCCTCAATACTCAATACACAACCCTCAAACATCAATCCTCAATTCTCAACTCTGAATAGAATATCCTTAATTCTCAGTTTTCAATACTCAATCCTCAATCTTCAATCTTCAAGTCTCCATCCACAAACATCAATTCTCATCACTCAACCCTCAACACTCAATCCTCAATCCTCACTCTTCAATACTCAATCCTCAATCCTCAATCCTCAATCCTCAACTCTGAATCCTCATTCCGCAAACCCCAATCCTCAACCCTCAGTCCTCATCCTCAATTCTCAATTCTCAATCCTCAAACCTCAATCCTCAATCTTCAATCCTCAATAATCAATCTCCTATCCTAGACCCTCAGTCCCCCATACTCTATCCTTAATCCTCAATATTCAATCCTCTATCCCCAGGCCACAATCTTCAATCCCCAAAGCTCAATAATCAATCCACAAACCTCAGTCCTCAATCGTCAATCGTCAATCCACAATCTTCAATACTCAATCCTCAATCCTCAATCCTCAATCCTCAATCCTCAATCATCAACCCTCAATCTCCAGTACTCAATCCTCAATCCACAATCCTCAATCCTCAATACTTAACCATCAATCCTCAATTCTCAGTACTCGATAGAATATCCTGAATTCTCAGGATTCAATACTCAAACCTCAATCCTCAGCCCTCAGCACTCATCCTCCATCCTCAATACTCAATCCTCAATCCTCAATCCTCAATCCTCATTCCTCAAACCTCAATCTTCAACCCTCAGTCCTCATCCTCAATTCTCAATTCTCAATCCTCGGTCCTCAATTCTCAACCTTCAATCCTCAATAATCAATCTCCAATCCTAGATCCTCAATCCCCAATCCTCAATCGTTAATCCTCAATCTTCAATCCCCAATCCCCAGTCCTCAATCCGCAATACTCAATCTTCAATCCTCAATCCTCAATTCGTAATCCTCAATACTCAATCCTCAATCGTCAATCCTCAATCCCCAATCCTGAATCTTCAATCCTCAATCCTCAATCCTCAATCCCCAATCCTCAATCTTCAATCCTGAATACTCAATCTTCAATCCTCAATCCTCAATCATCAATCCTCAATCTTCAATCCTCAATCCTCAATCCTCAATCTTCAATCCTCAACCGTCAGTCCTCGTCCTCAATCCTCAACCCTCAATCCTCAATCCTGAATCTTCAATCATCAATACTCAATCTTCAATCCTCAATTCTCAATCCTCAATCCTCAACCCTCAATCATCAATATTCAGCACACAACCATCAACCCTCAATTCTCAATACTCAACCATCAATCCTCAATTCTCAATACTCAATAGAATATCCTGAATTCTCATGATTCAATACTCAATCCACAATTTCAATAATCAAATCTCAATCCTCAAACATCAATTCTCAACATTCAATCCTCAACACTCGGTCCTCTCTCTTCAATCCTCCATCCTCAATCGTCTATTCTCAAGCGTCAATCCTCAATCTTCAATCCTCCATACTAAATCTTCAATCCTCAATCCTCAATCATCAATCCTCAATCCTCAATCCTCAGTCATCAATCCTCAATCTTCAATACTCAATCCTCAATACTCAATCCTCAATCCTCAATCCTCAATCCTCATTCCTCAAACCTCAATCCTCAGCCCTCAGTCCTCATCCTCAATTCTCAATTCTCAATCCTCAAACTTCAATCCTCAATCTTCAATCCTCAATCCTCAATCCTCAATCCTCAATTCTCAATCTTCAATCCTCAATCCTCAATCATCAATCTTCAATCCTCAACCGTCGGTCCTCGTCCTCAATTCTCAACCCTCAATCCTCAATCCTCAATCTTCAATCATCAATACTCAATCCTCAACCGTCAGTCCTCGTCCTCAATCCTCAACCCTCATACCTCAATCCTCAACCGTCAGTCCTCGTACTCAATCCTCAACTATGAATCCTCAATCCTCAATATTCAATCATCAATACTCAATCCTCAACCGTCAGTCCTCGTCCTCAATCCTCAATCCTCAATCCTCAATCCTCAATCCTCAGTCCTCAAACCTCAATCCAGAATCTTCAATGCTGAATCCGCAATCTTCAGACCTCAGTCCTCAACAATCAGTTGTCAATTCTCAATTCTCAATACAATATCATCAATTCACAGTTTTCAATACTCAATACTCAATCTGCAATCTTCAAATCTCTATCCAGAAACATCAATTCTCATCACTGAACCCTCAACACTCAGTCCCCAATCCTCAATCTTCAATCCTCAATCCTCAATCCTCAATCCTCAATCCTCAATCTTCAATCCTCAATACTCAATCTTCAATCCTCAATCCTCAATCCCCAATCCTCAGTCCTCAATCCTCAATCGTCAGTCTTCAATCCTCAATACTCAATCTGCAATCCTCAGTCCTCAATCCTCAATCCTCAATCCCCACTCTTCCATCCTCAATACCCAATCCTCAATCTTCAACCCTCAATCCTCAATCCTCAATCCTCAATGCTCAATCCTCAATCCTCAATCGTCAATCTTCAATCCTCAACCGTCAGTCCTCGTCCTTAATCCTCAACCCTCAATCCTCAATCCTCAATCTTCAATCATCAATACTCAATCTTCAATCCTCAATTCACAATCCTCAATCCTCAACCCTCAATCCTCAATATTCAACACACAACCATCAACCATCAATTCTCAATACTCAACCATCAATCCTCAATTCTCAATACTCAATTGAATATTCTGAATTCTCATGATTCAATACTCAATCCACAATATTCAATAATCAAATCTCAATCCTCAAACATCAATTCCCAACACTCAATCCTCAACACTCGGTCCTCCCTCTTCAATACTCCATCCTCAATCCTCTATCCTCAAACGTCAATCCTCAATCCTCAATCCTCAACCCTCAATCCTCAGTCCTCAAACCTCAATCCAGAATCTTCAATCCTGAATCCGCAATCTTCAGACCTCAGTCCTCAACAATCAGTTGTCAATTCTCAATTCTCAATACAATATCCTCAATTCACAGTTTTCAATACTCAATCCCCAATCTTCAATCTTCAAATCTCAATCCACAGACACCAATTCACATCACTCAACCCTCAACACTCAGTCCTCAATCTTCAATCCTCAATCCTCAATCCTCAACCTTCAATCCTCCATACTCAATCGTCAATCCTCAATCCTCAATCATCAATACTCAATCCTCAATCCTCAGTCATCAATCCTCAATCTTCAATACTCTATCCTCAATCCTCAATCGTCAATCCTCAATCCTCAATCCTCACTCCTCAAACCTCAATCCTCAGCCCTCAGTCCTCATCCTCAATTCTCAATTCTCAATCCTCAAACCTCAATCCTCAATCTTCAATCCTCAATAGTCAATCTCCTATCCTAGATCCTCAATCCCCAATACTCTATCCTTAATCCTCAATATTCAATCCTCTATCCCCAGGCCACAATCTTCAATCCTCTATCCCCAGGCCACAATCTTCAATCCCCAAAGCTCAATAATCAATCCTCAATCCTCAGTCCTCAATCGTCAATCATCAATCCACAACCTTCAATACTCAATCCTCAGTATTGCTCACTCAATAACGGGAAATTCGCAATAATTTAGCAAGCGCCGCAATATTTCACTAATGTGACTCGAAACTAGGCCATACAGCGATTCCAGTGATATTATGCGTAGTTTAAAGTTAAAGTCGACGTATGACTGGAAATTCGCAATATTTCAGCAAGCGCCGCCATATCCCACTAATGTGTCTCGAAAATAGGCCATACAACGATTCCATTGATATAATGCGTACTTTAACGTTAAAGCCGACGTATGACGTGAAATTCGCAATATTTCATCCAGCGCCTCGATATTTCTCCACTATGACTCGAAACTAGACCATACACCAGTTCCAGTGAAATAATGCGTACCTTAACGATAAAGCCGACGTGTGACGGGAAATTCGCAACATTCCTGCAAGCGCTGCCATATTCCACTAATGTGACTCGAAAATAGGCCATACATCGATTCCAGTGATATAATGCATACTTTAATGTTAAAGCCGACATATGACGTGAAATTCGCAATATTTCATCCAGCGCCACGATATTTCGCTCGTATGACACGAAACTAGGCCATACAGCGATTATGGTGATATAATGCGTAGTTTAA
Organism: Calliopsis andreniformis; assembly: GCF_051401765.1. NCBI lineage: Eukaryota > Metazoa > Arthropoda > Insecta > Hymenoptera > Andrenidae > Calliopsis > Calliopsis andreniformis. Next base: position 5,989,408 of record NW_027480446.1, read on the forward strand.
CGTTAAAGTCGACGTATGACCGGAAATTCGCAATATCTCTGCAAGCGCCGCCATATTCCACTAATGTAACTCGAAACTAGGCCATACATCGATTCCAGTGGTATAATGCGTAATTTAACGTTAAAGCCGACGTATGACGTGAAATTCGCAATATTTCATCCAGCGACACGATATTTCACTCGTATGACTAGAAACTAGACCATACACCGATTCCAGTGAAATAATGCGTAGTTGAACGTTAAAGTCGACGTATAATGGGAAGTTCGCAATAATTCAGCAAGCGCCGCAATATTTCACTAATGTGACTCGAAACTAGGCCATACACCAGTTCCAGTGAAATAATGCGTAGTTTAACGTTAAAGCCGACGTATGACTTGAAATTCGCAATATTTCTTCCAGCGCCACAATATTTCACTAATATGACTCGAAACTAGGCCATACAGCGATTACAGTGAAATAATGCGTAGTTTAAGGTAAAGTCGACGTATAACGGGAAATTCGAAACAATTCAGCAAGCGCCGCAATATTTCACTAATGTGACTCGAAACTAGGCCGTATATAGATTCCAGTGTTATAATGCGTAGTTTAAAGTTAAAGTCGACGTAAATCGGTAAATTCGCAATATTTCATCCAGCGCCTCGATATTTTACCACTATGACTCGAAACTAGACCATACACCGATTCCAGTGATATAATGCGTACTTTAACGATAAAGCCGACGTGTGACGGGAAATTCGCAACATTCCTGCAAGCGCCGCCATATTCCACTAATGTGACTCGAAAATAGGCCATACATCGATTCCAGTGATATAATGCATACTTTAACGTTAAAGCCGACGTATGACGTGAAATTCGCAATGTTTCATCCAGCGCCACGATATTTCGCTCGTATGACACGAAACTAGGCCATACAGCGGTTATGGTGATATAATGCGTAGTTTAACGTTAAAGTCGACGTATGACCGGAAATTCGCAATATTTCTGCAAGCGCCGCCATATTCCACTAATGTGACTCGAAACTAGGCCATACATCGATTCCAGTGGTATAATGCGTACTTTAACGTTAAAGCCGACGTATGACGTGAAATTCGCAATATTTCATCCAGCGCCACGATATTTCGCCACTATGACTCGAAAGTAGACTATACACCGATTGCAGTGAAATAATGCGTAGTTTAACGTTAAAGTCGACGTGTGACGGGAAATTCGCAATATTCCTGCAAGCGCCACCATATTCCACTAATGTGACTCGAAAATAGGCCATACATCGATTCCAGTGATATAATGCATACTTTAACGTTAAAGCCGACGTATGACGTGAAATTCGCAATATTTCATCCAGCGCCACGATATTTCGCTCGTATGACTCGAAACTAGGCCATACACCGATTATGGTGATATAATGCGTAGTTTAACGTTAAAGTCGACGTATGACCGGAAATTCGTAATATTTCTGCAAGCGCCGCCATATTCCACTAATGTGACTCGAAACTAGGCCATACATCGATTCCAGTGGTATAATGCGTACTTTAACGTTAAAGCCGATGTATGACGTGAAATTCGCAATAATTTAGCAAGCGCCGCAATATTTCACTAATGTGACTCGAAACTAGACCATACACCGATTCCACTGAAATAATGCGTAGTTTAACGTTAAAGTCGACGTATAACGGAAAATTCGCAATAATTTAGCAAGCGCCGCAATATTTCACTAATGTGACTCGATACTAGGCCATATAGCGATTCCAGTGATATCATGCGTAGGTTAAAGTTAAGGTCGACGTATGACTGGAAATTCGCAATATTTCTGCAAGCGCCGCCATATTCCACTAATGTGACTCGAAAATAGGCCATGCATCGATTCCAGTGATATAATGCGTAGTTTAACGTTAAAGTCGATGTATGACCGGAAATTCGCAATATTTCAGCAAGCGCCGCAATATTTCACAAACGTGACTCGAAACTAGGCCATACAGCGATTCCAGTGATATCATGCGTAGTTTAACGTTAAAGTCGACGTATGACCGGAAATTCGCAATATTTCAGCAAGCGCCGCCATATTCCACTAATGTGTCTCGAAAATAGGCCATATATCGATTCCAGTGATATCATGCGTAGTTTAAAGTTAAAGTCGACGTAAATCGGTAAATTCGCAATATTTCATCCAGCGCCACGATATTTCGCCACTATGCCTCGAAACTAGACCATACACCGATTGCAGTGAAATAATGCGTAGTTTAACGTTAAAGTCGACGTGTGACGTGAAATTCGCAATATTCCTGCAAGCGCCGCCATATTCCACTAATGTGACTCGAAAATAGGCCATACATCGATTCCAGTGATATAATGCATACTTTAACGTTAAAGCCGACGTATGACGTGAAATTCGCAACATTTCGTCCAGCGCCTCGATATTTCACCACTATGACTCGAAACTAGGCCATACAGCGATTCCAGTGATATAATGAGTAGTTTATCGTTAAAGTCGTCGTATGACGGGGAATTCGCAATATTTCAGCAAGCGCCGCAATATTCCACTAATGTGATTCGAAACTAGGCCATACATCGATTCCAGTGATATAATGCGTACTTTAACGTTAAAGCCGACGTGAATCGGTAAATTCGCAATATTTCATCCAGCGCCTCGATATTTCACCACTATGACTCGAAACTAGACCATACACCGATTCCAGTGATATAATGCGTACTTTAACGATAAAGCCGACGTGTGACGGGAAATTCGCAACATTCCTGCAAGCGCCGCCATATTCCACTAATGTGACTCGAAAATAGGCCATACATCGATTCCAGTGATATAATGCATACTTTAACGTTAAAGCCGACGTATGACGTGAAATTCGCAATATTTCATCCAGCGCCACGATATTTCGCTCGTATGACTCGAAACTGGGCCTTACAGCGATTATGGTGATATAATGCGTAGTTTAACGTTAAAGTCGACGTATGACCGGAAATTCGCAATATTTCTGCAAGCGCCGCAATATTTCACTAATGTGACTCGAAACTAGGCCATACAGCGATTCCAGTGATATCATGCGTAGTTTAAAGTTAAAGTCGACGTAAATCGGTAAATTCGCAATATTTCATCCAGCGCCATGATATTTCGCCACTATGACTCGAAACTAGACTATACACCGATTGCAGTGAAATAATGCGTAGTTTAACGTTAAAGTCGACGTGTGACGGGAAATTCGCAATATTCCTGCAAGCGCCGCCATATTCCTCTAATGTGACTCGAAAATAGGCCATACATTGATTCCAGTGATATAATGCATACTTTAACGTTAAAGCCGACGTATGACGTGAAATTCGCAATATTTCATCCAGCGACACGATATTTCGCTCGTATGACTCGAAACTAGGCCATACAGCGATTCCAGTGATATAATGCGTAGTTTAACGTTAAAGTCGACGTATAACGGGAGATTCGCAATAATTTAGCAAGCGCCGCAATATTTCACTAATGTGACTCGAAACTAGGCCGTATATCGATTCCAGTGTTATAATGCGTAGTTTAACGTTATAGTCAACGTGTGACGGAAATTCGCAAATATTTCATCCAGCGCCACGATATTTCACTAATCTGACTCGAAACTAGGCCATACAGCGATTCCAGTGATATAATGAGTAGTTTATCGTTAAAGTCGTCGTATGACGGGGAATTCGCAATATTTCAGCAAGCGCCGCAATATTCCACTAATGTGATTCGAAACTAGGCCATACATCGATTCCAGTGATATAATGCGTACTTTAACGATAAAGCCGACGTATGACGTGAAATTCGCAATATTTCATCCAGCGCCTCGATATTTCTCCACCATGACTCGAAACTAGACCATACACCAGTTCCAGGGAAATAATGCGTAGTTTAACGTTAAAGCCGACGTATAACGGGAAATTCGCAATAATTTAGCAAGCGCCGCCATATTCCACTAATGTGACTCGAAAATAGGCCATGCATCGATTCCAGTGATATAATGCGTAGTTTAACGTTAAAGTCGACGTATGACCGGAAATTCGCAATATTTCAGCAAGCGCCGCAATATTTCACTAATGTGACTCTAAACTAGGCCATACAGCGATTCCAGTGATATCATGCGTAGTTTAAAGTTAAAGTAGACGTATGACTGGAAATTCGCAATATTCCTGCAAGCGCCGCCATATTCCTATAATGCGACTCGAAAATAGGCCATGCATCGATTCCAGTGATATAATGCGTAGTTTAACGTTAAAGTCGGTGTATGACGTGAAATTCGCAATATTTCATCTAGCGCCTCGATATTTCACTCGTATGACTCGAAACTAGGCCATACAGCGATTATGGTGATATAATGCGTAGTTTAACGTCACACTCGACGTATGACCGGAAATTCGCAATATTTCTGCACGCGCCGCCATATTCCACTAATGTGACTCGAAACTAGGCCATACATCCATTCCAGTGGCATAATGCGTACTTTAACGTTAAAGCCAACGTATAACGTGACATTCGCAATATCTCATTCAGCGCCTCGATATTTCACCAATATGACTCGAAACTAGACCATACACCGATTCCACTGAAATAATGCGTAGTTGAACGTTAAAGTCGACGTATGACGTGAAATTCGCAATATTTCATCCACTGCCTCGATATTTCACCACTATGACTCGAAACTAGACCATACATCGATTCCAGTGATATAATGCGTAGTTTAAAGTTAAAGTCGACGTAAATCGGTAAATTCGCAATATTTCATCCAGCGCCTCGATATTTCACCACTATGACTCAAACTAGACCATACACCGATTCCAGTGATATAATGCGTACTTTAACGTTAAAGCCAACGTATAACGTGAAATTCGCAATATTTCATTCAGCGCCTCGATATTTCACCAATATGACTCGAAACTAGACCATACACCGATTCCACTGAAATAATGCGTAGTTTAACGTTAAAGTCGACGTATAACGGGAAATTCGCAATAATTTAGCAAGCGCCGCAATATTTCACTAATGTGACTCGAAACTAGGCCATACAGCGATTCCAGTGATATTATGCGTAGTTTAAAGTTAAAGTCGACGTATGACTGGAAATTCGCAATATTGCAGCAAGCGCCGCCATAGCCCACTAATGTGTCTCGAAAATAGGCCATACATCGATTCCAGTGATATAATGCGTACTTTAACGTTAAAGCCGACGTATGACGTGAAATTCGCAATAATTTAGCAAGCGCCGCAATATTTCACTAATGTGACTCGAAACTAGGCCATACAGCGATTCCAGTGATATCATGCGTAGGTTAAAGTTAAGGTCGACGTATGACTGGAAATTCGCAATATTTCTGCAAGCGCCGCCATATTCCACTAATGTGACTCGAAAATAGGCCATGCATCGATTCCAGTGATATAATGCGTAGTTTAACGTTAAAGTCGACGTATGACCGGAAATTCGCAATATTTCAGCAAGCGCCGCAATATTTCACTAATGTGACTCGAATCTAGGCCATACAGCGATTCCAATGATATCATGCGTAGTTTAAAGTTAAAGTCGACGTAAATCGGTAAATTCGCAATATTTCATCCAGCGCCACGATATTTCGCCACTATGCCTCGAGACTAGACCATACACCGATTGCAGTGAAATAATGCGTAGTTTAACGTTAAAGTCGACGTGTGACGGGAAATTCGCAATATTCCTGCAAGCGCCGCCATATTCCACTAATGTGACTCGAAAATAGGCCATACATCGATTCCAGTGATATAATGCATACTTTAACAATAATGCCGACGTATGACGTGAAATTTGCAATGTTTCATCCAGCGCCACGATATTTCGCTCGTATGACTCGAAACTAGACCACACACCGATTCCAGTGATATAATGCGTACTTTAACGTTAAACCCGACGTATGACGTGAAATTCGCAACATTTCATCCAGCGCCTCGATATTTCACCACTATGACTCGAAACTAGGCCATACAGCGATTCAAGTGATATAATGAGTAGTTTATCGTTAAAGTCGTCATATGACGGGGAATTCGCAATATTTCAGCAAGCGCCGCAATATTCCACTAATGTGATTCGAAACTAGGCCATACATCGATTCCAGTGATATAATGCGTACTTTAACGTTAAAGCCGACGTGAATCGGTAAATTCGCAATATTTCATCCAGCGCCTCGATATTTCACCACTATGACTCGAAACTAGACCATACACCGATTCCAGTGATATAATGCGTACTTTAACGATAAAGCCGACGTGTGACGGGAAATTCGCAACATTCCTGCAAGCGCCGCCATATTCCACTAATGTGACTCGAAAATAGGCCATACATCGATTCCAGTGATATAATGCATACTTTAACGTTAAAGCCGACGTATGACGTGAAATTCGCAATATTTCATCCAGCGCCACGATATTTCGCACGTATGACTCGAAACTGGGCCTTACAGCGATTATGGTGATATAATGCGTAGTTTAATGTTAAAGTCGACGTATGACCGGAAATTCGCAATATTTCTGCAAGCGCCGCAATATTTCACTAATGTGACTCGAAACTAGGCCATACAGCGATTCCAGTGATATCATGCGTAGTTTAAAGTTAAGTCGACGTAAATCGGTAAATTCGCAATATTTCATCCAGCGCCATGATATTTCGCCACTATGACTCGAAACTAGGCCATACAGCGATTCCAGTGATATTATGCGTAGTTTAAAGTTAAAGTCGACGTATGACTGGAAATTCGCAATATTGCAGCAAGCGCCGCCATATCCCACTAATGTGTCTCGAAAATAGGCCATACATCGATTCCAGTGATATAATGCGTACTTTAACGTTAAAGCCGACGTATGACGTGAAATTCGCAATAATTTAGCAAGCGCCGCAATATTTCACTAATGTGACTCGAAACTAGGCCATACAGCGATTCCAGTGATATCATGCGTAGGTTAAAGTTAAGGTCGACGTATGACTGGAAATTCGCAATATTTCTGCAAGCGCCGCCATATTCCACTAATGTGACTCGAAAATAGGCCATGCATCGATTCCAGTGATATAATGCGTAGTTTAACGTTAAAGTCGACGTATGACCGGAAATTCGCAATATTTCAGCAAGCGCCGCAATATTTCACTAATGTGACTCGAATCTAGGCCATACAGCGATTCCAATGATATCATGCGTAGTTTAAAGTTAAAGTCGACGTAAATCGGTAAATTCGCAATATTTCATCCAGCGCCACGATATTTCGCCACTATGCCTCGAGACTAGACCATACACCGATTGCAGTGAAATAATGCGTAGTTTAACGTTAAAGTCGACGTGTGACGGGAAATTCGCAATATTCCTGCAAGCGCCGCCATATTCCTCTAATGTGACTCGAAATAGGCCATACATTGATTCCAGTGATATAATGCATACTTTAACGTTAAAGCCGACGTATGACGTGAAATTCGCAATATTTCATCCAGCGACACGATATTTCGCTCGTATGACTCGAAACTAGGCCATACAGCGATTCCAGTTATATAATGCGTAGTTTAACGTTAAAGTCGACGTATAACGGGAGATTCGCAATAATTTAGCAAGCGCCGCAATATTTCACTAATGTGACTCGAAACTAGGCCGTATATCGATTCCAGTGTTATAATGCGTAGTTTAACGTTATAGTCGACGTGTGACGGAAATTCGCAAATATTTCATCCAGCGCCACGATATTTCACTAATCTAACTCGAAACTAGGCCATACAGCGATTCCAGTGATATAATGAGTAGTTTATCGTTAAAGTCGTCGTATGACGGGGAATTCGCAATATTTCAGCAAGCGCCGCCATATTCCACTAATGTGTATCGAAAATAGGCATACATCGATTCCAGTGATATAATGCGTACTTTAACGATAAAGCCGACGTATGACGTGAAATTCGCAATATTTCATCCAGCGCCTCGATATTTCTCCACCATGACTCGAAACTAGACCATACACCAGTTCCAGTGAAATAATGCGTAGTTTAACGTTAAAGCCGACGTATAACGGGAAATTCGCAATAATTTAGCAAGCGCCGCCATATTCCACTAATGTGACTCGAAAATAGGCCATGCATCGATTCCAGTGATATAATGCGTAGTTTAACGTTAAAGTCGACGTATGACCGAAATTCGCAATATTTCAGCAAGCGCCGCAATATTTCACTAATGTGACTCTAAACGAGGCCATACAGCGATTCCAGTGATATCATGGGTAGTTTAAAGTTAAAGTAGACGTATGACTGGAAATTCGCAATATTCCTGCAAGCGCCGCCATATGCCTATATTGCGACTCGAAAATAGGCCATGCATCGATTCCAGTGATATAATGCGTAGTTTAACGTTAAAGTCGATGTATGACGTGAAATTCGCAATATTTCATCCAGCGCCTCGATATTTCACTTGTATGACTCGAAACTAGGACATACAGCGATTATGGTGATATAATGCGTAGTTTAACGTTACACTCGACGTATGAACTGAAATTCGCAATATTTCTGCACGCGCCGCCATATTCCACTAATGTGACTCGAAACTAGGCCATACATCCATTCCAGTGGTATAATGCGTACTTTAACGTTAAAGCCAACGTATAACATGAAATTCGCAATATTTCATTCAGCGCCTCGATATTTCATCAATATGACTCGAAACTAGACCATACACCGATTCCACTGAAATAATGCGTAGTTGAACGTTAAAGTCGACGTATGACGTGAAATTCGCAATATTTCATCCAGCGCCTCGATATTTCACCACTATGACTCGAAACTAGACCATACATCGATTCAGTGATATAATGCGTAGTTTAAAGTTAAAGTCGACGTAAATCGGTAAATTCGCAATATTTCATCCAGCGCCTCGATATTTCACCACTATGACTCAAACTAGACCATACACCGATTCCAGTGATATAATGCGTACTTTAACGTTAAAGCCAACGTATAACGTGAAATTCGCAATATTTCATTCAGCGCCTCGATATTTCACCAATATGACTCGAAACTAGACCATACACCGATTCCACTGAAATAATGCGTAGTTTAACGTTAAAGTCGACGTATAGCGGGAAATTCGCAATAATTTAGAAAGCGCCGCGATATTTCACTAATGTGACTCGAAACTAGGCCATACAGCTATTCCAGTGATATTATGCGTAGTTTAAAGTTAAAGTCGACGTATGACTGGAAATTCGCAATATTGCAGCAAGCGCCGCCATATCCCACTAATGTGTCTCGAAAATAGGCCATACATCGATTCCAGTGATATAATGCGTACTTTAACGTTAAAGCCGACGTATGACGTGAAATTCGCAATATTTCATCCAGCGCCTCGATATTTCTCCACTATGACTCGAAACCAGACCATACACCAGTTCCAGTGAAATAATGCGTAGTTTAACGTTAAAGCCGACGTATGACTTGAAATTCGCAATATTTCTTCCAGCGACACAATATTTCACTAATATGACTCGAAACTAGGCCATACAGCGATTACAGTGAAATAATGCGTAGTTTAAGGTAAAGTCGACGTATAACGGGAAATCGAAACAATTCAGCAAGCGCCGCAATATTTCACTAATGTGACTCGAAACTAGGCCGTATATCGATTCCAGTGTTATAATGCGTAGTTTAACGTTAAAGTAGACGTGTGACGGAAATTCGCAAATATTTCATCCAGCGCCACGATATTTCACTAATCTGACTCGAAACTAGGCCATACATCGGTTCCAGTGATATAATGCGTACTTTAACGTTAAAGTCGACGTATGACGTGAAATTCGCAATATTTCATCCAGCGTCACGATATTTCACTCGTATGACTCGATACTAGACCATACACCGATTCCACTGAAATAATGCGTAGTTTAGCATAAAGTCGACGTATAACGGTAAATTCGCAATAATTCAGCAAGCGCCGCAATATTTCACTAATGTGACTCGAAACTAGGCCATACAGCGATTCCACTGTTATCATGCGTAGTTTAAAGTTAAAGTCGACGTAGATCGGTAAATTCGCAATATTTCATCCAGCGCCTCGATATTTCACCACTATGACTCGAAACTAGACCATACACCGATTCAGTAATATAATGCGTACTTTAACGTTAAAGCCAACGTATAACGTGAAATTCGCAATATTTCATTCAGCGCCTCGATATTTCACAACTATTCCTCGAAACTAGACCATACACCGATTCCACTGAAATAATGCGTAGTTTAACGTTAAAGTCGACGTATGACTGGAAATTCGCAATATTTCTTCAAGCGCCGCCATATTCCACTAATGTGACTCGAAATAGGCCATGCATCGATTCCAGTGATATAATGCGTAGTTTAACGTTAAAGTCGACGTATGCCCGGAAATTTGCAATATTTCAGCAAGCGCCGCAATATTTCACTAATGTGACTCGAAACTAGGCCATACAGCGATTCCAGTGATATCATGCGTAGTTTAAAGTTAAAGTCGACGTATGACTGGAAATTCGCAATATTCCTGCAAGCGCCGCCATATTCCTATAATGCGACTCGAAAATAGGCCATGTATCGATTCCAGTGATATAATGCGTAGTTAACGTTAAAGTCGATGTATGACGTGAAATTCGCAATATTTCATCCAGCGCCTCGATATTTCACTCGTATGACTCGAAACTAGACCATACACCGATTCCACTGAAATAATGCGTAGTTTAACATTAAAGTCGACGTATAACAGGAAGTTCGCAATAATTCAGCAAGCGCCGCAATATTTCACTAATGTGACTCGAAACTAGGCCATACATCGATTCCAGTGATATAATGCGTAGTTTAACGTTAAAGTCGATGGATGACGTGAAATTCGCAATATTCATCCAGCGCCACGACATTTCACTAATGTGACTCGAAACTAGGCCATACAGCGATTCCAGTGATATTATGCGTAGTTTAAAGTTAAAGTCGACGTATGACTGGAAATTCGCAATATTGCAGCAAGCGCCGCCATATTCCACTAATGCGACTCGAAAATAGGCCATGCATCGGTTCCAGTGATATAATGCGTACTTTAACGTTAAAGCCGACGTATGACGTGAAATTCGCAATATTTCATCCAGCGTCACGATATTTCACTCGTATGACTCGATACTAGACCATACACCGATTCCACTGAAATAATGCGTAGTTTAACATTAAAGTCGACGTATAACGGTAAATTCGCAATAATTCAGCAAGCGCCGCAATATTTCACTAATGTGACTCGAAACTAGGCCATACAGCGATTCCACTGTTATCATGCGTAGTTTAAAGTTAAAGTCGACGTAAATCGGTAAATTCGCAATATTTCATCCAGCGCCTCGATATTTCACCACTACGACTCGAAACTAGACCATACACCGATTCCAGTGATATAATGCGTACTTTAACGTTAAGCCAACGTATAACGTGAAATTCGCAATATTTCATTCAGCGCCTCGATATTTCACAACTATTCCTCGAAACTAAGACCATACACCGATTCCACTGAAATAATGCGTAGTTTAACGTTAAAGTCGACGTATAACGGGAAATTCGCAATAATTTAGCAAGCGCCGCAATATTTCACTAACGTGACTCGAAACTAGGCCATACAGCGATTCCAGTGATATTATGCGTAGTTTAAAGTTAAAGTCGACGTATGACTGGAAATTCGCAATATTTCTGCAAGCGCCGCCATATTCCACTAATGTGACTCGAAAATAGGCCATGCATCGATTCCAGTGATATAATGCGTAGTTTAACGTTATAGTCGACGTATGACCGGAAATTTGCAATATTTCAGCAAGCGCCGCAATATTTCACTAATGTGACTCGAAACTAGGCCATACAGCGAATCCAGTGATATCATGCGTAGTTTAAAGTTAAAGTCGACGTATGACTGGAAATTCGCAATATTCCTGCAAGCGCCGCCATATTCCTATAATGCGACTCGAAAATAGGCCATGCATCGATTCCAGTGATATAATGCGTAGTTTAACGTTAAAGTCGATGTATGACGTGAAATTCGCAATATTTCATCCAGCGCCTCGATATTTCACTCGTATGACTCGAAACTAGACCATACACCGATTCCACTGAAATAATGCGTAGTTTAACATTAAAGTCGACGTATAACAGGAAGTTCGCAATAATTCAGCAAGCGCCGCAATATTTCACTAATGTGACTCGAAACTAGGCCATACATCGATTCCAGTGATATAATGCGTAGTTTAACGTTAAAGTCGACGGATGACGTGAAATTCGCAATATTTCATCCAGCGCCACGACATTTCACTAATGTGACTCGAAACTAGACCATACACCGATTGCAGTGAAATAATGCGTAGTTTAACGTTAAAGTCGACGTGTGACAGGAAATTCGCAATATGCCTGCAAACGCCGCCATATTCCACTAATGTGACTCGAAAATAGGCCATACATCGATTCCAGTGATATAATGCATACTTTAACGTTAAAGCCGACGTATGACGTGAAATTCGCAATATTTCATCCAGCGCCTCGATATTTCACCACTATGACTCGAAACTAGACCATACACCGATTCCAGTAATATAATGCGTATTTTAACGATAAAGCCGACGTATGACGTGAAATTCGCAATATTTCATCTAGCGCCTCGATATTTCACCACTATGACTAGAAACTAGACCATACATCGATTCCAGTGACATAATGCGTATTTAACGATAAAGCCGACGTATGACGTGAAATTCGCAATATTTCATCCAGCGCCACGATATTTCACTAACATGACTCGAAACTAGACCATACAGCCGTTCCAGTGAAATAATGCGTAGTTTAACGTTAAAGTCGACGTGTGACGGGAAATTCGCAATATATCTGCAAGCGCCGCCATATTCCACTAATGTGACTCGAAACTATTCCATACAGCGATTCCAGTGATATCATGCGTAGTTTAAAGTTAAAGTCGACGTATAACGGGAAATTCGCAATAATTCAGCAAGCGCCGCAATATTTCACTAATGTGACTCGAAACTAGGCCATTCAGCGATTACAGTGATATCATGCGTAGTTTAAAGTTAAAGTCGACGTATGACGGGAAATTCGAAATATTCCAGCAAGCGCCTCGATATTTCTCTACTATGACTCGAAACTAGACCATACACCAGTTCCAGTGAAATAATGCGTAGTTTAACGTTAAAGCCGACGTATGACTTGAAATTCGCAATATTTCTTTCAGCGCAACAATATTTCACTAATATGACTCGAAACTAGGCCATACAGCGATTACAGTGAAATAATGCGTAGTTTAAGATAAAGTCGACGTATAACGGGAAATTCGCAACAATTCAGCAAGCGTCGCAATATTTCACTAATGTGACTCGAAACTAGGCCATACAGCGATTCCAGTGATATTATGCGTAGTTTAAAGTTAAAGCCGACGTGTAACGGGAAATTCGCAACATTCCTGCAAGCGCCGCCATATTCCACTAATGTGAGTCGAAAATAGGCCATACATCGATTCCAGTGATATAATGCGTAGTTTAACGTTAAAGTCGACGTGTGACGGAAATTCGCAAATATTTCATCCAGCGCCACGATATTTCACTAATCTGACTCGAAACTAGGCCATACAGCGGTTCCAGAGATATCATTCGTAGTTTAAAGTTAAAGTCGACGTATGACGGGGAATTCGCAATATTTCAGCAAGCGCCGCCATATTCTACTAATGTGTCTCGAAAATAGGCCATATATCTATTCCAGTGATATAATGCGTACTTTAACGTTAAAGCCGACGTATGACGTGAAATTCGCAATATTTCATCCAGTGTCACGATATTTCCCTCGTATGACTCGAAACTAGACCATACACCGATTCCACTGAAATAATGCGTAGTTGAACGTTAAAGTCGACGTATGACGTGAAATTCGCAATATTTCATCCAGCGCCTCGATATTTCACCACTATGACTCGAAACTAGACCATACATCGATTCCAGTGATATAATGCGTAGTTTAAAGTTAAAGTCGACGTAAATCGGTAAATTCGCAATATTTCATCCAGCGCCTCGATATTTCACCACTATGACTCAAACTAGACCATACACCGATTCCAGTGATATAATGCGTACTTTAACGTTAAAGCCAACGTATAACGTGAAATTCGCAATATTTCATTCAGCGCCTCGATATTTCACCAATATGACTCGAAACTAGACCATACACCTTTTCCACTGAAATAATGTGTAGTTTAACGTTAAAGTCGACGTATAACGGGAAATTCGCAATAATTTAGCAAGCGCCGCAATATTTCACTAATGTGACTCGAAACTAGGCCATACAGCGATTCCAGTGATATTATGCGTAGTTTAAAGTTAAAGTCGACGTATGACTGGAAATTCGCAATATTGCAGCAAGCGCCGCCATATCCCACTAATGTGTTTCGAAAATAGGCCATACATCCATTCCAGTGATATAATGCGTACTTTAACGTTAAAGCCGACGTATGACGTGAAATTCGCAATATTTCATCCAGCGCCTCGATATTTCTCCACTATGACTCGAAACTAGACCATACACCAGTTCCAGTGAAATAATGCGTAGTTTAACGTTAAAGCCGACGTATGACTTGAAATTCGCAATATTTCTTCCAGCGCCACAATATTTCACTAATATGACTCGAAACTAGGCCATACAGCGATTACAGTGAAATAATGCGTAGTTTAAGGTAAAGTCGACGTATAACGGGAAATTCGAAACAATTCAGTAAGCGCCGCAATATTTCACTAATGTGACTCGAAACTAGGCCGTATATCGATTCCAGTGTTATATTGCGTAGTTTAACGTTAAAGTCGACGTGTGACGGAAATTCGCAAATATTTCATCCGGCGCCACGATATTTCACTAATCTGACTCGAAACTAGGCCATACAGCGGTTCCAGTGATATAATGAGTAGTTTATCGTTAAAGTCGTCGTATGACGGGGAATTCGCAATATTCCAGCAAGCGCCACCATATTCCACTAATGTGTCTCGAAAATAGGCCATACATCGATTCCAGTGATATAATGCGTACTTTAACGTTAAAGCCGACGTATGACGTGAAATTCGCAATATTTCATCCAGCGTCTCGATGTTTCACTCGTATGACTCGAAACTAGACCATACACCGATTCCACTGAAATAATGCGTAGTTTAACATTAAAGTCGACGTATAGCGGTAAATTCGCAATAATTCAGCAAGCGCCGCAATATTTCACTAATGTGACTCGAAACTAGGCCATACAGCGATTCCACTGTTATCATGCGTAGTTTAAAGTTAAAGTCGACGTAAATCGGTAAATTCGCAATATTTCATCCAGCGCCTCGATATTTCACCACTATGACTCGAAACTAGACCATACACCGATTCCAGTGATATAATGCGTACTTTAACGTTAAAGCCAACGTATAGCGTGAAATTCGCAATATTTCATTCAGCGCCTCGATATTTCACAACTATTCCTCGAAACTAGACCATACACCGATTCCACTGAAATAATGCGTAGTTTAACGTTAAAGTCGACGTATAACGGGAAATTCGCAATAATTTAGCAAGCGCCGCAATATTTCACTAACGTGACTCGAAACTAGGCCATACAGCGATTCCAGTGACATTATGCGTAGTTTAAAGTTAAAGTCGACGTATGACTGGAAATTTGCAATATTTATGCAAGCGCCGCCATATTCCACTAATGTGTCTCGAAAATAGGCCATGCATCGATTCCAGTGATATAATGCGTAGTTTAACGTTAAAGTCGACGTATGACCGGAAATTCGCAATATTTCAGGAAGCGACGCAATATTTCACTAATGTGACTCGAAACTAGGCCATACAGCGATTCCAGTGATATCATGCGTAGTTTAAAGTTAAAGTCGACGTATGACTGGAAATTCGCAATATTCCTGCAAGCGCCGCCATATTCCTATAATGCGACTCGAAAATAGGCCATGCATCGATTCCAGTGATATAATGCGTAGTTTAACGTTAAAGTCGATGTATGACGTGAAATTGGCAATATTTCATCCAGCGCCTCGATATTTCTCCACTGTGACTCGAAACTAGACCATACAACAGTTCCAGTGAAATAATGCGTAGTTTAACGTTAAAGCCGACGTATGACTTGAAATTCGCAATATTTCTTCCAGCGTCACAATATTTCACTAATATGCCTCGAAACTAGACCATACACAGATTGCAGTGAAATAATGCGTAGTTTAACGTTAAAGCCGACGTGTGACAGGAAATTCGCAATATTCCTGCAAGCGCCGACATATTCCACTAATGTGACTCGAAAATAGGCCATACATCGATTCCAGTGATATAATGCATACTTTAACGTTAAAGCCGACGTATGACGTGAAATTCGCAATATTTCATCCAGCGCCACGATATTTCGCTCGTATGACTCGAAACTAGGCCATACAGCGATTCCAGTGATATAATGCGTAGTTTAACGTTAAAGTCGACGTATAACCGGAAATTCGAAATATTCCAGCAAGCGCCTCGATATTACTCCACTATGACTCGAAACTAGACCGTACACCAGTTCCAGTGAAATAATGCGTAGTTTAACGTTAAAGCCGACGTATGACTTGAAATTCGCAATATTTCTTTCAGTGCAACAATATTTCACTAATATGACTCGATACTAGGCCATACAGCGATTACAGTGAAATAATGCGTAGTTTAAGGTAAAGTCGACGTATAACGGAAATTCGCAACAATTCAGCAAGCGTCGCAATATTTCACTAATGTGACTCGAAACTAGGCCGTATATCGATTCCAGTGTTATAATGCGTAGTTTAACGTTAAAGTCGACGTGTGACGGAAATTCGCAAATATTTCATCCAGCGCCACGATATGTCACTAATCTGACTTGAAACTAGGCCATACAGCGATTCCAGTGATATAATGAGTAGTTTATCGTTAAAGTCGTCGTATGACGGGGAATTCGCAATATTTCAGCAAGCGCCGCCATATTCCACTAATGTGTCTCGAAAATAGGCCATACATCGATTCCAGTGATATAATGCGTACTTTAACGTTAAAGTCGACGTGTGACGGAAATTCGCAAATATTTCATCCAGCGCCACGATATTTCACTAATCTGACTCGAAACTAGGCCATTCAGCGATTCCACTGATATCATGCGTAGTTTAAAGTTAAAGTCGACGTAAATCGGTAAATTCGCAATATTTCATCAGCGCCACGATATTTCACTCGTATGACTCGAAACTAGACCATACACCGATTCAGTGAAATAATGCGTAGTTGAACATTAAAGTCGACGTATAGCGGTAAATTCGCAATAATTCAGCAAGCGCCGCAATATTTCACTAATGTGACTCGAAACTAGGCCATACAGCGATTCCACTGTTATCATGCGTAGTTTAAAGTTAAAGTCGACGTAAATCGGTAAATTCGCAATATTTCATCCAGCGCCTCGATATTTCACCACTATGACTCGAAACTAGACCATACACCGATTCCACTGTTATCATGCGTAGTTTAAAGTTAAAGTCGACGTAAATCGGTAAATTCGCAATATTTCATCCAGCGCCTCGATATTTCACCACTATTCCTCGAAACTAGACCATACACCGATTCCACTGAAATAATGCGTAGTTTAACGTTAAAGTCGACGTATAACGGGAAATTCGCAATAATTTAGCAAGCGCCGCAATATTTCACTAACGTGACTCGAAACTAGGCCATACAGCGATTCCAGTGATATTATGCGTAGTTTAAAGTTAAAGTCGACGTATGACTGGAAATTTGCAATATTTCTGCAAGCGCCGCCATATTCCACTAATGTGTCTCGAAAATAGGCCATGCATCGATTCCAGTGATATAATGCGTAGTTTAACGTTAAAGTCGACGTATGACCGGAAATTCGCAATATTTCAGGAAGCGACGCAATATTTCACTAATGTGACTCGAAACTAGGCCATACAGCGATTCCAGTGATATCATGCGTAGTTTAAAGTTAAAGTCGACGTATGACTGGAAATTCGCAATATTCCTGCAAGCGCCGCCATATTCCTATAATGCGACTCGAAAATAGGCCATGCATCGATTCCAGTGATATAATGCGTAGTTTAACGTTAAAGTCGATGTATGACGTGAAATTGGCAATATTTCATCCAGCGCCTCGATATTTCTCCACTGTGACTCGAAACTAGACCATACAACAGTTCCAGTGAAATAATGCGTAGTTTAACGTTAAAGCCGACGTATGACTTGAAATTCGCAATATTTCTTCCAGCGTCAGAATATTTCACTAATATGCCTCGAAACTAGACCATACACCGATTGCAGTGAAATAATGCGTAGTTTAACGTTAAAGTCGACGTGTGACAGGAAATTCGCAATATTCCTGCAAGCGCCGACATATTCCACTAATGTGACTCGAAAATAGGCCATACATCGATTCCAGTGATATAATGCATACTTTAACGTTAAAGCCGACGTATGACGTGAAATTCGCAATATTTCATCCAGCGCCACGATATTTCGCTCGTATGACTCGAAACTAGGCCATACAGCGATTCCAGTGATATAATGCGTAGTTTAACGTTAAAGTCGACGTATAACCGGAAATTCGAAATATTCCAGCAAGCGCCTCGATATTACTCCACTATGACTCGAAACTAGACCGTACACCAGTTCCAGTGAAATAATGCGTAGTTTAACGTTAAAGCCGACGTATGACTTGAAATTCGCAATATTTCTTTCAGCGCAACAATATTTCACTAATATGACTCGAAACTAGGCCATACAGCGATTACAGTGAAATAATGCGTAGTTTAAGGTAAAGTCGACGTATAACGGGAAATTCGCAACAATTCAGCAAGCGTCGCAATATTTCACTAATGTGACTCGAAACTAGGCCGTATATCGATTCCAGTGTTATAATGCGTAGTTTAACGTTAAAGTCGACGTGTGACGGAAATTCGCAAATATTTCATCCAGCGCCACGATATTTCACTAATCTGACTCGAAACTAGGCCATACAGCGATTCCAGTGATATAATGAGTAGTTTATCGTTAAAGTCGTCGTATGACGGGGAATTCGCAATATTTCAGCAAGCGCCGCCATATTCCACTAATGTGACTCGAAAATAGGCCATACATCGATTCCAGTGATATAATGCGTACTTTAACGTTAAAGTCGACGTGTGACGGAAATTCGCAAATATTTCATCCAGCGCCACGATATTTCACTAATCTGACTCGAAACTAGGCCATTCAGCGATTCCACTGATATCATGCGTAGTTTAAAGTTAAAGTCGACGTAAATCGGTAAATTCGCAATATTTCATCCAGCGCCACGATATTTCACTCGTATGACACGAAACTAGACCATACACCGATTCCAGTGAAATAATGCGTAGTTGAACGTTAAAGTCGACGTATAACGGGAAATTCGCAATAATTCAGCAAGCGCCGCAATACTTCACTAATGTGACTCGAAACTAGGCCATACAGCGATTCCAGTGATATAATGCGTACTTTAACGTTAAAGCCGACGTATGACGTGAAATTCGCAATATTTCATCCAGCGCCACGATATTTCACCACTATGACTCGAAACTAGACCATACACCGATTCCACTGAAATAATGCGTAGTTTAACATTAAAGTCGACGTATAACGGGAAATTCGCAATAATTCAGCAAGCGCCGCAATATTTCACTAATGTGACTCGAAACTAGGCCATACAGCGATTCCACTGATATCATGCGTAGTTTAAAGTTAAAGCCGACGTAAATCGGTAAATTCGCAATATTTCATCCAGCGCCTCGATATTCCACCACTATGACTCGAAACTTTACCATACACCGATTCCAGTGATATAATGCGTACTTTAACGTTAAAGCCAACGTATAACGTGAAATTCGCAATATTTCATTCAGCGCCTCGATATTTCACCACTATGACTCGAAACTAGACCATACACCGATTCCACTGAAATAATGGGTAGTTTAACGTTAAAGGCGACGTATAACGGGAAATTCGCAATAATTTAGCAAGCGCCGCAATATTTCACTAATGTGACTCGAAACTAGGCCATACCTCGATTCCAGTGATATTATGCGTAGTTTAAAGTTAAAGACGACGTATGACTGGAAATTCGCAATATTTCAGCAAGCGCCACCATATCCCACTAATGTGTCTCGAAAATAGGCCATACATCGATTCCAATGATATAATGCGTACTTTAACGTTAAAGCCGACGTATGACGAGAAATTCGCAATATTTCATCCAGCGCCTCGATATTTCTCCACTATGACTCGAAACTAGACCATACACCAGTTCCAGTGAAATAATGCGTAGTTTAACGTTAAAGCCGACGTATGACTTGAAATTCGCAATATTTCTTCCAGCGCCACAATATTTCACTAATATGACTCGAAACTAGGCCATACAGCGATTACAGTGAAATAATGCGCAGTTTAAGGTAAAGTCGACGTATACCAGGAAATTCGAAACAATTCAGCAAGCGCCGCAATATTTCACTAATGTGACTCGAAACTAGGCCGTATATCGATTCCAGTGTTATAATGCGTAGTTTAAAGTTAAAGTCGACGTAAATCGGTAAAATCGCAATATTTCATTCAGCGCCTCGATATTTTACCACTATGACTCGAAACTAGACCATACACCGATTCCAGTGATATAATGCGTACTTTAACGATAAAGCCGACGTGTGACGGGAAATTCGCAACATTCCTGCAAGCGCCGCCATATTCCACTAATGTGACTCGAAAATAGGCCATACATCGATTCCAGTGATATAATGCATACTTTAACGTTAAAGCCGACGTATGACGTGAAATTCGCAATATTTCATCCAGCGCCACGATATTTCACTCGTATGACTCGAAACTAGACCATACACCGATTCCACTGAAATAATGCGTAGTTTAACATTAAAGTCGACGTATAACGGTAAATTCGCAATAATTCAGCAAGCGGCGCAATATTTCACTAATGTGACTCGAAACTAGGCCATACAGCGATTCCACTGTTATCATGCGTAGTTTAAAGTTAAAGTCGACGTAAATCGGTAAATTCGCAATATTTCATCCAGCGCCTCGATATTTCACCACTATGACTCGAAACTAGACCATACACCGATTCCAGTGATATAATGCGTACTTTAACTTTAAAGCCAACGTTTAACGTGAAATTCGCAATATTTCATTCAGCGCCACGATATTTCGCTCGTATGACTCGAAACTAGGCCATACAGCGATTCCAGTGATATAATGCGTAGTTTAACGTTAAAGTCGACGTATAACCGGAAATTCGAAATATTCCAGCAAGCGCCTCGATATTACTCCACTATGACTCGAAACTAGACCGTACACCAGTTCCAGTGAAATAATGCGTAGTTTAACGTTAAAGCCGACGTATGACTTGAAATTCGCAATATTTCTTTCAGCGCAACAATATTTCACTAATATGACTCGAAACTAGGCCATACAGCGATTACAGTGAAATAATGCGTAGTTTAAGGTAAAGTCGACGTATAACGGGAAATTCGCAACAATTCAGCAAGCGTCGCAATATTTCACTAATGTGACTCGAAACTAGGCCGTATATCGATTCCAGTGTTATAATGCGTAGTTTAACGTTAAAGTCGACGTGTGTCGGAAATTCGCAAATATTTCATCCAGCGCCACGATATTTCACTAATCTGACTCGAAACTAGGCCATACAGCGATTCCAGTGATATAATGAGTAGTTTATCGTTAAAGTCGTCGTATGACGGGGAATTCGCAATATTTCAGCAAGCGCCGCCATATTCCACTAATGTGACTCGAAAATAGGCCATACATCGATTCCAGTGATATAATGCGTACTTTAACGTTAAAGTCGACGTGTGACGGAAATTCGCAAATATTTCATCCAGCGCCACGATATTTCACTAATCTGACTCGAAACTAGGCCATTCAGCGATTCCACTGATATCATGCGTAGTTTAAAGTTAAAGTCGACGTAAATCGGTAAATTCGCAATATTTCATCCAGCGCCACGATATTTCACTCGTATGACTCGAAACTAGACCATACACCGATTCCAGTGAAATAATGCGTAGTTGAACGTTAAAGTCGACGTATAACGGGAAATTCGCAATAATTCAGCAAGCGCCGCAATACTTCACTAATGTGACTCGAAACTAGGCCATACAGCGATTCCAGTGATATAATGCGTACTTTAACGTTAAAGCCGACGTATGACGTGAAATTCGCAATATTTCATCCAGCGCCACGATATTTCACCACTATGACTCGAAACTAGACCATACACCGATTCCACTGAAATAATGCGTAGTTTAACATTAAAGTCGACGTATAACGGGAAATTCGCAATAATTCAGCAAGCGCCGCAATATTTCACTAATGTGACTCGAAACTAGGCCATACCTCGATTCCAGTGATATTATGCGTAGTTTAAAGTTAAAGACGACGTATGACTGGAAATTCGCAATATTTCAGCAAGCGCCACCATATCCCACTAATGTGTCTCGAAAATAGGCCATACATCGATTCCAATGATATAATGCGTACTTTAACGTTAAAGCCGACGTATGACGTGAAATTCGCAATATTTCATCCAGCGCCTCGATATTTCTCCACTATGACTCGAAACTAGACCATACACCAGTTCCAGTGAAATAATGCGTAGTTTAACGTTAAAGCCGACGTATGACTTGAAATTCGCAATATTTCTTCCAGCGCCACAATATTTCACTAATATGACTCGAAACTAGGCCATACAGCGATTACAGTGAAATAATGCGCAGTTTAAGGTAAAGTCGACGTATACCAGGAAATTCGAAACAATTCAGCAAGCGCCGCAATATTTCACTAATGTGACTCGAAACTAGGCCGTATATCGATTCCAGTGTTATAATGCGTAGTTTAAAGTTAAAGTCGACGTAAATCGGTAAAATCGCAATATTTCATTCAGCGCCTCGATATTTTACCACTATGACTCGAAACTAGACCATACACCGATTCCAGTGATATAATGCGTACTTTAACGATAAAGCCGACGTGTGACGGGAAATTCGCAACATTCCTGCAAGCGCCGCCATATTCCACTAATGTGACTCGAAAATAGGCCATACATCGATTCCAGTGATATAATGCATACTTTAACGTTAAAGCCGACGTATGACGTGAAATTCGCAATATTTCATCCAGCGCCACGATATTTCACTCGTATGACTCGAAACTAGACCATACACCGATTCCACTGAAATAATGCGTAGTTTAACATTAAAGTCGACGTATAACGGTAAATTCGCAATAATTTAGCAAGCGCCGCAATATTTCACTAACGTGACTCGAAACTAGGCCATACAGCGATGCCACTGATATTATGCGTAGTTTAAAGTTAAAGTCGACGTATGACTGGAAATTCGCAATATTTCTGCAAGCGCCGCCATATTCCACTAATGTGACTCGAAAATAGGCCATGCATCGATTCCAGTGATATAATGCGTAGTTTAACGTTAAAGTCGACGTATGACCGGAAATTCGCAATATTTCAGGAAGCGCCGCAATATTTCACTAATGTGACTCGAAACTAGGCCATACATCGATTCCAGTGGTATAATGCGTACTTTAACGTTAAAGCCGACGTATGACGTGAAATTCGCAATATTTCATCCAGCGCCACGATATTTCACTCGTATGACTCGAAACTAGACCATACACCGATTCCAGTGAAATAATGCGTAGTTGAACGTTAAAGACGACGTAAGACGTGAAATTCGCAATATTTCATCCAGCGCCTCGATATTTCACCACTATGACTCGAAACTAGACCATACATCGATTCCAGTGATATAATGCGTAGTTTAAAGTTAAAGTCGACGTAAATCGGTAAATTCGCAATATTTCATCCAGCGCCTCGATATTTCACCACTATGACTCAAACTAGACCATACACCGATTCCAGTGATATAATGCGTACTTTAACGTTAAAGCCAACGTATAACGTGAAATTCGCAATATTTCATTCAGCGCCTAGATATTTCACCAATATGACTCGAAACTAGACCATACACCGATTCCACTGAAATAATGCGTAGTTTAACGTTAAAGTCGACGTATAACGGGAAATTCGCAATAATTTAGCAAGCGCCGCAATATTTCACTAATGTGACTCGAAACTAGGCCATGCAGCGATTCCAGTGATATTATGCGTAGTTTAAAGTTAAAGTCGACGTATGACTGGAAATTCGCAATATTGCAGCAAGCACCGCCATATTCCACTAATGCGACTCGAAACTAGGCCATACAGCGATTCCAGTGATATAATGCGTAGTTTAACGTTAAAGTCGACGTATAACCGGAAATTCGCAATATTTCTGCAAGCGCCGCCATATTCCACTAATGTGACTCGAAACTAGGCCATACATCGATTCCAGTGGTAAAATGCGTACTTTAACGTTAAAGCCGACGTATGACGTGAAATTCGCAATATTTCATCCAGCGCCTCGATATTTCACCACTATGACTCGAAACTAGACCATACACCGATTCCAGTAATATAATGCGTATTTTAACGATAAAGCCGACGTATGACGTGAAATTCGCAATATTTCATCCAGCGCCTCGATATTTCACCACTATGACTAGAAACTAGCCCATACATCGATTCCAGTGACATAATGCGTATTTAACGATAAAGCCGACGTATGACGTGAAATTCGCAATATTTCATCCAGCGCCACGATATTTCACAAATATGACTCGAAACTAGACCATACCCCAGTTCCAGTGAAATAATGCGTAGTTTAACGTTAAAGCCGACGTATGACTTGAAATTCGCAAGATTTCTTTCAGCGCAACAATATTTCACTAATATGACCCGAAACTAGGCCATACAGCGATTACAGTGAAATAATGCGTAGTTTAAGGTAAAGTCGACGTATAACGGGAAATTCGCAACAATTCAGCAAGCGTCGCAATATTTCACTAATGTGACTCGAAACTAGGCCGTATATCGATTCCAGTGTTATAATGCGTAGTTTAACGTTAAAGTCGACGTGTGACGGAAATTCGCAAATATTTCATCCAGCGCCACGATATTTCACTAATCTGACTCGAAACTAGGCCATACAGCGATTCCAGTGATATAATGAGTAGTTTATCGCTAAAGTCGTCGTATGACGGGGAATTCGCAATATTTCAGCAAGCGCCGCCATATTCCACTAATGTGACTCGAAACTAGACCATACAACAGTTCCAGTGAAATAATGCGTAGTTTAACGTTAAAGTCGATGTATGACGTGAAATTCGCAATATTTCATCTAGCGCCTCGATATTTCACTCGTATGACTCGAAACTAGACCATACACCGATTCCACTGGTATAATGCGTAGTTTAACATTAAAGTCGACGTATAACAGGAAATTCGCAATTATTCAGCAAGCGCCGCAATATTTCACCACTATGACTCGAAACTAGAACATACACCGATTGCAGTGAAATAATGCGTAGTTTAACGTTAAAGTCGACGTGTGACAGGAAATTCGCAATAATTCAGCAAGCGCCGCCATATTCCACTAATGTGACTCGAAAATAGGCCATACATCGATTCCAGTGATATAATGCGTAGTTTAACGTTAAAGTCGACGTGTGACGGAAATTCGCAAATATTTCATCCAGCGCCACGATATTTCACTAATCTGACTCGAAACTGGGCCATACTGCGATTCCAGTGATATCATGCGTAGTTTAACGTTACACTCGACGTATGACCGGAAATTCGCAATATTTCTGCACGCGCCGCCATATTCCACTAATGTGACTCGAAAATAGGCCATACACCGATTCCAGTGATATAATGCATACTTTACCGTTAAAGCCGACGTATGACGTGAAATTCGCAATATTTCATCCAGCGCCACGATATTTCGCTCGTATGACTCGAAACTAGGCCATACAGCGATTATGGTGATATAATGCGTAGTTTAACGTTAAAGTCGACGTATGACCGGAAATTCGCAATATTTCTGCAAGCGCCGCCATATTCCATTAATGTGACTCGAAACAAGGCCATACATCGATTCCAGTGGTATAATGCGTACTTTAATGTTAAAGCCGACGTATGACGTGAAACTCGCAATAATTTAGCAGGCGCCGCAATATTTCACTAATGTGACTCGAAACTAGGCCATACAGCGATTCCAGTGATATTATGCGTAGTTTAAAGTTAAAGTCGACGTACGACTGGAAATTCGCAATATTTCTGCAAGCGCCACCATATTCCACTAATGTGACTCGAAAATAGGCCATGCATCGATTCCAGTGATATAATGCGTAGTTTAACGTTAAAGTCGACGTATGACCGGAAATTCGCAATATTTCATCCAGCGCCACGATATTTCGCTCGTATGCCTCGAAACTAGACCATACAGCGATTATGATGATATAATGCGTAGTTTAACGTTAAAGTCGACGTATAACGGGAAATTCGCAATAATTTAGCAAGCGCCGCAATATTTCACTAACGTGACTCGAAACTAGGCCATACAGCGATTCCAGTGATATTATGCGTAGTTTAAAGTTAAAGTCGACGTACGACTGGAAATTCGCAATATTTCTGCAAGCGCCGCCATATTCCACTAATGTAACTCGAAAATAGGCCATGCATCGATTCCAGTGATATAATGCGTAGTTTAACGTTAAAGCCGACGTATGACGTGAAATTCGCAATATTTCATCCAGTGCCACGATATTTCACTCGTATGACTCGAAACTAGACCATACACCGATTCCAGTGAAATAATGCGTAGTTGAACGTTAAAGTCGACGTATAACGGGAAATTCGCAATAATTCAGCAAGCGCCGCAATACTTCACTAATCTGACTCGAAACTAGGCCATACAGCGATTCCAGTGATATAATGAGTAGTTTATCGCTAAAGTCGTTGTATGACGGGGAATTCGCAATATTTCAGCAAGCGCCGCCATATTCCACTAATGTGTCTCGAAAATATTCCATACATCGATTCCAGTGATATAATGCGTACTTTAACGTTAAAGTCGACGTGTGACGGAAATTCACAAATATTTCATCCAGCGCCACGATATTTCACTAATCTGACTCGAAACTAGGCCATACAGCGATTCCAGTGATATCATGCGTAGTTTAAAGTTAAAGTCGACGTATGACGGGGAATTCGCAATATTTCAGCAAGCGCCGCCATATTCTACTAATGTGTCTCGAAAATAGGCCATATATCGATTCCAGTGATATAATGCGTACTTTAACGTTAAAGCCGACGTATGACGTGAAATTCGCAATATTTCGTCCAGTGTCACGATATTACCCTCGTATGACTCGAAACTAGACCATACACCGATTCCACTGAAATAATGCGTACTTTAACGTTAAAGCCAACGTATAACGTGAAATTCGCAATATTTCATTCATCGCCTCGATATTTCACCAATATGACTCGAAACTAGACCATACACCGATTCCACTGAAATAATGCTTAGTTTAACGTTAAAGTCGACGTATAACGGGAAATTCGCAATAATTTAGCAAGCGCCGCAATATTTCACTAATGTGACTCGAAACTAGGCCATACAGCGATTCCAGTGATATCATGCGTAGGTTAAAGTTAAGGTCGACGTATGACTGGAAATTCGCAATATTTCTGCAAGCGCCACCATATTCCACTAATGTGACTCGAAAATAGGCCATGCATCGATTCCAGTGATATAATGCGTAGTTTAACGTTAAAGTCGACGTATGACGTGAAATTCGCAATATTTCATCCAGCGCCACGATATTTCGCTCGTATGCCTCGAAACTAGACCATACACCGATTCCAGTGAAATAATGCGTAGTTGAACGTTAAAGTCGACGTATAACGGGAAATTCGCAATAATTCAGCAAGCGCCGCCATATTCCACAAATGTGACTCGAAAATAGGCCATACATCGATTCCAGTGATATAATGCGTAGTTTAACGTTAAAGTCGACGTGTGACGGAAATTCGCAAATATTTCATCCAGCGCCACGATATTTCACTAATCTGACTCGAAACTAGGCCATACTGCGATTCCAGTGATATCATGCGTAGTTTAAAGTTAAAGTCGACGTATGACGGGGAATTTGCAATATTTCAGCAAGCGCCGCCATATTCCACTAATGTGTATCGAAAATAGGCCATACATCGATTCCAGTGATATAATGCGTACTTTAACGTTAAAGCCGACGTATGACGTGAAATTCGCAATATTTCATCCAGCGCCACGATATTTCACCACTATGACTCGAACTAGACCATACACCGATTCCACTGAAATAATGCGTAGTTTAACATTAAAGTCGACGTATAACGGGAAATTCGCAATAATTCAGCAAGCGCCGCAATATTTCACTAATGTGACTCGAAACTAGGCCATACAGCGATTCCACTGATATCATGCGTAGTTTAAAGTTAAAGTCGACGTAAATCGGTAAATTGGCAATATTTCATCCAGCGCCTCGATATTCCACCACTATGACTCGAAACTTTACCATACACCGATTCCAGTGGTATAATGCGTACTTTAACGTTAAAGCCAACGTATAACGTGAAATTCGCAATATTTCATTCAGCGCCTCGATATTTTACCACTATGACTCGAAACTAGACCATACACCGATTCCAGTGATATAATGCGTACTTTAACGATAAGGCCGACGTATGACGTGAAATACGCAATATTTCATCCAGCGCCTCGATACTTCGCCACCATGACTCGAAACTAGACCATACACCGATTGCAGTGAAATAATGCGTAGTTTAACGTTAAAGTCGACGTGTGACGGGAAATTCGCAATATTCCTGCAAGCGCCGCCATATTCCACTAATGTGACTCGAAAATAGGCCATACATCGATTGCAGTGATATAATGCATACTTTAACGTTAAAGCCGACGTATGACGTGAAATTCGCAATATTTCATCCAGCTCCACGATATGTCGCTCTTATGACTCGAAACTAGGCCATACAGCGATTATAGTGATATAATGCGTAGTTTAACGTTAAAGTCGACGTATGACCGGAAATTCGCAATATTTCTCCAAGCGCCGCCATATTCCACTAATGTGACTCGAAACTAGGCCAGACATCGATTCCAGTGGTATAATGCGTATTTTAACGTTAAAGCCGACGTATGACGTGAAATTCGCAATATTTCTTCCAGCGCCTCGCTATTTCACCACTATGACTCGAAACTAGACCATACACCGATTCCAGTCATATAATGCGTATTTTAACGATAAAGCCGACGTATGACGTGAAATTCGCAATATTTCATCCAGCGCCTCGATATTTCACCACTATGACTCGAAACTAGACCATACATCGATTCCAGTGACATAATGCGTATTTTAACGATAAAGCCGACGTATGACGTGAAATTCGCAATATTTCATCCAGCGCCACGATATTTCGCTAATATGACTCGAAACTAGACCATACAGCCGTTCCAGTGAAATAATGCGTAGTTTAACGTTAAAGTCGACGTGTGACGGGAAATTCGCAATATATCTGCAAGCGCCGCCATATTCCACTAATGTGACTCGAAACTAGGCCATACAGCGATTCCAGTGATATCATGCGTAGTTTAAAGTTAAAGTCGACGTATAACGGGAAATTCGCAATAATTCAGCAAGCGCCGCAATATTTCACTAATGTGACTCGAAACTAGGCCATACAGCGATTACAGTGATATCATGCGTAGTTTAAAGTTAAAGTCGACGTATGACGGGAAATTCGAAATATTCCAGCAAGCGCCTCGATATTTCTCCACTATGACTCGAAACTAGACCGTACACCAGTTCCAGTGAAATAATGCGTAGTTTAACGTTAAAGCCGACGTATGACTTGAAATTCGCAATATTTCTTTCAGCGCAACAATATTTCAGTAATATGACTCGAAACTAGGGCCATACAGCGATTACAGTGAAATAATGCGTAGTTTAAGGTAAAGTCGACGTATAACGGGAAATTCGCAACAATTCAGCAAGCGTCGCAATATTTCACTAATGTGACTCGAAACTAGGCCGTATATCGATTCCAGTGTTATAATGCGTAGTTTAACGTTAAAGTCGACGTGTGACGGAAATTCGCAAATATTTCATCCAGCGCCACGATATTTCACAAATCTGACTCGAAACTAGGCCATACAGCGATTCCAGTGATATAATGAGTAGTTTATCGTTAAAGTCGTCGTATGGCGGGGAATTCGCAATATTTCAGCAAGCGCCGCCATATTCCACTAATGTGTCTCGAAAATAGGCCATACATCGATTCCAGTGATATAATGCGTACTTTAACGTTAAAGTCGACGTGTGACGGAAATTCGCAAATATTTCATCCAGCGCCACGATATTTCACTAATCTGACTCGAAACTAGGCCATTCAGCGATTCCACTGATATCATGCGTAGTTTAAAGTTAAAGTCGACGTAAATCGGTAAATTCGCAATATTTCATCCAGCGCCACGATATTTCACTCGTATGACTCGAAACTAGACCATACACCGATTCCAGTGAAATAATGCGTAGTTGAACGCTAAACTCGACGTATAACGGGAAATTCGCAATAATTCAGCAAGCGCCGCAATACTTCACTAATGTGACTCGAAACTAGGCCATACAGCGACTCCAGTGATATAATGCGTAGTTTAACGTTCAAGTCGTCGAATGACGGGAAATTCGCAATATTTCAGCAAGCGCCGCCATATTCCACTAATGTGTCTCGAAAATAGGCCATACATCGATTCCATTGATATAATGCGTACTTTAACGTTAAAGCCGACGTATGACGTGAAATTCGCAATATTTCATCCAGCGCCACGATATTTCACCACTATGACTCGAAACTAGACCATACACCGATTCCACTGAAATAATGCGTAGTTTAACATTAAAGTCGACGTATAACGGGAAATTCGCAATAATTCAGCAAGCGCCGCATTATTTCACTAATGTGACTCGAAACTAGGCCATACAGCGATTCCACTGATATCATGCGTAGTTTAAAGTTAAAGCCGACGTAAATCGGTAAATTCGCAATATTTCATCCAGCGCCTCGACATTCCACCACTATGACTCGAAACTTTACCATACACCGATTCCAGTGATATAATGCGTACTTTAACGTTAAAGCCAACGTATAACGTGAAATTCGCAATATTTCATTCAGCGCCTCGACATTTCACCACTATGACTCGAAACTAGACCATACACCGATTCCACTGAAATAATGGGTAGTTTAACGTTAAAGGCGACGTATAACGGGAAATTCGCAATAATTTAGCAAGCGCCGCAATATTTCACTAATGTGACTCGAAACTAGGCCATACCTCGATTCCAGTGATATTATGCGTAGTTTAAAGTTAAAGTCGACGTATGACTGGAAATTCGCAATATTTCAGCAAGCGCCACCATATCCCACTAAAGTGTCTCGAAAATAGGCCATACATCGATTCCAATGATATAATGCGTACTTTAACGTTAAAGCCGACGTATGACGTGAAATTCGCAATATTTCATCCAGCGCCTCGATATTTCTCCACTATGACTCGAAACTAGACCATACACCAGTTCCAGTGAAATAATGCGTAGTTTAACGTTAAAGCCGACGTATGACTTGAAATTCGCAATATTTCTTCCAGCGCCACAATATTTCACTAATATGACTCGAAACGAGGCCATACAGCGATTACAGTGAAATAATGCGTAGTTTAATGTAAAGTCGACGTATACCAGGAAATTCGAAACAATTCAGCAAGCGCCGCAATATTTCACTAATGTGACACGAAACTAGGCCGTATATCGATTCCAGTGTTATAATGCGTAGTTTAAAGTTAAAGTCGACGTAAATCGGTAAATTCGCAATATTTCATCCAGCGCCTCGATAGTTTACCACTATGACTCGAAACTAGACCATACACCGATTCCAGTGATATAATGCGTACTTTAACGATAAAGCCGACGTGTGACGGGAAATTCGCAACATTCCTGCAAGCGCCGCCATATTCCACTAATGTGACTCGAAAATAGGCCATACATCGATTCCAGTGATATAATGCATACTTTAACGTTAAAGCCGACGTATGACGTGAAATTCGCAATATTTCATCCAGCGCCACGATATTTCGCTGGTATGACACGAAACTAGGCCATACAGCGATTATGGTGATATAATGCGTAGATTAACGTTAAAGTCGACGTATGACCGGAAATTCGCAATACTTCTGCAAGCGCCGCCGTATTCCACTAATGTGACTCGAAACTAGGCCATACTTCGATTCCAGTGGTTTAATGCGTACTTTAACGTTAAAGCGGACGTATGACGTGAAATTCGCAATATTTCATCCAGCGCCTCGATATTTCACCACTATGACTCGAAACTAGGCCATACAGCGATTATGGTGGTATAATGCGTAGTTTAACGTTACACTCGACGTATGACCGGAAATTCGCAATATTTCTGCACGCGCCGCCATATTCCACTAATGTGACTCGAAACTAGGCCATACATCGATTCCAGTGGTATAATGCGTACTTTAACGTTAAAGCCGACGTATGACGTGAAATTCGCAATATTTCATCCAGCGCCACGATATTTCACTCGTATGACTCGAAACTAGACCATACACCGATTCCAGTGAAATAATGCGTAGTTGAACGTTAAAGACGACGCATGACGTGAAATTCGCAATATTTCATCCAGCGCCTCGATATTTCACCACTATGACTCGAAACTAGACCATACATCGATTCCAGTGATATAATGCGTAGTTTAAAGTAAAAGTCGACGTAAATCGGTAAATTGGCAATATTTCATCCAGCGCCTCGATATTCCACCACTATGACTCGAAACTTTACCATACACCGATTCCAGTGGTATAATGCGTACTTTAACGTTAAAGCCAACGTATAACGTGAAATTCGCAATATTTCATTCAGCGCCTCGATATTTTACCACTATGACTCGAAACTAGACCATACACCGATTCCAGTGATATAATGCGTACTTTAACGATAAGGCCGACGTATGACGTGAAATACGCAATATTTCATCCAGCGCCTCGATACTTCGCCACCATGACTCGAAACTAGACCATACACCGATTGCAGTGAAATAATGCGTAGTTTAACGTTAAAGTCGACGTGTGACGGGAAATTCGCAATATTCCTGCAAGCGCCGCCATATTCCACTAATGTGACTTCGAAAATAGGCCATACATCGATTGCAGTGATATAATGCATACTTTAACGTTAAAGCCGACGTATGACGTGAAATTCGCAATATTTCATCCAGCTCCACGATATGTCGCTCTTATGACTCGAAACTAGGCCATACAGCGATTATAGTGATATAATGCGTAGTTTAACGTTAAAGTCGACGTATGACCGGAAATTCGCAATATTTCTCCAAGCGCCGCCATATTCCACTAATGTGACTCGAAACTAGGCCAGACATCGATTCCAGTGGTATAATGCGTATTTTAACGTTAAAGCCGACGTATGACGTGAAATTCGCAATATTTCATCCAGCGCCTCGCTATTTCACCACTATGACTCGAAACTAGACCATACACCGATTCCAGTCATATAATGCGTATTTTAACGATAAAGCCGACGTATGACGTGAAATTCGCAATATTTCATCCAGCGCCTCGATATTTCACCACTATGACTCGAAACTAGACCATACATCGATTCCAGTGACATAATGCGTATTTTAACGATAAAGCCGACGTATGACGTGAAATTCGCAATATTTCATCCAGCGCCACGATATTTCGCTAATATGACTCGAAACTAGACCATACAGCCGTTCCAGTGAAATAATGCGTAGTTTAACGTTAAAGTCGACGTGTGACGGGAAATTCGCAATATATCTGCAAGCGCCGCCATATTCCACTAATGTGACTCGAAACTAGGCCATACAGCGATTCCAGTGATATCATGCGTAGTTTAAAGTTAAAGTCGACGTATAACGGGAAATTCGCAATAATTCAGCAAGCGCCGCAATATTTCACTAATGTGACTCGAAACTAGGCCATACAGCGATTACAGTGATATCATGCGTAGTTTAAAGTTAAAGTCGACGTATGACGGGAAATTCGAAATATTCCAGCAAGCGCCTCGATATTTCTCCACTATGACTCGAAACTAGACCGTACAACAGTTCCAGTGAAATAATGCGTAGTTTAACGTTTAAAGCCGACGTATGACTTGAAATTCGCAATATTTCTTTCAGCGCAACAATATTTCAGTAATATGACTCGAAACTAGGCCATACAGCGATTACAGTGAAATAATGCGTAATTTAAGGTAAAGTCGACGTATAACGTGAAATTCGCAACAATTCAGCAAGCGTCGCAATATTTCACTAATGTGACTCGAAACTAGGCCGTATATCGATTCCAGTGTTATAATGCGTAGTTTAACGTTAAAGTCGACGTGTGACGGAAATTCGCAAATATTTCATCCAGCGCCACGATATTTCACAAATCTGACTCGAAACTAGGCCATACAGCGATTCCAGTGATATAATGAATAGTTTATCGTTAAAGTCGTCGTATGGCGGGGAATTCGCAATATTTCAGCAAGCGCCGCCATATTCCACTAATGTGTCTCGAAAATAGGCCATACATCGATTCCAGTGATATAATGCGTACTTTAACGTTAAAGTCGACGTGTGACGGAAATTCGCAAATATTTCATCCAGCGCCACGATATTTCACTAATCTGACTCGAAACTAGGCCATTCAGCGATTCCACTGATATCATGCGTAGTTTAAAGTTAAAGTCGACGTAAATCGGTAAATTCGCAATATTTCATCCAGCGCCACGATATTTCACTCGTATGACTCGAAACTAGGCCATACAGCGATTCCAGTGATATAATGCGTAGTTT